>NC_135370.1:6046716-6364216 GCF_049243985.1 Paroedura picta | reverse complement strand
TCTGACTGAGAAAAACTTTTTCCTGATATCTAGCCTATATCGTTGTACTTGAAGTTTAAACCCATTACTGCGTGTCCTTTCCTCTGCAGCCAGCAGAAACAGCATCCTGCCCTCCTCCAAATGACAACCTTTCAAAAACTTAAAGAGGGCTATCATGTCCCCTCTCAACCTCCTTTTCTCCAGGCTGAACATTCCCAAGTCCCTCAACCTATCTTCATAGGGCTTGGTCCCTTGGCCCCAGATCATCTTCGTCGCTCTCCTCTGTACCCTTTCAATTTTATCTACGTCCTTCTTGAAGTGAGGCCTCCAGAACTGCACACAGTACTCCAGGTGTGGTCTGACCAGTGGGACTATGACATCTTGTGATTTTGATGTGATGCCTCTGTTGATACAGCCCAAAATGGCATTTGCCTTTTTTACTGCTGCATCACACTGCCTGCTCATGTTTAGTTTACAATCCACAAGTACCCCAAGGTCTCGTTCACACACAGTGCTACCTAGAAGCGTATCCCCCATCCAGTATGCATGCTTTTCATTTTTCTGACCCAGATGCAGAACTTTACACTTATCTTTATTAAATTGCATCTTGTTCTCATTTGCCCATTTTTCCATTGTGTTCAGATCTCGTTGAACTCTGTCTCTATCTTCTGGAGTATTTGCCAGTCCTCCCAATTTGGTGTCATCTGCAAACTTGATGAGTAGTCCCTCCACCCCCTCATCTAGATCATTAATAAATATGTTAAAAAGTACCGGGCCGAGCACCGAGCCCTGAGGTACCCCGCTCCTCACCTCTCTCCAGTCTGATGAAACACCATTGACAACAACTCTTTGAGTGCGGTTCTCTAACCAATTCCCTATCCACCTAACTATCTGAAAATCCAGATTGCAGTCCTTCAACTTATCCATCAGAACATCATGGGGAACCTTGTCAAAAGCTTTACTAAAATCCAAGTAAATGACATCAACCGAATTTCCCCGATCCAGCAAACCTGTTACTTGGTCAAAAAAGGAAACTAGGTTGGTCTGGCAGGACCTGTTGGAGACAAATCCATGCTGACTTCCTTGGATCACCAAATTGTCCTCCAGATGTTTGCAGATCGCTCTCTTTAATATCTGCTCCATTATCTTCCCCACAACAGAGGTCAGACTCACTGGTCTGTAGTTTCCTGGGTCATCCTTCCTTCCTTTTTTGAAGATCGGAATAACGTTTGCTCTTTTCCAGTCCTCCGGGACATCTCCAGTCCTTAAAGAGGTTCCAAAGATGATGGACAAGGGCTGTGCAAGTTCTCTGGAAAGTTCTTTGAGTACTCTCGGGTGCATTTCATCTGGACCAGGGGATTTGAACTCATCCAGTGCAGCTAAATGCCTCTCGACAACCTCTCTATCCATGTTAACCTGCCACCCAGACACTATCCTTTGGCTACAGCCATCTCTAGATGTGCCTAAACACTTTGACCTGTGGGAAAAAACTGATGTAAAATAGGCACTAAGCCTTTCTGCTAGGAGCAGCGGGGACTGCCAGATCGCCACCTCATTAAATGATGGCAAGAACGATAGCCAGATAGCCATGTCTGCTTTGATCTGCTTTGTGAGGCGAATGTGATGTTGGGGGGCCTGGATCCCGGCCGTTGCCTGAGCCAGGCGCCTGCAAAAGGCTCTCCCGGGTTTTACGGCCTTGCAGGCAAAATTTAAGTGGCCGAGAAGCTGTTGTATCTCCCGTAGGGTACACTTATTGCGGGCCAAGAGTGCACGCAATTGACTTGACAGGGCCTTGATTTTGTCCGCAGGAAGGCGCAAACACCCCTCCCTGGAATCGATGGTAATCCCCAGATAAGTGAGCACCTCCGTTGGACCTTTCATCTTCTCTTGGGCCAGCGGGATGCCGAGTTCGTCCGCTAACTCCTGAAAGCCCAACAAGCGCTGGGCGCACTCTCCCGTCCCGGCTGTGCTGACCAAAAGAAAGTCGTCCAAATTGTGCGTGATATAAGGCGACCCATCCCTCTCCTTAAAAACCCATTCAACGAAGGAGTTGAATGTCTCAAAGGCCTCACATGCCACAGAACAGCCCATAGGCATGGACCTGTCCACGTACCATATGCCCTCAAATTTAAAACCCAACAATGAAAAATCCCCGGGATGCACCGGTAAGAGGTGGAAGGCTGACCTGATGTCACATTTTGCCATGAGGGCCCGTGGACCGCAGGCCCTTACCAAGGCAACCGCATGATCGAAAGAGGCATACCTGACTGTGCAGAGGGCTGGATCGATGGAGTCGTTGACCGATGAGCCCTTGGGGTATGATAGGTGGTGTATGAGGTGAAACTCACCTGGTGTCCTCTTGGGAACCACCCCTAGTGGTGATACCCGGAGATTCTCCAAAAGAGGGACTGAATATGGCCCCACCACCCTGCCCGCATCCAGCTCCTTCCACAGCTTAGCCTCCATGATCTCCGGCATTAGCCGGGCGGATTTTAAATTTACGCAAGCAGTAGCCACCCGATCCCCCGTAAATGGAATGCGGAAACCCTGAGTGAACCCCTCCCGAAGGTAAGTGGCCGCAGCCTGATCCCGGTAAGATGCAAGCAAAGGGAGCAGAGTTGATAGCCGGAAGGGACATGGAGCCTTAAATTGCAACAGAGCAGGGCTAGGAGGCAGCCGCCTGCCCCTCCCCGTTGCTTCCTGCGAGTCCTCCTGAGGCGCCGGACCCACCTCCTTTTTTGGGAGTGGGCTGGCCCCTCCGAATGGGCAGCTTGCTACAGTCTGTCTTGGGATGTGAACCCCCACACCCCTCGCATGCATGCGAATACTTACACTTCTTCCTATCGCACTGTTCTGGTTGTACTCCCAGCAAACGCGCCTCAGGTCCTTCTGGTAGGAAGGGCGATTCCCCTCAGCCCCCCCGGCTGGCTTCTGCCGAGGACCAAATGCCCGGACCGAATGGTCAGGGTTCAGCCTATCCCATCTGGCCTCGGGGTTGCTGGATACCCGTCGCCGAAACGCTTCATCATATCCCAATGCTGCTGGCTCCCCTCCTAGCATCCTCGCATCCAAAACATTAGACCAATGCCCAGCCAAATGGGGGGCCCTCTCGGGGAAAACTGACGTGACCAGCCGGAGGTATTCGGCAAATCCCCTTGTCCAGGCAAGCAAAGAACGCTCCCCGTCATATGCGACCGGTGCTTCGCAGGGACCCTTCACGCCTGTTCGTGGGGCCTAATGAACTTAAATAAATCCACATAGCAGCCGCTCAATGCCTTACCCCGGAGCTTGGTAGACAAATGGGTGCCAGGCGGAACGTCGCGATCCTTATACCCCATTGGGGGATCCTGCGTGTTCCCTGAGCCCTGGATCTTGGCCCTGCTAGCCCAGGCATCTTGACAGCACTGCAATAGCCATGATGGGACCCCCGGGACGAATTCCCCCCGCAGCCAGTACTCGGGATCCCAATGCCCCACCGCATCCTCCTCATCGGAGGTAGAGAACTCACCGCTCGGAGACCTGGCCCTTCGACTTGTGTTGGTCTTCATGAGGCGCTTTCCAGCAGCTGTTTCGGCTGGCTGCTCCTCGGCCTGAATTCCCCCCTCTTCTTCCGATAACTGCGTCGAACTGTTGGGAAGGGCTGTCTGCCGAAGCAAGCTCATCTGTGCCAAGAGAGGATGGACGGGGGGCCCGGGAGATCCCCGAGACGGGCGGGGGTGAGCGGCTCCGCCTCTTGGCGGCCGATGATCCAGACGCCTTCCCACGGCCCGACGATTGAGCGGCTGAGGGCCGGGCGGCCTGTGCCCGTGTGGCGGACGGCCGGGAGGCAGAACGACCGGTTGCCCTGCCCCCACCAACCTCCGCGTACGATCCCTGCAAAGCCCCCCCCGCCGATTGCCCCGCAAGCCCCCCCGGGATCCCCCAGGAAGGGAAACCATAATGAGAGAATGGGCCCCATCCCCCCCGAAACCTCAGGGGGACCCTGGTGGAGCTAGTGGATTAGCACCATGAGCTCCCCCGAGCATGGCGGGTCCCCATGGCTGAGGACCCTAATTTAAAGCCAGCATGAACCCCTGCTGGCAGCCCGCGGACCGGCCCGCTGTTGCAGCGGAATGTGGCTTGAGTCCTGACACCCCTTCTGCGGGATCCCCCCGGCCTAGATACCCTCACCCTCCCCCGCTTTCTCACCAGGGAGGTCCCCGAGGACAGAGGCCCGGAGCTCCTCGTCGCCGCAAGGGGAGCCTGGCTGTCGAAAATTCCGATGCCTCGTGGCCGTTCCCCTCGGAGAAGGAACTGCTGCTTCCGGGAGAGGGGTACCGTGGTGGAGCAGGTAAACACGTGCGTCCCCGGCTGAAGAGTTTCCCTCCCCCGCTCCTCTTGCGGCTGTAGACCTGGCCACTGAATGAGCCGCGTGAGTCCCGTACCGACCTGAACCCCGACTTGAAGCCGCGCGCTCACCCCCGTCCAGGCCCCGCCGCCCCGTACCACGCCGAAGAGCTGCCCATGTCCCGTAGGCCGCTCCCCTGGAGGGGGAAGCAGGGCCGGTCTGCGGGCGGGCCCAAGGGCGAGTGCTCTTGGAAGTGTTTTTTGGAGCCGTTAGCGCCATGCCGTATACCACGGGAGCACGGGAGAGGCCAAGTAAAGAAATCCTGCCTTGCCGCCCCAGCAGAGAACCGGGAACAGCAGGGAACCCCACCCCCCCATAGAAAACCTTTTTTTTTTTATTTTACTAAATACCCGTCGGCGAACGCGCAGCGCGAGTCGAGCAGGTGAATCTCCTCCGCGAAGAACTCTCGATCAGGTAACGAACGCCGTCGGGATCTTAGCCAAAAAAAGAAGAGAGGGGCGACCGTGGAGCGGGCAGCAATGTGCTTGGCCTGGCCGCTAGCGCCTTATAAGCCAGCCGCTGTCCGGCACCGCCCCCTCCGCCTCAGGTGAGCGGCGTGCCTCCAGGAGGGGAGTGGCCCCCACCTGGGAACGGCACGCCGCGGCGTGTTCTTTGTTCTCACGGGGTCTCTGCCTCCGCAATGGCCGCCGCGTGTTTAGGGCTCTTGTTAAATATGTAATCAATGACATAAAGAGATGTCTTTGCCCAGGTTTTAAGGTGTCTGTAGCATGCATGCTATATAGCTATGTATGTAATCAATGACATAAAGTAATCACTTAGCCAAGTATTTAAAGTTTGTTTAGCATGCATGATTAATAGAAGGTATATATCACGTTTGTTGTATGGATGTACTCAATGACATAAAGTAATTTTGTAGCCAAGAAGTATTTAAAGTTATCTTATAGGCAGCAGAAGATAGAATTCCATAACAATACATAGCAATAATGGAAAATTTTGAAAGAGCACTATTGGCTTCTGCTTACTAGTTGTAAGAGCCTCTTGTGGCGCAGAGTGGTAAGGCAGCTGTCTGAAAGCTCTGCCCATGAGGCTGGGAGTTCAAACCCAGCAGCCGGCTCAAGGTTGACTCTGCCTTCCATCCTTCCAAGGTCGGTGAAATGAGTACCCAGCTTGACCTGCACAGGGGATACCTTTACCTTTACCTTTACCTTTACCAGTTAGGGTTAGGTTAGGGTTAGGATTAGGATTAGGGTTAGGGTTAGGGTTAGGGTTAGGGTTAGGGTTAGGGTTAGGGTGAGGGTGAGGGTTAGGGTTAGGGTTAGGGTTAGAGTTAGGGTTTGGGTTTGGGTTAGGGTTAGGGTTTGGATTAGGGTTAGGGTTTCTGTATACCACCTTGGTTTACACGAAACGGTGTCTTTAACATGCATGCTATGTGAATCCTATTCAAGTGCGCAAAGTTTAGCAGGTATATTTCCTATTCATTGTATGGATGTAATCAATGACATAAAGTAATCACTTAGCCGTGTATTTAAGGTGTCTTTAGCATGCATGCGTAATAGAAGGTATATATCACATTGTTGTATGTACTCAATGACATAAAGTAATTTCTTAGCCAACAAGTATTTAAGGTTATCTGATAAGCAGCAGATGATATAATTCCATTAAAATACATAGCAATAATAGAAAACTTTGAAAGAGCACTAGTAGCTTTTGCTATATGACTATAATAGCGAAATATGTGGGTTACATTGTTGAAGTCCTAAGAAACTATCTTGTAATATAACAGGGTTTCTCTTGGTTTTAAGAAACAATACCAAGAGACCCCATCTGCCACATATGATAAAGGTGCTGGATGTTTTCTACTAACTATATGAGGACGTAGAAACTAATAAAGGTAAAACGAGTCGTTCTTTTGTAAATGTTGTTTACATTTCTGTACACCGCATTGGTATAAACGAAAGGGTGTCTTTAGGAAGCATGCTATGTGAATCTGCAGAACAGGTCCTGTTCAACTGAGCAACGCTAATCAGGTAAATTTCCTGTTCGTTGTATGGATGTAATCAATGACATTAAGTAATTCATTAGCCAACGAGTATTTACGGTTATCTCATAGGCAGTAGAAGAAAGAATCTCAAAACACTAACCAACGTTTAGCAGTTATATTTCCTATTCCTTGTATGTATGTAATCAGTGATATAAAATAAATCATTAGCCCACGAGTATTTAACGTTATCATACCCTATAATGATAGAACGTCTTAAAACTATGTAGTAATATTTTCTGCTATATTAAGTCGTCCGAAGTAGTAAAGGTAAAATGAGTTGTTCTTGTGTAAATCTTGTTTGCATTTCTGTATAACACCTTGGTTTACATGAAGCGGTGTCATTAGCATGCATGCTATGTGAATCCTGCAAGTGCGCAAAGTTTAGCAGGTATATTTCCTATTCATTGTATGGATGTAATCAATGACATAAAGAGATGTCTTTGCCCAGGATTTAAGGTGTCTGTAGCATGCATGCTATATAGCAGGTATATATCCCATTCGTTGTATGTATGTAATCAATGACAAAGTAATAACTTAGCCAAGTATATAAGGTTTCTTTAGCATGCATGATTAATAGAAGGTATATATCACTTGTTGTATGGATGTACTCAATGACATAAAGTAATTTCGTAGCCAACAAGTATTTAAGGTTATCTGATATGCAGGAGAAGATTGAATTCCATAACAATACATAGCAATAATGGAAAATTTTGAAAGAGCACTAGTAGCTTCTGCTACTAGGGTTAGGTTAGGGTTAGGTTAGGGTTAGGATTAGGATTAGGGTTAGGGTTAGGGTTAGGGTTAGGGTTAGGGTTTGGATTAGGGTTAGGGTTTCTGTATACCACCTTGGTTTACACGAAACGGTGTCTTTAACATGCATGCTATGTGAATCCTATTCAAGTGCGCAAAGTTTAGCAGGTATATTTCCTATTCATTGTATGGATGTAATCAATGACATAAAGTAATCACTTAGCTGTGTATTTAAGGTGTCTTTAGCATGCATGCGTAATAGATGGTATTTATCACAATTGTTGTATGGATGTACTCAATGACAAAGTAATTTCTTAGCCAAAAAGTATTTAAGATTATCTGATAAGCAGCAGATGATAGAATTCCGTAAAAACACATAGCAGTAATAGAAATTTTTGATAGAGCACTAGTACCTTCTACTACTAGTTAGGGTTAGGTTAGGGTTAGTGTTACGGTTAGAGTTAAGGTAAGGGTTAGGGTTAGGGTTAGGGTTAGGGTTAGGGTTAGGGTTAGGGTTAGGGTTAGGGTTAGGGTTAGGGTTCGGGTTCGGGTTAGGGTTTGGGTTTGGGTTAGGGTTAGGGTTAGGGTTTCTGTATACCACCTTGGTTTACATGAAACGGTGTCTTTAACATGCATGCTATGTGAATCCTATTCAAGTGCGCAAAGTTTAGCAGGTATATTTCCTATTCATTGTATGGATGTAATCAATTCCATAAAGTAATCACTTAGCCGTGTATTTAAGGTGTATTTAGCATGCATGCGTAATAGAAGGTATATATCACATTAGTTGTATTGATGTACTCAATGACATAAAGTAATTTCTTAGCCAACAAGTATTTAAGGTTATCTGATAAGCAGCGGACGATAGAATTCCATAAAAATAGATAGCAATAATAGAAAATTTTGAAAGAGCACTAGGAGCTTTTGCTATATGACTATAATAGCGAAATATGTGGGTTACAATGTTGAAGTCCTAAGAAACTATCTTGTAATATAACAGGGCTGCTCTTGGTTTTAAGAAACAATACCAAGAGACCCCATCAGCCACATATGATAAACGTGCCAGATGGTTTCTGCTTATATGAGGACGTCCAAACTAATAAAGTTAAAACGAGTCATTCTTTTGTAAATGTTGTTTACATTTCTGTACACTGCATTAGAGCCTCTTGTGGCGCAGAGTGGTAAGGCAGCCGTTTGAAAGCTTTGCCCATGAGGATGGTAGTTCAATCCCAGCAGCCGGCTCAAGGTTGACTCAGCCTTCCATCCCTCCGAGGTCGGTAAAATGGGTACCCAGCTTGCTGCTGGGGGGTAAACGGTCATGACTGCGGAAGGCACTGGCAAACCACCCCGTATTGAGTCTGCCATGAAAACGCTAGAGTGCATCTCCCCAAGGGTCAGACATGACTCGGTGCTTGCACAGGGGATACCTTTACCTTTACGCCGCATTGGTGTAAACGAAAGGGTATCTTTAGGATGCATGCTATGTGAATCTGCAGAACAGGTCCTGTTCAACTGAGCAACGCTAATCAGGTATATTTCCTGTTCGTTGTATGGATGTAATCAATGACATTAACGCATAGGCAGTAGAAGATAGAATCTCAAAACACTAAGCAACGCTTAACAGTTATATATCCTATTCCTTGTATGTGATATAAAATAATTCATTAGCCAACGAGTATTTACGGTTATCTCATAGGCAGTCCAGAGCCTCTTGTGGCGCAGAGTGGTAAGGCAGTCGTCTGAAAGCTTTGCCCATGAGGTTGCGAGTTCAATCCCAGAAGCCGGCTCAAGGTTGACTCAGCCTTCCATCCCTCCGAGGTCGGTAAAATGAGTACCCAGCTTGCTGCTGGGGGGTAAATGGTAATGACTGGGGAAGGCACTGGCATACCACCCCGTTGAGTCTGCCATGAAAACGCTGGAGGGTGTCACCCCAAGGGTCAGACATAACTCGGTGCTTGCACAGGGGATACATTTACCTTTACCATAGGCAGTAGAAGATAGAATCTCAAAACACTAACCAACGCTTAGCGGTTATATTTCCTATTCCTTGTATGGATGTAATCAGTGATATAAAATAATTCATTAGCCAGCGAGTATTCAACGTTATCATACCCTATAATGATAGAATGTCATAAAACTATGTAGTAATAATAGAGAATTCATAAATAGCACTAGATGCTTTTGCTATATAACCGTAATTGTTAAATATGTGACACTGACGAAGGCAAAATAAACTATTTTTGAATCTGCTATGGGTTGGGATGATTTTAAGAAACAATGCCAAGAGATTCAATCTGCAGAACTTGCAGAGATATTTTCAAGATTACACAAACTTGCATGATATTTTCTGCTATATGAAGTCGTCCGAAGTAGTAAAGGTAAAAGGAGTTGTTCTTGTGTAAATCTTGTTTGCATTTCTGTATACCGCCTTGGTTTACACGAAACAGTGTGCTTAGCATGCATGCTATGTGAATCCTGTTCAAGTGCGCAAAGTTTAGCAGGTATATTTCCTATTCATTGTATGGATGTAATCAATGACATAAAGAGATGTCTTTGCCCAGGATTTAAGGTGTCTGTAGCATGCATGCTATATAGCAGGTATATATCCCATTCGTTGTATGTATGTAATCAATGACATAAAGTAATCACTTAGCCAAGTATTTAAGGTTTCTTTAGCATGCATGATTAAGAGAAGGTACATTTGTTGTATGGATGTACTCAATGACATAAAGTAATTTCGTAACCAAGAAGTATTTAAGGTTATCTGTTAGGTAGCAGAAGATAGAATTCCATAACAATACATAGCAATAATAGAAAATTTTGAATGAGCATTATTAGCTTCTGCTTACTAGTTGTAAGAGCCTCTTGTGGCGCAGAGTGGTAAGGCAGCTGTCTGAAAGCTCTGCCCATGAGGCTGGGAGTTCGATCCCAGCAGCCGGCTCAAGGTTGACTCAGCCTTCCATCCTTCCAAGGACGGTGAATGAGTACCCAGCTTGCTGCTGGGGGGTAAACGGTGATGACTGAGGAGGCACTGGCAAACAACTTTATGTCCCTGATTACATCCATACAAGGAATAGGTAATATACCTGCTGAGCGATGCTCGAACAGGACCTGTTCTGCAGATTCATATAACATGCATGCTATAAACACCGTTCATTTATACCAATGCGGTGTACGGAAATGTAAACAACATTTACAAAAGACCGACTCATTTTACCTTTATTACTTTGTATGTCATATAGTTAGCAGAAAACAACCTGCAATGTTATCACATGGTGCAGATGGAGTCTCTTGGTATTTTCTGAAAACCAGCAGAAGCCCTATTATATTCCAAGATATTCATAGGACTTCAACCATGTAACTCACCTATTTAAGTTTGCTACATATAGCAAAAGCTACTAGTCCGATTTCCAAATTCTCTATCATTATTACATAGTATTATGAAATTCCTTGTTCTACAGGGTATGATAAATAGTGGGCTAAGGAATGTACCAGATTACATCCATACAAGGAATAGGAAATGTACCTGCTAAGCGTTGCTCACTTGAACAGCACCTGTTCTGCCCATTCATATAGCATGCATGCTTTCACTAGAACATAGAATTTCATAATACTATGTACTAATAATAGAGAATTTGGAAATAGCACTAGTAGCTTTTGCTATATGTAGTGAGTTATATGTAGTGAATATGTGAGTTACACAGTTGAAGTCCTAAGAAACTAACTTGGAATATAATAGGGCTTCTGCTGGTTTTGCGAAATAATACCAAAAGACTCCATCTGCAGCATGTGATAACCTTGCGGGATATGAAGACATACAAAGTAATAAAGGTAAAATGAGTCGATCTTTAGTAAATGTTGTTTACATTTCGGTACACCGCATTGGTATAAGTGAAAGCATGCATGCTATATGAATCTGCAGAACGGGTCCTGTTCAAGTGAGCAACGCTTAGCAGGTATATTACCTATTCCTTGTATGGATGTAATCAGGGACATAAAGTAATTCCTTAGCCCACAATGTTTCCGGTTATCATACCCTGTAGAAGATAGAATTTCATAATACTATGTAATAATTATAGAGAATTTGGAAATAGCAGTAGTAACTTTAGCTATATGTAACAATGTTAAATATGCGAGTTACATGGTTGAAGTCCTAATAAACGAACTTGGAATATAATAGGGTTTCTGCTGGTTTTGAGAAACAGTACCAAGAGACACCATCTGCAGCATGTGATAAACTTGCTGGATCTTTTTTGCTAACTATATGAAGTCATACGAAGTAATAAAGGTAAAATGAGTCATTCTCTTGTAAATGTTGTTCACATTTCGGTACACCGCTTTGGAATACACGAAAGGGTGTCTTTAGCATGTAAGCTATATGAAACTGCAGGCCCTGTTCAAGTGAGCAACACTTAGGACGTATATTTCCTATTCCTTGTAAGGATATAATTAGGGGCATATAGTAATTCCTTAGCCACCAGGTATTTAAGGTTATCATACCCAGTATGATACATTTTCATGACACTATGTATTAATAATAGAGAATTTGGAAACAGCACTAGTAGCTTTTGCTAGCAAAGTTAAATTTGTGAGTTACATGGTGCAAGTCCTACAAAACTAACATAATATCATAGGCCTTCTGCTGGTTTTAAGAAACGATACCATGAGACTCCATCTGCAGCATATAATAAATTTGCGGTTTCATTTCTGCTAACTATATGAAGTCATACAAAGTAATAAAGGTAAAATGAGTCGATCTTTAGTAAATGTTGTTTACATTTCGGTACACCGCATTGGTATAAGTGAAAGCATGCATGCTATATGAATGTGCAGAACAGGTGCTGTTCAAGTGAGCAACGCTTAGCAGGTACATTTACTATTCCTTGTATGGATGTAATCTGGGACATAAAGTAATTCCTTAGCCCACTATTTATCATACTCAGTAGAACATAGGTAAAGGTAAAGGTATCCCCTGTGCAAGCACCGAGTCATGTCTGACCCTTGGGGTGACGCCCTCTAGCGTTTTCATGGCAGACTCAATACGGGGTGGTTTGCCAGTGCCTTCCCCAGTCATTACCGTTTACCCCCCAGCAAGCTGGGTACTCCTTTTACCGACCTCGGAAGGATGGAAGGCTGAGTCAACCTTGAGCCGGCTGCTGGGATTGAACTCCCAGCCTCATGAGCAAAGGTTTCAGACGGATGCCTTAGCACTCTGCGCCACAAGAGGCTCTCAGTAGAACATAGAATTTCATAATACTATGTACTAATAATAGAGAATTTGGAAATAGCACTAGTAGGTTTTGCTATATGTAGTAAAGTTAAATATGTGAGTTAAACAGTTGAAGTCCTAAGAAACTAACTTGGAATATAATAGGGCTTCTGCTGGTTTTGCGAAATAATACCAAGAGACTCCATCTGCAGCATGTGATAACCTTGCGGGATCTTTTCTGCTAACTATATGAAAACATACAAAGTAACATGAGTCGATCTTTAGTAAATGTTGTTTACATTTCGGTACCCCGCATTGGTATAAGTGAAAGCATGCATGCTATATGAATCTGCAGAACGGGTCCTGTTCAAGTGAGCAACGCTTAGCAGGTATATTACCTATTCCTTGTATGGATGTAATCAGGGACATAAAGTAATTCTTTAGCCCACAATGTTTCCGATTAACATACCCTGTAGAAGATAGAATTTCATAATACTATGTAATAATCATAGAGAATTTGGAAATAGCACTAGTAACTTTAGCTATATGTAGCAATGTTAAATATGCGAGTCACATGGTTGAAGTCCTATTAAACTAACTTGGAATATAATAGGGTTTCTGCTGGTTTTCAGAAACAGTACCAAGAGACACCATCTGCAGCATGTGATAAACTTGCTGGATATTTTTTGCTAACTATATGAAGTCATACGAAGTAATAAAGGTAAAATGAGTCATTGTAAATGTTGTTCACATTTCGGTACACCGCTTTGGAATACACGAAAGGGTGTCTTTAGCATGTAAGCTATATGAAACTGCAGGCCCTGTTCAAGTGAGCAACACTTAGGACGTATATTTCCTATTCCTTGTATGGATATAATTAGGGGCATATAGTAATTCCTTAGCCACCAGGTATTTAAGCTTATCATACCCAGTTTGATACATTTTCATGACACTATGTAGTAATAATAGAGAATTTGGAAACAGCACTAGTAGCTTTAGCTACTTTAGTTAAATTTGTGAGTTACATGGTGCAAGTCCTACGAAACTAACATAATATCATAGGCCTTCTGCTGGTTTTAAGAAACGATACCATGAGACTCCATCAGCAGCATATAATAAACTTGCGGTTTCATTTCTGCTAACTATATGAAGACATACAAATAAAGGTAAAATGAGTCGATCTTTAGTAAATGTTGTTTACATTTCGGTACACTGCATTGGTATATGTGAAAGCATGCATGCTATAAACGAAAGGTGTTTATAGCATGCATGTTATATGAATCGGCAGAACAGGTCCTGTTCAAGTGAGCAACGCTTAGCAGGTATATTACCTATTCCTTGTATGGATGTAATCAGGGACAGAAAGCCCACAAGTATTTACGGTTATCATACCCAGTACAAGATATCATTTCATAATACTATATAATAATTTGGAAATAGCACTAGTAGCTTTAACTATATGTAGCAATGTTAAATATGAGAGTTACATGGTTGAAGTCCTAAGAAACTAAATTGGAATATAATAGGCCTTCTGCTGGTTTTGAGAAACAATACCAGAGACGCCATCTACAGCACCTTGCGGGATCTTTTATAATTTTATAATACTATGTAATAATAGAGAATTTGGAAATAGCACTAGTAACTTTAGCTATATGTAGCAATGTTAAATATGTGATTTACATGGTTGAAGTCCTAATAAACTAACTTGGAATATAATAGGGTTTCTGCTGGTTTTCAGAAACAGTACCAAGAGACACCATCTGCAGCATGTGATAACATTGAGGGATCTTTTCTGCTAACTATATGAAGACATACAAAGTAATAAAGTTTAAATGAGTCGATCTTTAGTAAATGTTGTTTACATTTCGGTACACCGCATTGGTATAAGTGAAAGCATGCATGCTATATGAATGTGCAGAACAGGTGCTGTTCAAGTGAGCAGCGCTTAGCAGGTACATTTCCTATTCCTTGTATGGATGTAATCTGGGACATTCCTTAGCACACTATTTATCATACCCTGTAGTATAAGGAATGTCATAATACTATGTAATAATGATAACTGAGAATTTGGAAATCGGACTAGTAGCTTTTGCTATATGTAGCAAACTTAAATAGGTGAGTTACATGGTTGAAGTCCTATGAAACTAACTTGGAATATAATAGGGCTTCTGCTGGTTTTGAGAAAATACCAAGAGACTCCATCTGCACCATGTGATAACCTTGCAGGATCTTTTCTGCTAACTATATGACATACAAAGTAATAAAGGTAAAATGAGTCGGTCTTTTGTAGATGTTGTTTACATTTCCGAACACCGCATTGGTATAAATGAACGGTGTTTATAGCATGCATGTTATATGAATCGGCAGAACAGGTCCTGTTCAAGTGAGCAACGCTTAGCAGGTATATTACCTATTCCTTGTATGGATGTAATCAGGGACAGAAAGCCCACAAGTATTTACGGTTATCATACCCAGTACAAGATAGAATTTCATAATACTATGTAATAATAGAGAATTTGGAAATAGTATTAGTAGCTTTAGCTATATGTAGCAATGTTAAATATGTGAGTTACACGGTCGAAGTCCTAAGAAACTAACTTGGAATATAATAGGGCTTCTGCTGGTTTTGAGAAACAATATAAGAGACTCCATCTGCAGCATGTGATAACCGTGCGGGATCTTTTCTGCTAACTATATGAAAACATACAAAGTAATAAAGGAAAAATGAGTCGATATTTAGTAAATGTTGCTTACATTTCGGCATACCGCATTGGTGTAAGTGAAAGCATGCGGCTCCCTCCACGTGCGCAGCTTGGTCGAAAGTGACCAGCCGCGCCCATTCCCACCACGCCCCCCTGCCGTCCGGCCCACAGCATAGCGAGAGGTCTGGGGACCGCCCCCGACGTTCCTGGGAAGCCGTACCGACGCCTGCCAGGAGCGCCTATCGCCGGCCACACTGCCCGTGCTCCGTGGCTACGCCGTGTAGACCCCATTGCCGGCCACATTCTTCGTCCGACATTCCAAGGCGCTGCGGCAGGAGTACTACCGTGTCCGCGAGCATAACGACCGGACGGGAGTCGAGCCAGCCATATGCCTGCACTACCGGAGGCTGGCTGATATCTTGGGGACGCGGGGCAGTGGGCGGCCGCGACGGGTGGCACGGAGCCTCAGTGTGCGGCGTGTTCCTCGGCCAACCGAGGTGGTGGAGGTTGAGTGGGCGGGACGGGGACGGCCACCGAAGAGACCGGCAGCCGCCGCCCCCTGTCTATGACCACCACCAGGGCCATCAACGGCGCCAGTATCGCCTGGGTGAGACAGTGACCATGCCGGGCAGACGGACGAGGAGTCGGGCGGGACCCAGGAGACCACGGGTACCGTGGGTCCCCAAGTGGGTGGAATGGGTTGTGTGAGAGCCGCGCCAAGGGCCAGCCAGCAGCTGGCTCCCCAGGTGCCTTGGCCCAACGGCGGTCTGCCACCCCATGCCAAGGCACCGCCCTTCGTGTTGCCCGCAGGTGCAGCATGGGGGGACATCCCGGACAGAAGCCCAGTGTCCCCGAACGTGGCCTCCGAGTCCGAGCGACAGGGGGAGGGCTCTGCAGGTGCATGCCATGGCGCGGAGGGCCAGGGGGGGCCCTGGGAAGCTCGGTCCCCAGTACACCAAACCTATTCACATATGCAGGTGAAGGCGGTGGGGACGGCAACGGCGGCTAGGAACGGGAGGGGCCAGCCCTGGAACTCGGGGCGCTCTCTGCCGAGGAGCGCCTACAATGGGAATGCAGTCACTGCCACCACATCGCGCTCCTCACCACTGTCGGGGAACGGCTACTGGAGCAGGGGGAGGAGGACCTGGACGAGCGGCTCCGTTTCAGGAGTGGGCGGAGTTCCAGGCCCAGCACCGGGAGACAATGGCCGGACCAGCTGCCTCCCTCGCGACAGCAACAGGGGTCCTGGACCACATCGCGAGAGCCTTGGAGCGGATGACTCCCATGGATGGCGACCCTGGCCCCGCCCCTGCCATCCCACCGGCCGAGCCACCCCTTGCGGTTCCCGTTGCGGGGCTTGTGGAGGCCCCGGTCGCCATGGTACGGGATGGATGGTGTTGAGGGCCCCCCTCCACACCGCGGTGCGCGGGGGCGAGCCACGGGCGCCGCCACGGGGGGCCGCCGGTGGCCCCGGGGAGCCCGCGGACTGCTGCGCTTGTAAACGGCGAAAAATAAATGGCCATCCCGTCATTAGGGTGGCCCTTAACTTCCCCTGTGACTCGTGTCTGTCATTCACCTCGCGCCCCTTCATTTAGGCACCCACTGCGTCCCTGACGCGTTGCCCCTGCTGCCGTGTGCGCAGCCGCTCCCTCCGACTGGGCAGCCCTTCCTCCTCGACCTCGATGCTCTCCCTGGGCGGCATCTCCAGACGGAGTTCATGGCCGTGTGCCTCGCAGATGTTGTGCAGGATGACGCAGGCTATGATCACCGGGGTTACGTTCACTATGGCGGCCTGGAGCCAGGAGAGCAGGCATGGCCAATGCCCTTTCAGACGGCCAAACGCACGTTCAACAACGTTGCGTGCGCGGCACAGACGTCCATTGAAGTACGCCTTCACCGCGTTCCGTGGCGGGGCGTAGGGTTTCATGAGCCACCGGCGTTGGGGGTATGCCCCATCAGCAACTATGAGGGCTCGCACGCGGACACCCTGCATCGTGACGGTGGGGTTCCCCGGGATGTACGCCCCGGCGTCCATGGCGGCGCGTAGGTTAGACAGCTGGAAAACGAAGGCGTCGTTCCGCCGACCACCCCAGCCTGCCTCCACATCAATGAAACGGCCTGTGTGATCCACCGTCCCCTGGACGATGACCGAACAGAAGACCTTCCTGTTCCCGTATTGGAGTCTCTGGTATTGTTTCTCAAAACCAGCAGAAGCCCTATTATATTCCAAGTTAGTTTCTTAGGACTTCAACCATGTAACTCACATATTTACCATTGCTACATATAGTTAAAGCTACTAGTGCTATTTCCAAATTCATATAGCATGCATGCTTTCACTTATACCAATGCGGTGTACCGAAATGTAAACAACATTTACTAAAGATCGACTCATTTTACCTTTATTACTTTGTATGTCTTCATATAGTTAGAAGAAAAGATCCCGTAAGGTTATCACATGCTGCAGATGGAGTCTCTTGGTATTATTTCACAAAACCAGCAGAAGCCCTATTATATTCCAAGTTAGTTTCTTAGGACTTCAACTGTGTAACTCACATATTTAACTTTGCTACATATAGCAAAAGCTACTAGTGCTATTTCCAAATTCTCTATTATTAGTACATACTTAAATAGGTGAGTTACATGGTTGAAGTCCTATGAAACTAACTTGGAATATAATAGGGCTTCTGCTGGTTTTGAGAAAATACCAAGAGACTTCATCTGCACCATGTGATAACCTTGCAGGATCTTTTCTGCTAACTATATGACATACAAAGTAATAAAGGTAAAATGAGTCGGTCTTTTGTAAATGTTGTTTACATTTCCGTACACCGCATTGGTATAAATGAACGGTGTTTATAGCATGCATGTTATATGAATCTGCAGAACAGGTCCTGTTCAAGTGAGCATCGCTCAGCAGGTATATTACCTATTCCTTGTATGGATGTAATCAGGGACATAAAGTAATTCCTTAGCCCACAATGTTTCCTGTTATCATACCCTGTAGAAGATAGAATTTCATAATACTATGTAATAATTATAGAGAATTAGGAAATAGCACTAGTAACTTTAGCTATATGTAGCAATGTTAAATTTGTGATTTACATGGTTGAAGTCCTAACAAACTAACTTGGAATATAATAGGGCTTCTGCTGGTTTTGAGAAACAATACCAAGAGACTCCATCTGCAGCATGTGAGAAACTTGCTGGATCTTTTCTGCTAACTATATGAAGTCATACGAAGTAATAAAGGTAAAACGAGTCATTCTCTTGTAAATGTTGTTCACATTTCGGTACACCGCTTTGGAATACACGAAAGGATGTCTTTAGCATGTAAGCTATATGAAACTGCAGAACAGGTCCTGTTCAAGTGAGCAACGCTTAGGAGGTACATTTCCTATTCCTTGTATGGATGTAATCTGGGACATAAAGTAATTCCTTAGCCCACTATTTATCATACCCAGTAGAAATCATGCATGCTATATGAATCTGCGGAACAGGTCCTGTTCAAGTGAGCAATGCTTAGCAGGTATATTTCCTATTCCTTATATGGATGTAATCTGGGACATAAAGTAATTCCTTAGCCCACTATTTATCATACCCAGTAGAACATGGAATTTCATAATACTATGGACTAATACAGAATTTGGAAATAGCACTAGTAGTATAAACGAAAGGGGTTTATAGCATGCATGTTATATGAATCTTGTTAAAGTTTGTAATGCTTAGCAGGTATATTACCTATGCCTTGTATGGATGTAATCAGGGACATAAAGCCTACAAGTATTTACGGTTATCATACCCAGGACAAGATAAAATTTCATAATACTATGTAATTATAGAGTATTTGGAAATAGCACTAGGTGCTTTAGCTATATGTAGCAATGTTAAATACGCGAGTTACGTGGTTGAAGTCCTAAGAAACTAACTTGGAATATAATAGGGCTTCTGCTGGTTTTGAGAAACAATACCAAGAGACTCCATCTGTAGCATGTGATAACCTGGGGGGTTCTTTTCTGCTAACTATATGAAAACAGACAAAGTAATAAAGGGAAAACGAGTCGATCTTTAGTTAATGCTTACATTTCTGTACGCATTGGTATAAGTGAAAGCATGCATGCTATACGAATTTGCAGAACATGGAATTTCATAATACTATGTTCTAATGAGAATTTGGAAATAGCACTAGTAGCTTTTGCTTTATGTAGCAAAGTTAAATATGTGACGAAGACATACAAAGTTATAAACGTAGAATGACTCGGTCTTTTATAAATGTTGTTTACATTTCCATACACCGCATTGGTATAAACTAACGGTGTTTATAGCATGCATGGTATATGAATCTGCAGAACAGGTCCTGTTCAAGTGAGCATCGCTTAGCAGGTTTATTACCTATTCCTTGTATGGATGTAATCAGGGACATAAAGTAATTCCTTAGCCGACAATGTTTCCAGTCATAATTAATAATTATGCTGGATCTTTTCTGCTAACTATATGAAGACATACGAAGTAATAAAGGTAAAATGAGTCATTCTCTTGTAAATGTTGTTCACATTTCGGTACACCGCTTTGGAATACACGAAAGGGTGTCTTTAGCATGTAAGCTATATCTGGCAGTCTCTCCGGAAACATCTTTTCAAGTGCATTCCGATGCATCTGGCAGTTTGGGGTTTGGGGTTTTCTTTTGTAACCGATGGTTTGCTGAAAGGTGGCCACAGGATTGGGTGGGGTCCCCTATCCTCCGGGATCTCACCTTTTTAGAGTTATTTCCTATTGTGGCGGCAGTTTTCATTTGGAAAGACCTATTTCAGGACAGCAAAGTTTTATTTTGGTGCGACAATCAAGCGGTCGTGCGCATTATAAATCGGCAATCGAGCAAATCCCCCTGGGTAATGTGTTTAGTGAGGAAGCTAGTCAGGGTTGGCTTGGGGAGCAACATCTCGTTTGCGGCCCGTCATGTCCTGGGCGCCACTAATGAAATAGCTGATGCTCTGTCTCGATTCCAGGAGCAGAGGTTTTGGCAGTTGGCGCCAGAGGCGAACCTGTGTCCAGACCGATTCCCGGAGGAATTGTGGAGGATTCGCTTGGAATGATCCTCGAGGCCGTGGAACACTCCCTGGCTCCGACAACACGTCAGGCATATACAGCAGCGATTCGGGGTTACATGGAGTACACGGAGCAGGAAGGGGGCCTTAGTGCCTTACCTCCAACAGAGGAATTAGTGCTGCGCTACCTTGTCCATTTACATTCCCGTAAAATGTCCCTGAACAACCAAGTGGCGGGGCTTTCCTTCTTATGCAAAACTAGGGGTTGGTGGGATCCATCATCATCCTTTTTGATCCGCAAAGCCATCGCAGGATGGAAAAGGATCAGTCCAGCCACAGCTGATCCCAGACGGCCTATTTCGTTAGACATTTTGAGGAACATAGTGAATCGATTGCCTGCTGTATGCATTGATGGTTATGAGGTTGCCCTTTTTGGGTCAGCGTTTACTCTTGCCTTTTTTGGGGCCTTTCAGAGCTCTGAGCTTGTATCGGGGTCCCGTTCGAGCACGGGCGATCAAGCAGTTGCGAGGGGGGATATGCACCTCACTGATGAAGAGCTGCACATCACCCTTCGTCGTTCAAAAACAGATCAGCTGGGAAGAGGATCTTATATAGTGTTGAGAAAAAGTTGTGCCGACACTCCCTGCCCGGTTAGCACCGTGAGGGCCATCTGCAGCATGTGATAAACTTGCGGGATCTTTTCTGCTCAGTATACGAAGACATACAAAGTAATAAAGGTAAAATGAGTCGGTCTTTTGTAAATGTTGTTTACATTTCTGTACACCGCATTGGTATATGCGGTATATGTAGCAATGTTAAATATGTGAGTTACATGGTTGAAGTACTAAGAAACTAACTTGGAATATAATAGGGCTTCTGCTGGTTTTGAGAAAGAATACCAGAGACTCCATCGGCAGCATGTGATAACCTTGCGGGATCTATTCTGCTAACTATATGAAAACATACAAAGTAATAAAGGTAAAATGAGTCGATCTTTAGTAAATGTTGCTTACATTTCGGTACACCGCATTGGTGTAAGTGAAAGCATGCATGCTATATGAATCTGCAGAACAGGTCCTGTTCAAGTGAGACATGATTAGCAGGTCTATTTCCTATTCCTTGTATGGATGTAATGTGGGACATAAAGTAATTCCTTAGCCCACAAGTATTTTAGGCTATCATACCCAGTATAAGATTGATTTTCATGACACTATGTAATAATAATAGAGAATTTGGAAACAGCACTAGTAGCTTTTGCTAAATATGTGAGTTACACGGTTGAAGTCCTACGAAACTAACATAATATCACAGGGCTTCGGCTGGTTTTGAGAAACAATACCAAGAGACTCCATCTGCAGCATGTGATAACCTTGCGGGATCTTTTCTGCTAACTATATGAAGACATACAAAGTAATAAAGGTACAATGAGTCGTTCTTTAGTAAATGTTGTTTACATTTCGGTACACCGCATTGGTATAAGTGAAAGCATGAATGTGCAGAACTGGTGCTGTTCAAGTGAGCAACGCTTAGCAGGTACATTTACTATTCTTTGTATGGATGTAATCTGGGACATAAAGTAATTCCATAGCCCACTATTTATCATACCCAGTAGAAATCATGCATGCTATATGAATGTGCAGAACAGGTGCTGTTCAAGTGAGCAACGCTTAGCAGGTATATTTCCTATTCCTTTTATGGATGTAATCTGGGACATAAAGTAATTCCTTAGCCCACTATTTATCATACCCAGTAAAACATAGAATTTCATAATACTATGTACTAATAATAGATAATTTGGAAATAGCACTAGTAGCTTTTGCTATATGTAGCAAAGTTAAATATGTGAGTTACACGGTTGAAGTCCTAAGAAACTAACTTGGAATATAATAGGGCTTCTGCTGGTTTTGAGAAATAATACCAAGAGAGTCCCTCTGCTTCATGTGATAAACTTCCGGGATCTTTTCTGCTATGTATACGAAGACATACAAAGCAATAAACGTAAAACGACTTGGTCTTTAGTAAATGTTCCTTACATTTCGGTACACAGCATTGGTGTAAGTGAAAGCATGCATGCTGTATGAATCTGCAGAACAGGTCCTGTTCAAGTGAGCCATGCTTAGCAGGTACATTTCCTATTCCTTGTATGGATGTAATCTGGGACATTCCTTAGCCCACTATTTATCATACCCAGTAGAACAAGGAATTTCATAATACTAAGTAATAATGATAACAGAGAATTTGGAAATCGCACTAATAGCTTTTGCTATATGTAGCAAACTTAAATATGTGAGTTAAATGATTGAAGTCCTAAGAAACTAACTTGGAATATAATAGCCCGTGCTCCCTGGTCACGCCGTGTAGACCCCGTTGCCGGACACCTAGTTAGTGCGACAGCACGAGGCCACAGCGAGCAGGGAGGCCATGGCAGTGCGCCGTCCGAGGATTCCTGCCCCAGCGCCCGAGGGGCCCCCTGGCCCGGCGGACGAGTACCCGACCCCTAGTTCGTCGGCATCGGCAAGCACCGGCGAGCAGGGGGGACGGGGCCCTAGCTTGAGGGAGCATGAGGTCGTGGTTCTGTTCGAAGTCTGGGGCGCCCCGGACATCCAGGAGGCCCTGCATGCATCCCACAGGAACCGGGAGGTGTTCGAACGTGTCTCCTGGGACCTCCAGGCACAAGGGGTCGTCCGCAGCGCCTTGGAATGTCGGACGAAGAACAAAACGCTGCGGCAGGAGTACTACCGTGTCCGCGAGCATAACGACCGGACGGGAGCCGAGCCAGCCACATGCCCGCACTACCGGAGGCTGGCCGATATTTTGGGGACGCGGGGCAGTGTGCGGCCGCGATGGGTGGCACGGAGCCTCAGTGTGCGGCGTGTTCCCCGGCGGCCCGAGGTGGTGGAGGCCGAGTGGGCGGGCCGGGGACGGCCACCGAAGAGACCGGCATCCACCGGTGGGGCTCCGACGGCCCCACGTGAGCCCCCTAGGCAGCGGGGGCTAGTGCCGGTTAATGCTCCCAGGTGTGTGGCCACCTGGGCAGTGGGGCGGGGGACTATGCCACAGGCAGGCAACCCACCCCCTGTCTATGACCCCCACCAGGGCCATCAATGGGGCCAGTATTGCCTGGGGGAGACAGCGACCATGCCGGCCAGACTGATGAGGAGTCGGGCGGGACCCAGGCGACCTCGGGTACCGTGGGTCCCCAAGTGGGTGGAATGGGTAGTGTGAGAGCCGCGCCAATATACCAATGCGGTGTACCGAAATGTAAACAACATTTACTAAAGATCGACTCATTTTACCTTTATTACTTTGTATGTCTTAATATAGTTAGCAGAAATGAAACCGCAAGTTTATTATATGCTGCAGATGGAGTCTCATGGTATCGTTTCTTAAAACCAGCAGAAGGCCTATGAGTTTCGTAGGACTTGCACCATGTAACTCACAAAGTTAACTTTGCTAGCAAAAGCTACTAGTGCTGTTTCTAAATTCTCTATTATTACTACATAGTGTCATGAAAATGTATCATTCTGGGTATGATAACCTTAAATACCTGGTGGCTAAGGAATTACTATATGTCCCTAATTTTATCCATACAAGGAAGAGGAAATATACCTCCTTAGTGTTGCTCACTTGAACAGGACCTGTTCTGCAGTTTCATATAACTTACATGCTAAAGACACCCTTTTGTGTATTCCAAAACGGTGTACCGAAATGTGAACAACATTTACAATGACTCATTTTACCTTTATTACTTCGTATGACTTCATATAGTTAGCAAAAAAGATCCAGCAAGTTTATCACATGCTGCAGATGGTGTCTCTTGGTACTGTTTCTCAAAACCAGCAGAAGCCCTATTATATTCCAAGTTAGATTATTAGGTCTTCAACCATGTAAATCACATATTTAACATTGCTACATATAGCTAAAGTTACTAGTGCTATTTCCAAATTCTCTATTATTAGTACATAGTATTATGAAATTCTATGTTCTACTGGGTATGATAAATAGTGGGCTAAGGAATTACTTTATGTCCCAGATTACATCCATACAAGGAATAGTAAATGTACCTGCTAAGCGTTGCTCAGTTGAACAGGACCTCTTCTGCAGATTCATATACCATGCATGATTTTTACTGGGTATGATAAATAGTGGGCTAAGGAATTACTTTATGTCCCAGATTACATCCTTAAAAGGAATAGGAAATATACCTGCTAAGCATTGCTCACTTGAACAGGACCTGTTTTGCAGATTCATATAGCATGCATGCTTTCACATATACCTTGCGGTGTACCGAAATGTAAACAACATTTACTAAAGATCGACTCATTTTACCTTTATTACTTGGTATGTCTTCATATAGTTAGCAGAAATGATACCGCAAGGTTATGATATGCTGCAGATGGAGTCTCTTGGTATTGTTTCTTAAAACCAGCAGAAGTTATTATTAGTTTCGTAGGACTTAAACCATGTAACTCACAAATTTAACTTTGCTAGCAAAAGCTACTAGTGCTGTATCCAAATTCTCTATTATTACTACATAGAAATCTACATTAAAATCTATCTTATACTGGGTATGATAACCTTAAATACCTGTTGGCTAAGGAATTACTATATGTCCCTAATTATATCCATACGAATAGGAAATATACCTCCTAAGCGTTGCTCACTTGAACAGGACCTTTTCTGCAGTTTCATATAGCTTACGTGATGCAGATGGGAGTCTCTTGGTATTGTTCCTCGAAACCAGCAGAAGCCCTATTATATTCCAAGTTAGTTTCTTAGGACTTCAACCATGTAACTCACATATTTAACATTGCTACATATAGTTAAAGCTACTAGTGCTATTTGCAAATTCTCTATTATTATATAGAATTATGAAATGATATCTTGTACTGGGTATGATAACCGTAAATACTTGTGGGCTTTATGTCCCTGATTACATCCATACAAAGAATAGGTAATATACCTGCTAATGTTGCTCACTTGAACAGGAACTGTTCTGAAGATTCATATTACATGCATGCTATAAACACCTTTCATTTATACCAATGCGGTGTACGGAAATGTAAACAACATTTACAAAAGACCAACTCATTTTACCTTTATTACTTTTTATGTTTTCGTATATTTAGCAGAAATATCCCGCAAGTTTATCACATGCTGCAGATGGTGTCTATTGGTATTGTTTCTTAAAACCAGCAGAAGCCCTATGATATTATAGCTACTAGTGCTGTATCCAAATTCTCTATTATTACTACATAGTGTCATGAAAATCTATCTTATACTAGGTATGATAACCTTAAATACCTGTTGGCTAAGGAATTACTATATGTCCCTAATTATATCCATACAAGGAATACGAAATATACCTCCTAAGTGTTGCTCACTTGAACAGGAACTGTTCTGCAGTTTCATATAGCTTACATGCTGCAGATGGGAGTCTCTTGGTATTGTTCCTCGAAACCAGCAGAAGCCCTATTATATTCCAAGATAGTTTCTTAGGACTTCAACCATGTAACTCACATATTTAACATTTACTAAAGGTCGACTCATTTTATCTTTATTACTTTGTATGTTTTCATATAGTTAGCAGAAAAGATCCTGCAAGGTTATCACCTGCTGCAGATGGAGTCTCTGGTATTGTTTCGCAAAACCAGCAGAAGCCCTATTATATTCGAAGTTAGTTTCTTAGGACTTCAACCATGTAACTCACATATTTAACTTTGCTACATATAGCAAAATCTACTAGTGCTATTTCCAAATTCTCTATTATTAGTACATAGTATTATGAAATTCCATGTTCTACTGGGTATGATAAATAGTGGGCTATGTCCCAGATAACATCCATACAAGGAATAGGAAATATACCTGCTAAGTCTTGCTCACTTGAACAGGACCTGTTCTGCAGATTCATATAGCATGCATGATTTCTACTGGGTATGATAAATAGAGGGCTAAGGAATTATTTTATGTCCCAGATTACATCCTTAAAAGGAATAGGAAATATACCTGCTAAGCATTGCTCACTTGAACAGGACCTGTTTTGCAGATTCATATAGCATGCATGCTTTCACATATACCTTGCGGTGTACCGAAATGTAAACAACATTTACTAAAGATCGACTCATTTTACCTTTATTACTTGGTATGTCTTCATATAGTTAGCAGAAATGATACCGCAAGGTTATGATATGCTGCAGATGGAGTCTCTTGGTATTGTTTCTTAAAACCAGCAGAAGTTATTATTAGATTCGTAGGACTTAAACCATGTAACTCACAAATTTAACTTTGCTAGCAAAAGCTACTAGTGCTGTATCCAAATTCTCTATTATTACTACATAGAAATCTACATGAAAATCTATCTTATACTGGGTATGATAACCTTAAATACCTGTTGGCTAAGGAATTACTATATGTCCCTAATTATATCAATACGAATAGGAAATATACCTCCTAAGCGTTGCTCACTTGAACAGGACCTGTTCTGCAGTTTCATATAGCTTACGTGATGCAGATGGGAGTCTCTTGGTATTGTTCCTCGAAACCAGCAGAAGCCCTATTATATTCAAAGTTTGTTTCTTAGGAATTCAACCATGTAACTCACATATTTAACATTTACTAAAGGTAGACTCATTTTACCTTTATTACTTTGTATGTTTTCATATAGCAGAAAAGATCCCGCAAGGTGCTGCAGATGGAGTCTCTGTTATTGTTTCTCAAAACCAGCAGAAGCCCTATTATACTCCAAGTTAGTTTCTTAGGACTTCAACCATGTAACTCACATATTTAACATTTACCGCATTTCACCGCATTGGTATATGTAGCTATATGTAGCAATGTTAAATATTTGAGTTACATAGTTGAAGTCCTAGTAAACTAACTTGGAATATAATAGGGCTACTGCTGGTTATGAGAAACAATACTCCATCTGCAGCATGTGATAACCTCGTGGGATCTTTTCTGCTAACTATATGAAAACATACAAAGTAATAAAGGTAACATGAGTCGATCTTTAGTAAATTTTGTTTACATTTTGGTACACCGCACTGGTGTAAGTGAAAGCATGCATGCTATATGAATCTGCAGAACAGGTCCTGTTCAAGTGAGCCATGCTTAGCAGGTATATTTCCTATTCCTTGTATGGATGTAATCTGGGACATAAAGTTATTCCTTAGCCCACAAGTATTTTAGGCTATCATACCCAGTATAAGATAGATTTTCATGACACTATGTAGTAATAATGGAGAATTTGGAACCAGCACTAGTATCTTTTGCTAGCAAAGGTAAATATGTGAGTTACATGCTTGAAGTCCTACAAAACTAACTTATAATATCATAGGGCTTCTGCTAGTTTTAAAAAACAATACCAAGAGACTCCATCTGCAGCATGTGATAAAGTTGCGCGATATTTCTGCTAAGTATACTAAGACATACAAAGTAATAAATGTATTTTACCTGTCCGTGGCCTCCGCTGCCTAGGGGGCTCACGTGGGGCCGGCGGAGCCCCACCGACGGATGCCGGTCTCTTCGGTGGCCATCCCCGGCCCGCCCACTCAGCCTCCACCACCTCGGGCGGCCGGGGAACACACCGCACACTGAGGCTCCGTGCCACCCGTCGCGGCCGCCCACTGCCCCGCGTCCCCAAGATATCGGCCAGCCTCCGGTAGTGCGGGCATGTGGCTGGCTCGGCTCCCGTCCGGTCGTTATGCTCGCGGACATGGTAGTACTCCTGCTACAGCACCTTGGACTGTCGGACGAAGAATGTGGCCGGCAACGGGGTCTACACAGCGTGGCCAGGGAGCACGGGCAGCGTGGCCGGCGATAGGCGCTCCTGGCAGGCGTCGGTACGTCCGGGGGATGCCGGCCCCACCGGAACGTCGGGGGCGGTCCCCACACCCCTCGCGATGCTGTGGGCCGGACGGCAGAGGGGCGTGGTGGGAAGGGGCGGTACCTGGGCGCATCTGGTCACTTTCGACCATGCTGCGCACGTGGAGGGGTGGCTCGGCCAGTGGGATGGCAGGGACGGGGCCAGGGTCGCCATCCATGGGAGTCATCCGCTCCAAGGCTGTTGCGATGCGGTCCAGGACCCCTGTTGCTGTCGCGAGGGAGGCAGCTGGTCCGGCCATCGTCTCCCGGTGCAGGGCCTGGAACTCCGCCCACTCCTGGCGTTCCCGCTCGCCCTCTGACCTCCCGAGCTCCAGCAGGGTTGTCTGGAAACAGCGCTGCTCGTCCAGGTCCTCCTCCCCCTGCTCCAGTAGCCGTTCCCCAACAGTGGTGAGGAGCGGGACGCGGCGGCGGCGCCTGCGTTCCCGTTGTAGGCGCTCCTCGGCAGACAGCGCCCCGAGGTCCAGGGCTGGCCCCTCCCCTTCCTCGCCGCCGTCACCGTCCCCACCGCCTTCACCTGCATATGTGAATATGTTTGGTTCGCTGGGGACCGAGCTTCCCAGGGCACCCCCCTGTCCCTCCGCGTCGTGGCACGCACCTGCAGAGCCCTGCCCCGGTCGCTCGGACTCGGAGACCATGTTCAAGGACACTGAGCTTCTGTCCGGAGTGTCCCCCCATGCTGCACCTGCGGGCGACACGAAGGGCGGTGCCTTGGCCCGGGGTGGCAGTCCGCAGTTGGGCCAAGGCACCTGGGGAGCCAGCTGCTGGCCGGCCCTTGGCGCGGCTCTCACACAACCCATTCCACCCACTTGGGGACCCACGGTACCCGTGGTCGCCTGGGTCCCGCCCGACTCCTCATCAGTCTGGCCGGCATGGTCGCTGTCTCCCCCAGGCAATACTGGCCCCATTGATGGCCCTGGTGGGGGTCATAGACAGGGGGTGGGTTGCCTGCCTGTGGCATAGTCCCCCGCCCCACTGCCCAGGTGGCCACCCACCTGGGAGCATTAACTGGCACTAGCCCCCGCTGCCTAGGTGGCTCACGTGGGGCCGGCGGAGCCCCACCGGCGGATGCCGGTCTCTTCGGTGGCCGTCCCCGGCCCGCCCACTCGGCCTCCACCACCTCGGGCGGCCGGGGAACACGCCGCACACTGAGGCTCTGTGCCACCCGTCGCGGCCGCCAACTGCCCCGCGTCCCCAAGATATCGGCCAGCCTCCGGTAGTGCGGGCATGTGGCTTGCTCGGCTCCCGTCCGGTCGTTATGCTCGCGGACACGGTAGTACTTCTGCCACAGCGCCTTGGTCTTCGTCCGACATTCCAAGGCGCTGCGGACTACCCCTTGTGCCCGGAGGTCCCTGGAGACACGTTGGAACACCTCCCGGTTCCTGTGGGACGCATGCAGGGCCTCCTGGATGTCCGGGGCACCCCAGACTTCCAACAGAGCCACGACCTCATGCTCCCTCCAGCTACGGCCCCGTCCCCCCTGCTCGCCGGTGCTTGCCGATGCCGACTAGCTAGGGGTCGGGTACTCGTCCGCCAGGCCAGGGGGCCCCTCGGGCGCTGAGGCAGGAATCCTCGGACGGCGTGCTGCCAGGGCCTCCCTGCTCGCTGTGGCCGCGTGCTGTCGCACTAACTAGGTTGCTGTCAACGGGGTCTACACGGCGTGGCCAGGGAGCACGGGCAGCGTGGCTCCTGGCAGGCATCGGTGCGTCCGGGGGTTGCCGGATTGCCAGGAACGTCGGGGGCGGTCCCCACGCCCCTCGCGATACTGTGGGCTGGACGGCAGGGGGGCGTGCTGGGAAGGGGCGGTACCGGGGTGCGGCTGGTCACTTTCGACCATGCTGCGCACGTGGAGGGAGCGGCGTGACGGCGCCCGCTGGCAATGCCGGGCCGTGGAGCTTTTTTTGCTCCACTGCCTGGCCATGGGCGCGTCACGCCGCCTTATGACTACGGCGCAGCTGGTCAACTGTTTTGACCTCTTCCGAGCGGCCTCGGAATACCTGGAGTCCACCGGGTAATCCCGGACACCCCGCCAGTGCCGGGAGATATTCGAACGGCTCAGGGCCACCTTCTTTGCGGCTCTGCGAGCCATAGCTGCCGGCACTCCAGGGCCGCCTCCGCCACACGCAGACGTCCTCGACCTGATGTGGCCGGAGGCTGGCGCTCCTGTATGGATGTTACGGCAGCAGGAGGGTGTGTATTGCGGCAACGGGCGACTGTGCGGACCCGGGCCACATGCCTGGCCGTTCTGCGCTGCCTTGCCGTCATGGCCCTGTAGGGACCTCCGGTACCGGTGCCGCTCTCACCGGGTGCCTTTCTTCCCCACTTGCAGGGGGTGCCTCAACGGACTGCTGTGCTGCTGGACCCTCCTCGCCGCCCACGTGAGCTGCCGTCGCGGACCTCCCGCCGCCCTGAAGCTGGACTTTGGGGGGGGGTTGGGTGTCGCCGCGTATCCGTCCCCTTAGTTGCCTCCCAGTTCGCCCCTCCCCTTGTTTGCTACCCAGGTCCATCTGCCCCCTAGGTCGTCCCCTTTCTTTTACTGTTTCCCCTCGCGTGTTGTATTTCCTAGACCCCCGTGTTTGTACGGTTTTCTATGCATTGCACTTTTTTACACTTTGACTATTTTATAAAGTTTGTATGTTTCACCCACACCCTCGTCTCTGCTGTCGTTTGTTCTTGGGGGAGGGTTCGGCGATTGGTGGGTGGTCGCTGTGGTGGCCTCTGTGCCGTTCCTCATACGGACATGCTGCCCCTCTCCCCCACTGGAGCTCAGCGACCCGGCCCATTGCATCCAGGGCTCCCCTGCTTCCCCTCCCCTTTGGGGATCTCCGGGTGCCTTTCTATCCCCGTTCCCTTTGGGTGCCCTCTGTGGGTGCCCTCTGCGTTCCAGCAGCCGCTTCGATTCTGGCTCTGCCGCTAAACCCTGAACTCCCCGATTACGCACGCGGCGCCTTCGGCAGCACGTCTGATTGGACCCTGGTTGTCAAGGAAGCTGCGGTTTCTTCCGCGTTCCGATAACGCGACTTTTCCGGCGGCGTGCATCGAATCTGCAGCCCGTTGCTACCGGCACCGTGCGTTATTGGTGATTTTAGTCGCCGCCAATCCACCCCGAATGTGCGTTAAAATCCCCGTGCATAATGGGTCTAAGCGTTGCTCACTTGAACAGGACCTGTTCTGCAGATTCATATAACATGCATGCTATAAACACCTTTCGTTTATACCAATGCGGTGTACGGAAATGTAAACAACATTTACAAAAGACCAACTCATTTTACCATTATTACTTTGTATTTCTTCGTATACTTAGCAGAAATATCCCGTAAGTTTATCACATGCTGCAGATAGAGTCTCTTGGTATTGTTTCTGAAAACCAGCAGAAGCCCTATGATATTATGTTAGTTTCGTAGGACTTCAACCGTGTAACTCACATATTTAAATTTGCTAGCAAAAGCTACTAGTGCTGGTTCCAAATTCTCCATTATTATTACATAGTGTCATGAAAATAAATCTTATACTGGGTATGATAGCCTAAAATACTTGTGGGCTAAGGAATTACTTTATGTCCCAGCTTACATCCATCCATGCTGCAGATGGAGTCTCTGGTATTGTTTCTCAAAACCAGCAGAAGCCCTATTATATTGCAAGTTAGTTTCTTAGGACTTCAACCATGTAATTCACATATTTAACATTGCTACATATACCGCATATACCAATGCGGTGTACGGAAATGTAAACAACATTTACAAAAGACCGACTCATTTTACCTTTATTACTTTGTATGTCTTCGTATACTGAGCAGAAAAGATCCCGCAAGTTTATCACATGCTGCAGATGGAGGCTCTTGGTATTATTTCTCAAAACCAGCAGAAGCCCTATTATATTCCAAGTTAGTTTCTTAGGACTTCAACCGTGTAACTCACATATTTAACATTGCTACTTATAGTTAAAGCTACTAGTGCTATTTCCAAATTCTCTATTGTTACATAGTATTATGAAATTCTATCTTGTACTGGGTATGATAACCGTAAATACTTGCAGGCTTTATGTCCCTGATTACATCCATACAAGGAATAAGTAATATACCTGCTAAGCATTACACACTTGAACAAGATTCATATAACATGCTTGCTATAAACACCTTTTTATTCTACTAGTGCTATTTCCAAATTCTGTATTTGTACATAGTATTATGAAATTCCATGTTCTACTGGGTATGATAAATAGTGGGCTAAGGAATTACTTTATGTCCCAGATTACATACATATAAGGAATAGGAAATATACCTGCTAAGCGTTGCTCACTTGAACAGGACCTGTTCTGCAGATTCATATAGCATGCATGATTTCTACTGGGTATGATAAATAGTGGGCTAACAAATTACTTTATGTCCCAGATTACATCCATACAAGGAATAGGAAATGTACATCCTAAGCGTTGCTCACTTGAACAGGACCTGTTCTGCAGTTTCATATAGCTTACATGCTAAAGACACCCTTTCGTGTATTCCAAAGCGGTGTACCGAAATGTGAACAACATTTACAAGAGAATGACTCGTTTTACCGCCCACTGCCCCGCGTCCCCATGATATCGGCCAGCCTCCGGTAGTGCGGGCATGTGGCTGGCTCGGCTCCCGTCCGGTCGTTATGCTCGCGGACACGGTAGTACTCCTGCCGCAGCGTTTTGGTCTTCGTCCGACATTCCAAGGTGCTGCGGACGACCCCTTGTGCCCGGAGGTCCCTGGAGACACGTTCGAACACCTCCCGGTTCCTTTGGGATGCATGCAGGGCCTCCTGGATGTCCGGGGCGCCCCAGACTTCGAACAGAGCCACGACCTCATGCTCCCTCCAGCTAGGGCCCCGTCCCCCCTGCTCGCCGGTGCTTGCCGATGCCGACAAGCTAGGGGTTGGGTACTCGTCCGCCGGGACAGGGGGCCCCTCGGGCGCTGGGGCAGGAATCCTCGGACGGCGCGCTGCCATGGCCTCCCTGCTCGCTGTGGCCGCGTGCTGTCGCACTAACTAGGTGGCCGGCAACGGGGTCTACACGGCGTGGCCAGGGAGTACGGGCTATTATATTCCAAGTTAGTTTCTTAGGACTTCAATCATGTAACTCACATATTTAAGTTTGCTACATATAGCAAAAGCTATTAGTGCGATTTCCAAATTCTCTGTTATCATTATTACATAGTATTATGAAATTCCTTGTTCTACTGGGTATGATAAATAGTGGGCTAAGGAATGTCCCAGATTACATCCATACAAGGAATAGGAAATGTACCTGCTAAGCATGGCTCACTTGAACAGGACCTGTTCTGCAGATTCATACAGCATGCATGCTTTCACTTACACCAATGCGGTGTACCGAAATGTAAGCAACATTTACTAAAGACCAAGTCGTTTTACGTTTATTACTTTGTATGTCTTTGTATACTTAGCAGAAAAGATCCCGCAAGTTTATCACATGAAGCAGATGGACTCTCTTGGTATTATTTCTCAAAACCAGCAGAAGCCCTATTATATTCCAAGTTAGTTTCTTAGGACTTCAACCGTGTAACTCACATATTTAACTTTGCTACATATAGCAAAAGCTACTAGTGCTATTTTCAAATTATCTATTATTAGTACATAGTATTATGAAATTCTATGTTCTATTGGGTATGATAAATAGTGGGCTAAGGAATTACTTTATGTCCCAGATTACATCCATAAAAGGAATAGTAAATGTACCTGCTAAACTGTGTAACTCACATATTTAACTTTGCTAGCAAAAGCTACTAGTGCTGGTTCCAAATTCTCTATTATTATTACATAGTGTCATGAAAATCAATCTTATACTGGGTATGATAGCCTAAAATACTTGTGGGCTAAGGAATTACTTTATGTCCCAGATTACATCCATACAAGGAATAGGAAATAGACCTGCTAATCATGTCTCACTTGAACAGGACGTGTTCTGCACATTCATATAGCATGCATGATTTCTACTGGGTATGATAAATAGTTGGCTATGGAATTACTTTATGTCCCAGATTACATCCATACAAGGAATAGTAAATGTACCTGCTAAACTGTGTAACTCACATATTTAACTTTGCTAGCAAAAGCTACTAGTGCTGGTTCCAAATTCTCTATTATTATTACATAGTGTCATGAAAATCAATCTTATACTGGGTATGATAGCCTAAAATACTTGTGGGCTAAGGAATTACTTTATGTCCCAGATTACATCCATACAAGGAATAGGAAATAGACCTGCTAATCATGTCTCACTTGAACAGGACCTGTTCTGCAGATTCATATAGCATGCATGCTTTCACTTACACCAATGCGGTGTACCGAAATGTAAGCAACATTTACTAAAGATCGACTCATTTTACCTTTATTACTTTGTATTACTTTGTAATCAGGGACATAAAGCCCATAAGTATTTAGGGTTATCATACCCAGTAAAAGATAGTATTTCATAATACTATATAATAATAGAGAATTTGGAAATAGCACTAATCGCTTTAACTATATGTAGCAATGTTAAATATGTGAGTTACATGGTTGAAGTCCTAAGAAACTAACTTGGAATATAATAGGGCTTCTGTTGGTTCTAAGAAACAATACCAAGAGACTCCATCTGCAGCATATCATAAACTTGCGGTATCATTTCTGCTAACTATAGGAAGACATACAAAGTAATAAAGGTAAAATGAGTCGATCTTTAGTAAATGTTGTTTTCGGTACATTTCGGTACACCGCATTGGTATATGTGAAAGCATGCATTCTACATGAATCTGCAGAACAGGTCCTGTTCAAGTGAGCAATGCTTAGCAGGTATATTTCCTATTCCTTTTAAGGATGTAATCTGGGTCATAAAGTAATTCCTTAGCCCACTATTTATCATACCCAGTAAAAATCATGCACGCTATATGAATCTGCAGAAGAGGTCCTGTTCAATTGAGCAACGCTTAGCAGGTACATTTACTATTCCTTGTATGGATGTAATCTGGGACATAAAGTAATTCCTTAGCCCACTATTTATCATACCCAGTAGAACATGGAATTTCATAATACTATGTACTAATAATAGAGAATTTGGAAATAGCACTACTAGTATAAACGAAAGGTGTTTATGGCATGCATGTTATATGAAACTGCAGAACAGGTCCTGTTCAAGTAAGCAACGCTTAACAGGTATATTACCTATTCCTTGTATGGATGTAATCAGGGACATAAAGCCCACAAGTATTTACGGTTATCATACCCAGTACAAGATAGAATTTCATAATACTATGTAATAATTGAGAATTTGGTAATAGCACTAGTAGCTTTTGCTATATGTAGCAATGTTAAATATGTGAGTTACACGGTTGAAGTTCTAAGAAACTAACTTGGAATATAATAGGGCTTCTGCTGATTTTGAGAAACAATACCAAGAGACTCCATCTGCACCATGTGATAACCTTGCAGGATCTTTTCTGCTAACTATATGAAGACATACAAAGTAATAAAGGTAAAATGAGTCGGTCTTTTGTAAATGTTGTTTACATTTCCGTACACCGCATTGGTATAAGTGAAAGCATGCATGCTATATGAATCTGCAGAACAGGTGCTGTTCAAGTGAGCAACGCTTACATTTAGTATTCCTTGTACGGATGTAATCTGGGACATATCCCACTATTTATCATACCCAGTAGAACATGGAATTTCATAATACTATGTACTAATAATAGAGAATTTGAAAATAGCACTAGTAGCTTTTGCTATATGTAGCAAAGTTAAATATGTGAGTTACACGGTTGAAGTCCTAAGAAACTAACTTGGAATATAATAGGGCTTCTACTGGTTTTGAGAAATAATACCAAGAGACTCCATCTGCTTCATGTGATAAACTTGCGGGACCTTTTCTGCTAAGTATACGAAGACATACAAAGTAATAAACGTAGAATGACGTTTGTAAATGTAAATGTTGTTTACATTTCCGTACACCGCATTGGTATAAACGAAAGGTGTTTATAGCATGCATGTTATATGAATCTGCAGAACAGGTCCTGTTAAAGTGACCAACGCTTAGCAGGTATATTACCTATTACTTGTATGGATGTAATCAGGGACATAAAGCCCACTAGTATTTACGGTTATCATACCCAGTACAAGATAGAATTTCATAATACTATGTAATAATAGAGAATTTGGTAATAGCACTAGTAGTTTTTGCTATATGTAGCAATGTTAAATATGTGAGTTACACGGTTGAAGTCCTAAGAAACTAACTTGGAATATAATAGGGCTTCTGCTGGTTTTGAGAAATAATACCAAGAGCCTCCATCTGCAGCATGTGATAAATTTGCGGGATCTTTTCTGCTCAGTATACGAAGACATACAAAGTAATAAAGGTAAAATGAGTCGGTCTTTTGTAAATGTTGTTTACATTTCGGTACACCGCATTGGTATAAACGAAAGGTGTTTATAGCATGCATGTTATATGAATCTGCAGAACAGGTATTGTTTCTTAAAACCAGCAGAAGACCTATGATATTATAAGTTAGTTTTGTAGGACTTCAACCATGTAACTCACATTTTTAACTTTCCTTGCAAAAGCTTCTAGTGCTGGTTCCAAATTCTCTATTATTACTACATAGTGTCACGAAAATCTATCTTATACTGGGTATGATAGCCTAAAATACTTGTGGGCTAAGGAATTATTTTATGTCCCAGATTACATCCATACAAGTAATAGGAAATATACATGCTAATCATGGATCACTTGAACAGGACCTGTTCTGCAGATTCATATAGCATGCATGCTTTCACTAACACCAATGCGGTGTACCGAAATGTAAGCAACATTTACTAAAGATCGACTCATTTTACCTTTATTACTTTGTATGTTTTCATATAGTTAGCAGAAAAGATCCCGCAAGGTTATCACATGCTGCAGATGGAGTCTCTGGTATTGTTTCTCAAAACCAGCAGAAGCCCTATTATATTCCAAGTTAGTTTCTTAGGACTTCAACCATGTAACTCATATATTTAACATTGCTACATATAGCTACATATACCAATGCGGTGTACGGAAATGTAAACAACATTTACAAAAGACCAACTCATTTTACCTTTATTACTTTGTATGTCTTCGTATACTTAGCAGAAAAGATCCGGCAAGTCTATTACATACTGCAGATGGAGTCTCTTGGAATTGTTTCTTAAAACCTGCAGAAGCCCTATGATATTATCTTAGTTTCATAGGACTTCAACCATGTAACTCACATATTTAACTTTGCTAGCAAAAGCTACTAGTGCTGGTTCCAAATTCTCTATTATTACTACATAGTGTCATGAAAATGTATCTTATACTGGGTATGATAGCCAAAATACTTGTGGGCTAAGCAATAACTTTATGTCCCAGATTACATCCATAAAAGGAATAGGAAATATACCTGCTAAGCATGGCTCACTTTAACAGGACCTGTTCTGCAGATTCAAATAGCATGCATGCTTTCACTTACACTAATGCGGTGTACCGAAATGTAAACAACATTTACTAAAGAGCGACTCATTTTACCTTTATTACTTTGTATGTCTTCATATAGTTAGCAGAATTGATACCGCAAGGTACATAAAGTAATTCCTTAGCCCACAAGTATTTTAGGCTATCATACCCAGTATAAGATTGATTTTCATGACACTATGTAATAATAATAGAGAATTTGGAACCAGCACTAGTAGCTTTTGCTAGCAAAGTTAAATATGTGAGTTACACGGTTGAAGTCCTACGAAACTAACATAATATCATAGGGCTTCTGCTGGTTTTGAGAAACAATACCAAGAGATTCCATCTGCAGCATGTGATAAACTTACGGGATATTTCTGCTAAGTATACGAAGACATACAAAGTAATAAAGGTAAAATGAGTTGGTCTTTTGTAAATGTTGTTTACATTTCCGTACACCGCATTGGTATAAAGGAAAGGTGTTTATAGCATGCATGTTATATGAATCTGCAGATCAGGTCCTGTTCAAGTGAGCAACGCTTAGACCCATTATGCACGGGGATTTTAACGCACATTCGGGGTGGAATGGCGGCGACTAAAATCACCGATAACGCACAGTGCCGGCGGCAACGGGCTGCAGATTCGATGCACGCCGCCGGAAAAGTCGCGTTAGCGGAACGCGGAAGAAACCGCAGCTTCCTTGACAACCAGGGTCCAATCAGACGTGGTACCGAAGGCGCCGCGTGCGTAATCGGGGAGTTCCGGGTTTAGCGGCAGAGCCAGAATCGAAGCGGCTGCTGGAACGCCGCGCCACAGAGGGCACCCAAAGGGAACGGGGATAGAAAGGCGCCCGGAGATCCCCAAAGGGAAGGGGAAGCAGGGGAGCCCTGGATGCAATGGGCTGGGGCGCTGAGCTCCAGCGGGGGAGAGGGGCAGCATGTCCCTATGAGGAACGGCACAGAGGCCACCACAGCAACCACCCACCAATCCCCGAACCCTCCCCCAAGCACAAACGACAGCAGAGACGAGGGTGTGGGTGAAACATACAAATTTTATAAAATAGTCAAAACAGTGTAAAAAAGTGCAATGCATAGAAAACCGTACAAACACGGGGGTCTAGGAAATACAATACGCGAGGGGAAACAGTAAAAGAAAGGGGACGACCTAGGGGGCAGATGGACCGATGTAGCAAACAAGGGGAGGGGCGAACTGGGAGGCAACTAAGGGGACGGCTACGCAGCGACACCCAACCCCCCAAAGTCCAGCTTCAGGGCGGCGGGAGGTCCGCGACGGCAGCTCACGTGGGTGGCGAGGAGGGTCCGGCAGCACAGCAGTCCGTTGAGGCACCCCCTGCAAGTGGGGAAGAAAGGCACCCGGTGAGTGCGACGCCGGTACCGGAGGTCCCTACAGGGCCATGACAGCAAGGCAGCGCAGAACGGCCAGGCATGTGGCCCGGGTCCGCACAGTCGCCCGTTGCCGCCATACACACCCTCCTGCTGCCGTAACATCCATACAGGAGCCCCAGCCTCGGCCCACATCAGGTCGAGGACGTCTGCGTGTGGCGGAGGCGGCCCTGGAGTGCCGGCAGCTATGGCTTGCAGAGCCGCAAAGAAGGTGGCCCTGAGCCGTTCGAATTTCTCCCGGCATTGGCGGGGTGTCCGGGAGTACCCGGCGGCCTCCAGGTATTCCGAGGCCGCTCGGAAGAGGTCAAAACAGTTGACCAGCTGCGCCGTAGTCATAAGGCGGCATGACGTGCCCATGGCCAGGCAGTGGAGCAAAAAAAGCTCCACGGCCCGGCATTGCCAGCGGGCGCCGTCACGCCGCTCCCTCCACGTGCGCAGCATGGTCGAAAGTGACCAGCCGCGCCCATGTACCGCCCCTTCCCACCACGCCCCCTGCCGTCCGGCCCACAGTATCGCGAGGGGCGTGGGGACCGCCCCAACGTTCCTGGGAAGCCGGCATCCCCCGGACGCACCGACGCCTGCCATGAGCGCCTGTCGCCGGCCACGCTGCCCGTGCTCCCTGGCCACGCCGTGTAGACCCCGTTGCCGGCCACCTAGTTAGTGCGACAGCACGCGGCCACAGCGAGCAGGGAGGCCATGGCAGCGCGCCGTCCGAGGATTCCTGCGCCAGCGACCAAGGGGCCCCCTGGCCTGGCAGACAAGTACCCGACCCCTAGCTCGTCGGCATCGGCAAGCACCGGCGAGCAGGGGGGACGGGGCCGTAGCTGGAGGAAGCATGAGGTCGTGGCTCTGTTGGAAGTCTGGGGTGCCCCGGACATCCAGGAGGCCCTGCATGCGTCCCACAGGAACCGGGAGGTGTTCGAACGTGTCTCCAGGGACCTCCGGGCACAAGGGGTCGTCCGCAGCGCCTCGGAATGTCGGACGAAGACCAAGGCGTTGCGGCAGGAGTACTACCGTGTCCGCGAGCATAACGACCGGACGGGAGCCGAGCCAGCCACATGCCCGCCACATGCCCGCAATTCCGGAGGCTGGCCGATATCTTGGCAGTGGGCGGCCGCGACGGGTGGCACGGAGCCTCAGTGTGCGGCGTGTTCCCCGGCCACCCGAGGTGGTGGAGGCTGAGTGGGCGGGCCGAGGACGGCCACCGAAGAGACCAGCATCCGCCGGTGGGGCTCCGCCGGCCCCACGTGAGACCGCTAGGCAACGGGGGCCACGGCCAGGTAAAGCTCCCAGGTGGGAGGCCACCTGGGCAGTGGGGCGGGGGACTATGCTACAGGCAGGCAACCCACCCCCTGTCTATGACCACCACAAGGGCCATCAACGGCGCCAGTATCGCCTGGGTGAGACAGCGACCATGCCGGCCAGACGGATGAGGAGTCGGGCGGGACCCAGGAGACCACGGGGACCGTGGGTCCCCAAGTGGGTGGAATGGGTGGTGGGCCGGCCAGCAGATGGCTACCCAGGTGCCTTGGCCCAACGGCGGACTGCCACCCCGGGCTCTGCAGGTGCGTGCCACGGCGCGGAGGGCCAGGGGGGGCCCTGGGAAGATCGGTCCCCAGCACACCAAACCTATTCACATATGCAGGTGAAGGCGGTGGGGACAGCAACGGTGGCGAGGAAGGGGAGGGGCGCTCTCTGCCGAGGAGCGCCTACAACGGGAACTTGCGATATCATTTCTGCTAACTATAGGAAGACATACAAAGTAATAAAGGTAAAATGAGTCGATCTTTAGTAAATGTTGTTTGCCGTACATTTCGGTACACCGCATTGGTATATGTGAAAGCATGCATTCTACATGAATCTGCAGAACAGGTCCTGTTCAAGTGAGCAATGCTTAGCAGGTATTTTTCCTATTCCTTTTAAGGATGTAATCTGGGTCATAAAGTAATTCCTTAGCCCACTATTTATCATACCCAGTAAAAATCATGCACGCTATATGAATCTGCAGAAGAGGTCCTGTTCAATTGAGCAACGCTTAGCAGGTACATTTATTATTCCTTGTATGGATGTAATCTGGGACATAAAGTAATTCCTTAGCCCACTATTTATCATACCCAGTAGAACATGGCATTTCATAATACTATGTACTAATAATAGAGAATTTGGAAATAGCACTACTAGTATAAACGAAAGGTGTTTATGGCATGCATGTTATATGAATCTGCAGAACAGGTCCTGTTCAAGTGAGCAACGCTTAGCAGGTATATTACCTATTCTTTGTATGGATGTAATCAGGGACATAAAGCCTGTAAGTATTTACGGTTATCATACCCAGTAAAAGATAGTATTTCATAATACTATATAATAATAGAGAATTTGGAAATAGCACTAGTAGCTTTAACTATATGTAGCAATGTTAAATATGTGAGTTACATGGTTGAAGTCCTAAGAAACTAACTAGGAATATAATAGGGCTTCTGCTGGTTTTGAGAAACAATACCAGAGACTCCATCTGCAGCACCTCGCAGGATCTTTTCTGCTAACTTTATGAAAACATACAAAGTAATAAAGGTAAAATGAGTCGACCTTTAGTAAATGTTAAATATGTGAGTTACATGGTTGAAGTCCTAAGAAACTAACTAGGAATATAATAGGGCTTCTGCTCGTTTCGAGGAACAATACCAAGAGACTACCATCTGCAGCATGTAAGCTATATGCAACGGCAGAACAGGTCCTGTTCAAGTGAGCAACGCTTAGGAGGTATATTTGATATTCCTTGTATGGATATAATTAGGGACATATAGTAATTCCTTAGCCAACAGGTATTTAAGGTTATCATACCCAGTATAAAATAGATTTTCATGACACTATGTAGTAATAATAGAGAATTTGGATACAGCACTAGTAGCTTTTGCTAGCAAAGTTAAATTTGTGAGTTACATGGTTGAAGTCCTACGAAACTAATAATAACTTCTGCTGGTTTTAAGAAACAATACCAAGAGACTCCATCTGCAGCATATCATAAACTTGCGGTATCATTTCTGCTAACTATAGGAAGACATACAAAGTAATAAAGGTAAAATGAGTCGATCTTTAGTAAATGTTGTTTTCGGTACATTTCGGTACACCGCATTGGTATATGTGAAAGCATGCATTCTACATGAATCTGCAGAACAGGTCCTGTTCAAGTGAGCATTGCTTAGCAGGTATATTTCCTATTCCTTTTAAGGATGTAATCTGGGTCATAAAGTAATTCCTTAGCCCACTATTTATCATACCCAGAAAAAATCATGCACGCTATATGAAAATGCAGAAGAGGTCCTGTTCAATTGAGCAACACTTAGCAGGTACATTTACTATTCCTTGTATGGATGTAATCTGGGACCTAAAGTAATTCCTTAGCCCACTATTTATCATACCCAGTAGTACATGGAATTTCATAATACTATGTACTAATAATAGAGAATTTGGAAATAGCACTAGTAGTATAAACGAAACGTGTTTATGGCATGCATGTTATATGAAACTGCAGAATAGGTCCTGTTCAAGTAAGCAACGCTTAGCAGGTATATTACCTATTCCTTGTATGGATGTAATCAGGGACATAAAGCCCACAAGTATTTACGGTTATCATACCCAGTACAAGATAGAATTTCATAATACTATGTAATAATTGAGAATTTGGTAATAGCACTAGTAGCTTTTGCTATATGTAGCAATGTTAAATATGTGAGTTACACGGTTGAAGTTCTAAGAAACTAACTTGGCATATAATAGGGCTTCTGCTGGTTTTGAGAAACAATACCAAGAGACTCCATCTGCACCATGTGATAACCTTGCAGGATCTTTTCTGCTAACTATATGAAGACATACAAAGTAATAAAGGTAAAATGAGTCGGTCTTTTGTAAATGTTGTTTACATTTCCGTACACCGCATTGGTATAAGTGAAAGCATGCATGCTATATGAATCTGCAGAACAGGTGCTGTTCAAGTGAGCAACGCTTACATTTAGTATTCCTTGTACGGATGTAATCTGGGACATAGCCCACTATTTATCATACCCAGTAGAACATGGAATTTCATAATACTATGTACTAATAATAGAGAATTTGGAAATAGCACTAGTAGCTTTTGCTATATGTAGCAAAGTTAAATATGTGAGTTACACGGTTGAAGTCCTAAGAAACTAACTTGGAATATAATAGGGCTTCTACTGGTTTTGAGAAATAATACCAAGAGACTCCATCTGCTTCATGTGATAAACTTGCGGGACCTTTTCTGCTAAGTATACGAAGACATACAAAGTAATAAACGTAGAATGACTTGGTCTGTTGTAAATGTTGTTTACATTTCCGTACACCGCATTGGTATAAACGAAAGGTGTTTATAGCATGCATGTTATATGAATCTGCAGAACAGGTCCTGTTCAAGTGACCAACGCTTAGCAGGTATATTACCTATTACTTGTATGGATGTAATCAGGGACATAAAGCCCACTAGTATTTACGGTTATCATACCCAGTACAAGATAGAATTTCATAATACTATGTAATAATAGAGAATTTGGTAATAGCACTAGTAGCTTTTGCTATATGTAGCAATGTTAAATATGTGAGTTAGACGGTTGAAGTCCTAAGAAACTAACTTGGAATATAATAGGGCTTCTGCTGGTTTTGAGAAACAATACCAAGAGACTCCATCTGCACCATGTGATAACCTTGCAGCATCTTTTCTGCTAACTATATGAAGACATACAAAGTAATAAAGGTAAAATGAGTCGGTCCAACCGGATCTTACTGCGTAACGCGCAGCCCAATGGACAATACTGTGCCCGATAACCAGCACTTTCGGAGCAACCTGGACCGGACCTGCAACATGGAATACGGTATGGAAACGTTACAGCAACAAATCTGGACGCACATACTTCTTATATGCGACTGAACGCCACCGGCCCAATGCCCTGAGGTCATCCGGAGGCACTCCTGAAGCAGCTGTTTCAGTTGCCGCCCTAATACGAAATGAATGGGTGCCAAATTGCATTGCCGGTAGGCCCAGCTGGTGGAGTGTGCTTCTTAAAACGGCCCCAAACTGATACCGTGACAAGGAAGTGCCATTTTTGTGAATCAACAAAGGCCCGTCAATTTCTGGCCGAACGGCTATAAAGGCCCTCACGGTGCTAACCGGGCAGGGAATGTCGGCACAACTTTTTCTCAACACTATATAAGATCCTCTTCCCAGCTGATCTGTTTTTGAACGACGAAGGGTGATGTGCAGCTCTTCATCAGTGAGGTGCATATCCCCCCTCGCAACTGCTTGATCGCCCGTGCTCGAACGGGACCCCGATACAAGCTCAGAGCTCTGAAAGGCCCCCAAAAAGGCAAGAGTAAACGCTGACGCAAAAAGGGCAACCTCATAACCATCAATGCATACAGCAGGCGATCGATTCACTATGTTCCTCAAAATGTCTAACGAAATAGGCCGTCTGGGATCAGCTGTGGCTGGACTGATCCTTTTCCATCCTGCGATGGCTTTGCGGATCAAAACGGATGATGATGGATCCCACCAACCCCTAGTTTTGCATAAGAAGGAAAGCCCCGCCACTTGGGTGTTCATGGACCCCGGGGACAATTTACGGGAATGTAAATGGACAAGGTAGCGCAGCACTAATTCCTCTGTTGGAGGTAAGGCCCTAAGGCCCCCTTCCTGCTCCATGTACTCCATGTAACCCCGAATCGCTGCTGTATATGCCTGATGTGTTGTCGGAGCCAGGGAGTGTTCCACGGCCTCGAGGATCATTCCAATCCTCCACAATTCCTCCGGGAACCGGTCTGGACACAAGTTCGCCTCTGGCGCCAACTGCCAAAACCTCTGCTCCTGGAATCGAGACAGAGCATCAGCTATTTCATTAGTGGCGCCCAGGACATGACGGGCCGGAAACGAGATGTTGCTCCCCAAGCAAAGCCTGACTAGCTTCCTCACTAAACACATTAACCGGGGGGATTTGCTCGACTGCCGATTTATAATGCGCACGACCGCTTGATTGTCGCACCAAAATAAAACTTTGCTGTCCTGAAATACGTCTTTCCAAATGACAACTGCCGCCACAATAGGAAATAACTCTAAAAAGGTGAGATCCTGGAGGATAGAGGACCCCACCCAATCCTGTGGCCACCTTTCAGCAAACCATCGTTCCAAAAGAAAACCCCAAATCCCAAACTGCCAGATGCATCGGAATGCACTTGAAAAGATGTTTCCGGAGAGACTGGCGTCTGCCAGATATAGCTTGCATGCTAAAGACACCCTTTCGTGTATTCCAAAGCAGTGTACCGAAATGTGAACAACATTTACAAGAGAATGACTCATTTTACCTTTATTACTTTGTATGTCTTCATATAGTTAGCAGAAAAGATCCAGCATAATTATTAATTATGACCGGAAACATTGTCGGCTAAGGAATTACTTTATGTCCCTGATTACATCCATACGAGGAATAGGTAATAAACCTGCTAAGCGATGCTCACTTGAACAGGACCTGTTCTGCAGATTCATATAACATGCATGCTATAAACACCGTTCGTTTATACCAATGCGGTGTACGGAAATGTTGGAACACCGCATTGGTGTTAGTGAAAGCATGCATGCTATATGAATCTGCAGAACAGGTCCTGTTCAAGTGATCCATGATTAGCAGGTATATTTCCTATTACTTGTATGGATGTAATCTGGGACATAAAATAATTCCTTAGCCCACGAGTATTTTAGGCTATAAGATAGATTTTCGTGACACTATGTAGTAATAATAGAGAATTTGGAACCAGCACTAGAAGCTTTTGCAAGCAAAGTTAAAAATGTGAGTTACATGGTTGAAGTCCTACAAAACTAACTTATAATATCATAGGTCTTCTGCTGGTTTTAAGAAACAATACCAAGAGACTCCATCTGCAGCATGTGATAAACATGCGGGATATTTCTGCTAAGTATACGAAGAGATACAAACTAATAAAGGTAAAATGAGTTGGTCTTTTGTAAATGTTGTTTACATTTCCGTACACAGCATTGGTATAAATGAATGATGTTTATAGCATGCATGTTATATGAATCTGCAGAACAGGTCCTGTTCAAGTGAGCAACGCTTATTAGGTATATTACTTATTCTTTGTATGGATGTAATCAGGGACATAAAGCAGGAAAGTATTTATGGTTATCATACCCAGTACAAGATAGAATTTCATAATACTATATAATAATAGAGAATTTGGAAATAGCACTAGTAGCTTTAACTATATGTAGCTATGTGAAATATGTGAGTTATATGGTTGAAGTCCTAAGAAACTAACTTGGAATATAATAGGGCTTCTGCTGGTTTTGGGAACAATACCAGAGACTCCATCTGCAGCACCTTGCGGGATCTTTTCTGCTATATGAAAACATACAAAGTAATAAAGGTAAAATGAGTCGACCTTTAGTAAATGTTAAATATGTGAGTTACATGGTTGAAGTCCTTAGAAACTAACTTGGAAAATAATAGGGCTTCTGCTGGTTTTGAGGAACAATACCAAGAGACTCCCATCTGCATCATGTAAGCTATATGAAACTGCAGAACAGGTCCTGTTCAAGTGAGCAACGCTTAGGAGGTATATTTCCTATTCGAATGGATATAATTAGGGACATATAGGAATTCCTTAGCCAACAGGCTGAGTGGACGGGCCGGGGACGGCCACCAAAGAGACCGGCATCCGCCGGTGGGTCTCCGCCGGCCCCACGTGAGCCCCCTAGAAAGCGGGGGCCACGGCCAGGTAATGCTCCCAGGTGGGTGGCCGCCTGGGCAGTGGGGCGGGGGACTATGCCACAGGGAGGCAACCCACCCCCTATCTATGACCACCACCAGGGCCATCAATGGTGACAGTAACGCCTGGGTGAGACAGCGACCATGCCGGCCAGACGGACGAGGAGTCGGGCGGGACCCAGGATACCACGGGAACCGTGGGTCCCCAAGTGGGTGGAATGGGTGGTGTGGGAGCCGTGCCAAGGGCCGGCCAGCAGCTGGCTCCCCAGGTGCCTTGGCCCAAAGGCGGACTGCCACCCCGGGACAAGGCACCGCCCTTCGTGTCACCCGCAGGTGCAGCATGGGGGGACGCCCCGGACAGAAGCCCAGTGTCCCCGAACGTGGCCGAGTCCGAGCGACAGGGGGAGGGCTCTGCAGGTGCGTGCCACGGCGCGGAGGGCCAGGGGGAGCCCTGGGAAGCTCGGTCCACAGCACACCAAACCTATTCACATATGCAGGTGAAGGCAGTGGGGACGGCAATGGCGGCGAGGAAGGGGAGGGGCCAGCCCTGGAACTTGGGGCGCTCTCTGCCGAGGAGCGCCTACAACGGGAACGCAGGAGCCGCCGCCGCGTCGCGCTCCTCACCACTGTCGGGAACGGCTACTGGAGCAGGTGGAGGAGGACCTGGACGAGCGGCGCCGTTTCTAGACCACTCTGCTGAAGCTCAGGAGGGCAGAGGGCAGAGGGCGAGCGGGAACGCCAGGAGTGGGCGGAGTTCCAGGCCCTGCACCGGGAGACGATGGCCGGACCAGCTGCCTCCATCGCGACAGCAACAGGGGTCCTGGACCGCATCGCGACAGCCTTGGAGCGGATGACTCCCATGGATGGCGACCCTGGCCCCGCCCCTGCCATCCCACCGGCCGAGCCACCCCTTGCGGTTCCCGTTGCTTGTGGAGGCCCCGGTCGCCATGGCACGGGATGGATGGCACGGGATGGATGGTGTTGAGGGCCCCCCTCCACACCGCGGTGCGCGGATCGATGGCAAAAAAGCTCCACGGCCCGGTATTGCCAGCAGGCGCCGTCACGCCGCTCCCTCCACGTGCGCAGCATGGTCGAAAGTGACCAGCTGCGCCCAGGTACCGCCCCTTCCCACCACGCCCCCCTGCCGTCCGGCGCACAGCATAGCGAGGTGTCTGGGGACCGCCCCCGATGTTCCTGGGAAGCCGCACCGACGCCTGCCAGGAGCGCCTATCGCCGGCCACGCTGCCCGTGCTCCCTGGCTACGCCGTGTAGACCCCATTGCCGGCCACATCCTTCGTCCGACATTCCAATGCGCTTCGGCAGGAGTACTACCGTGTCCGCGAGCATAACGACCGGACGGGAGCCGAGCCAGCCATATGCCCGCACTACCGGAGGCTGGCCGATATCTTGGGGATGCGGGGCAGTGGGCGGCCGCGACGGGTGGTACGGAGCCTCAGTGTGTGGCGTGTTCCTCGGCCACCCGAGGTGGTGGAGGTTGAGTGGGCGGTCCGGGGACGGCCACCGAAGAGACCGGCATCCGTCGGTGGGGCTCCGCCGGCCCCACGTGAGCCCCCTAGGCAGCAGGGGCCACGGCCAGGTAATGCTCCCAGGTGGGTGGCCACCTGGGCAGTGGGGCGGGGGACTATGCCACAGGCAGACAACCCACCCCCTGTCTATGACCACCACCAGGGCCATCAACGGCGCCAGTATCGCCTGGGTGAGACAGCGACCATGCCGGCCAGACGGACGAGGAGTCGGGCGGGACCCAGGAGACCACGGGTACCGTGGGTCCCCAAGTGGGTGGATTGGGTGGTTTGGGAGGCACGCCAAGGGCCGGCCAGCAGCTGGTTCCCCAGGTGCCTTGGCCCAACGGCGGACTGCCACCCCGGGCCAAGGCACCGCCCTTCGTGTCGCCCGCAGGTGAAGCATGGGGGGACGCCCTGGACAGAAGCCCAGCGTCCCCGAACGTGGCCTCCGAGTCCGAGCGACAGGGGGAGGGCTCTGCAGGTGCATGCCACGGCGCGGAGGGCCATGGGGGGGCCCTGGGAAGCTCGGTCCCCAGCACACCAAACCTATTCACATATGCAGGTGAAGGCGGTGGGGACGGCAACGGTGGCTAGGAAGGGGAGGGGCCAGCCCTGGAACTCGGGGTGCTCTTTGCCGAGGAGCGCCTACAATGGGAACGCAGGCGCCGCCGCCACATCGGGCTCCTCACCACTGTCGGGAAACGTCTACTGGAGCAGGGGGAGGAGGACCTGGACGAGTGGCACCGTTTTAGGAGTGGGCGGAGTTCCAGGCCCAGCACCGGGAGACAATGGCCGAACCAGCTGCCTCCCTCGCGACAGCAACAGGGGTCCTTGACCGCATCGCGACAGCCTTGGAGCGGATGACTCCCATGGATGGCGACCCTGGCCCCGCCCCTGCCATCCCACCGGCCGAGCCACCCCTTGCGGTTCCCGTTGCGGGGCTTGTGGAGGCTCCGGTCACCATGGTACGGGATGGATGGTGTTGAGGGCCCCCCTCCACACCGCGGTGCGCGGGGCCAGCCGCAGGCACTGCCACGGGGGGCCGCCGGCAGCCCCGGGGAGCCCGCGGGCTGCGGCGCTTGTAAACGGCAAAAAATAAATGGCCTTCCCGTCATTAGGGTGGCCCTTACCTTCCCCTGTGACTCGTGTCTATCATTCTCCTCGCGACCCTTCGTGGACGGCGGTCGAACATTTAGGCAGCCATTGCGTCCCTGACGCGTTGCCCCTGCTGCCATGTGCGCAGCCGCTCCTGCCGACTGGGCAGCCCTTCCTCCTCGACCTTGATGGTCTCCCTGGGCGGCATCTCCAGACGGAGTTCATGGCCGTGTGCCTCATAGATGTTGTGCAGGATGACGCAGGGTATGACCACCGGGGTTACTTTCACTATGGCGGCCTGGAGCCAGGAGAGCAGGTATCGCCAGTGCCCTTTCAGACGGCCAAACGCCCGTTCCACGACGTTGCGTGCGCGGCACAGACGGACATTGAAGTACGCCTTCACCACGTTCCGTGGCGGGGCGTAGGGTTTCATGAGCCACCGGCGTTGGGGGTATGCCCCATCAGCAACTATGAGGGCTGGCACGCGGACACCCTGCATCGTGACGGTGGGGTTCCCCGGGACGTACGCCCCGGCGTCCATGGCGGCGCGTAGGTTAGACTGCTGGAAAACGTAGGCGTCGTTCCGCCGACCACCCCAGCCTGCCTCCGCATCAATGAAACGGCCTGTGTGATCCACCGTCCCCTGGACGATGACCGAACAGAAGACCTTCCTGTTCCCGTATTCTTCATAGCGCCTCCCGGGGGCACGGATGGGGATGTGGCAGCCATCGACGGCCCCGATGCAGTGGGGGAACCCTAGACGGCCGAACCCATCCATGATCTGTGGATGAGAGGGGGAGATAGGCTGTGAGGATGGTGCCCCTTGGTCCGTTGGCCACCACTTTGCCCTGCCTTGTACACCTACCTCGCCAACTCCGTCTCCCAGGCGTGCAGAACAGGTCCAAAGTAATAAAGGTAAAATGAGTCGATCTTTAGTAAATGTTGCTTACATTTCGGTACACCGTATTGGTGTAAGTGAAAGCATGCATGCTATATGAATCTGCAGAACAGGTCCTGTTCAAGTGAGCAACGCTTAGCAGGTATATTACCTATTCTTTGTATGGATGTAATCAGGGACATAAAGCCCGCAAGTATTTACGGTTATCATACCCAGTACAAGATAGAATTTCATAATACTATGTAATAATAGAGAATTTGGAAATAGCACTAGTAGCTTTAACTATATGTAGCAATGTTAAATATGTGAGTTACATGGTTGAAGTCCTAAGAAACTAACTTGGAATATAATAGGGTTTCTGCTGGTTTTGAGAAATAATACATGAAAATCTATCTTATACTGGGTATGATAACCTTAAATACCTGTTGGCTAAGGAATTCCTATATGTCCCTAATTATATCCATACGAATAGGAAATAGGAAAGCGTTGCTCACTTGAACAGGACCTGTTCTGCAGTTTCATATAGCTTACATGATGCAGATGGGAGTCTCTTGGTATTGTTCCTCGAAACGAGCAGAAGCCCTATTATATTCCAAGTTAGTTTCTAAGGACTTCAACCATGTAACTCACATATTTAACATTTATTAAACGTCGACTCATTTTACCTTTATTACTTTGTATGTTTTCATATAGCAGAAAAGATCTCGCAAGGTGCTGCAGATGGAGTCTCTGGTATTGTTTCTCAAAACCAGCAGAAGCCCTATTATATTCCAAGTGAGTTTCTTAGGACTTCAACCATGTAACTCACATATTTAACATTGCTACATATAGTTAAAGCTACTAGTGCTATTTCCTAATTATTATATAGTATTATGAAATGATATCTTGTACTGGGTATGATAACCGTAAATACTTGCGGGCTTTATGTCCCTGATTACATCCATACAAAGAATAGGTAATATACCTGCTAAGCGTTGGTCACTTGAACAGGACCTGTTCTGCAGATTCATATAACATGCATGCTATAAACACCTTTCGTTTATACCAATGCGGTGTACCGAAATGTAAACAACATTTACAAAAGACCAACTCATTTTACCTTTATTACTTTGTATGTCTTCGTATACTTAGCAGAAATATCCCGAACGTTTATCACATGCTGCAGATGGAGTCTCTTGGTATTATTTCTTAAAACCAGCAGAAGCCCTATGATATTATAAGTTAGTTTCGTAGGACTTCAACCATGTAACTCACATATTTAACTTTGCTAGCAAAAGCTACTAGTGCTGGTTCCAAATTCTCTATTATTATTACATAGTGTCATGAAAATCAATCTTATACTGGGTATGATAGCCTAAAATACTTGTGGGATAAGGAATTATTTTATGTCCCAGATTACATCCATACAAGGAATAGGAAATATACCTGCTAAGCATGGATCACTTGAACAGGACCTGTTCTGCAGATTCATATAGCATGCATGCTTTCACTAACACCAATGCGGTATACCGAAATGTAAGCAACATTTACTAAAGATCGACTCATTTTACCTTTATTACTTTGTATGTTTTCATATAGTTAGCAGAAAAGATCCCGCAAGGTTATCACATGCTGCAGATGGAGTCTCTCGTAATGTTTCTCAAAACCAGCAGAAGCACTATTATATTCCAAGTTAGTTTCTTAGGACTTCAACCATGTAACTCATATATTTAACATTGCTACATATAGCTACATATACCAATGCGGTGTACGGAAATGTAAACAACATTTACAAAAGACTGACTCATTTTACCTTTATTACTTTGTATGTCTTCGTAAACTTAGCAGAAAAGATCCGGCAAGTCTATTACATACTGCAGATGGAGTCTCTTGGTATTGTTTCTTAAAACCAGCAGAAGCCCTATGATATTATGTTAGTTTCATAGGACTTCAACCATGTAACTCACATATTTAACTTTTTTAGCAAAAGCTACTTCTGCTGGTTCCAAATTCTCAATTATTACTACATAGTGTCATGAAAATGTATCTTATACTGGGTATGATAGCCTAAAGTACTTGTGGGCTAAGGAATAACTTTATGTCCCAGATTACATCCATACAAGGAATAGGAAATATACATGCTAAGCATGGCTCACTTGAACAGGACCTGTTCTGCAGATTCAAATAGCATGCATGCTTTCACTTACACTAATGCGGTGTACCGAAATGTAAACAACATTTACTAAAGATCGACTCATTTTACCTTTATTACTTTGTATGTCTTCATATAGTTAGCAGAATTGATACCGCAAGGTTATGATATGCTGCAGATGGAGTCTCTTGGTTTTGTTTCTTAAAACCAGCAGAAGCCCTATGATATTATAAGTTAGTTTCTTAGGACTTCAACCATGTAACTCACAAATTTAACTTTGCTAGCAAAAGCTACTAGTGCTGTTTCCAAATTCTCTATTATTACTACCTAGTGTCATGAAAATCTATCTTATACTGGGTATGATAACCTTAAATACTTGTGGGCTAAGGAATTACTATATATCCTTAATTATATCCATACAAGGAATAGGAAATATACCTCCTTGCCATGCAGGGGAATACTTTTCGGCAAAGAAACCAACAGACACTTAATGGCATTAAACATGCCACAACTTTTATTGAACGATAGAGCGTTGACCAGCATGTTGGAGAACGGAACCAGCCCTCTTGTTGTCCCCTGACCACAAGGCAGCCACACGCGACTTCATCAGCTATGCACGAGGCCCTCCAACACCCCACCGGGCTCCCCGTGCCCCCAATGCCCTGATGGATAGAATGGGGAGGTGACCACCTCTTGGGAACCCCTTGAGGCGTGAACCCCTGCCGGATTCAGGGCCACCCGGAAATGCGGATCTGCTGTCCCAGCTCATCCTCCATGATTGATGGCCTCCCGGCACCGCTTACCCACAGCCTCTTACGGAGGCCCCCCACAAAAGCATGCCAGCACGCAGGCTGGGCTTGCTTGCCAATGGTTCCTCCCCCATGCCCAAAAACCCGCCACAGAGCAAGGGGATGGGTTTTTCCCATCCTCGCGCTCCCGCCAACGCTCTTACAAACTGGAAACGCCCAACAGGGCATGCCTCAAGTCATCCAACCACAAGTCCATCCCCCATTCGGAGAGATGAACTCCATCCGCCCTATACAAGGCCCATAAAGGTAAAGGTAAAGGTATCCCCTGTGCAAGCACTGAGTCATGTCTGACCCTTGGGGTGACGCCCTCTAGCGTTTTCATGGCAGACTCAATACGGGGTAGTTTGCCAGTGCCTTCCCCAGTCATGACCATTTACCCCCCAGCAAGCTGGGTACTCATTTTACCGACCTCGGAAGGATGGAAGACTGAGTCAACCTTGAGCCGGCTGCTGGGATTGAACTCCCAGCCTCATGGGCAAAGCTTTCAGACGGCTGCCTTACCACTCTGCGCCACAAGAGGCTCTTTTACCTCTTTACAAGGCCCATACCTCTTTACAAGGCCCATAAACGATGACAAATCTCAGGGTGTGGGATGCACACACCGCCTTCCGGAACTAGGAACTTGGCAACCATTTTGTTGACCTTTTTGCGGTCCACGTCAACCTTTTTGGGGGAAACCGCCCCCCTCCAAGTGCGCCGTTCTAACAAGGTAGACCTCCAGATGCGAAATCCAGGAAAACGACAGGTAAGTTGCTTGAAGTCTCGTCTGATGGCATCCGCTAGGCCCACTGCTGTTATACTGGTGCCGTCGTTCTCTCCAAGTTGCACTATCAAAATGTCAGGAACCCCGGTGCGACGGATGGCTGAATCCAGATCCTTTAGCAGGGATGCCCAGCGCAGAGCTCGGCGGCCTGCCCAGGAGATACGATAACAACCAACCAGGCCCAGGTTATTGTTCCAACCGGATCTTACTGCGTAACGCGCAGCCCAATGGACAATACTGTGCCCAATAACCAGCACTTTCGGAGCAACCTGGACCGGACCTGCAACATGGAACACGGTATGGAAACGTTACAGCAACAAATCTGGACGCACATACTTCTTATATGCGACTGAACGCCACCGGCCCAATGCCCTGAGGTCATCCGGAGGCACTCCTGAAGCAGCTGTTTCAGTTGCCGCCTCGATGCGAAATGAATGGGTGACAAATTGCATTGCCGGTAGGCCCAGCTGGTGGAGTGTGCTTCTTAAAACGGCCCCAAACTGATACCGTGACAAGGAAGTGCCATTTTTGTGAATCAACAAAGGCCCGTCAATTTCTGGCCGAACGGCTATAAAGGCCCTCACGGTGCTAACCGGGCAGGGAGTGTCGGCACAACTTTTTCTCAACACTATATAAGATCCTCTTCCCAGCTGATCTGTTTTTGAACGACGAAGGGTGATGTGCAGCTCTTCATCAGTGAGGTGCATATCCCCCCTCGCAACTGCTTGATCGCCCGTGCTCGAACGGGACCCCGATACAAGCTCAGAGCTCTGAAAGGCCCCAAAAAAGGCAAGAGTAAACGCTGACGCAAAAAGGGCAACCTCATAACCATCAATGCATACAGCAGGCAATCGATTCACTATGTTCCTCAAAATGTCTAACGAAATAGGCCGTCTGGGATCAGCTGTGGCTGGACTGATCCTTTTCCATCCTGCGATGGCTTTGCGGATCAAAACGGATGATGATGGATCCCACCAACCCCTAGTTTTGCATAAGAAGGAAAGCCCCGCCACTTGGGTGTTCAGGGACATTTTACGGGAATGTAAATGGACAAGGTAGCGCAGCACTAATTCCTCTGTTGGAGGTAAGGCCCTAAGGCCCCCTTCCTGCTCCGTGTACTCCATGTAACCCCGAATCGCTGCTGTATATGCCTGACGTGTTGTTGGAGCCAGGGAATGTTCCACGGCCTCGCGGATCATTCCAAGCGAATCCTCCACAATTCCTCCGGGAACCGGTCTGGACACAGGTTCGCCTCTGGCGCCAACTGCCAAAACCTCTGCTCCTGGAATCGAGACAGAGCATCAGCTATTTCATTAGTGGCGCCCAGGACATGACGGGCCGCAAACGAGATGTTGCTCCCCAAGCCAACCCTGACTAGCTTCCTCACTAAACACATTACCCAGGGGGATTTGCTCGATTGCCGATTTATAATGCGCACGACCGCTTGATTGTCGCACCAAAATAAAACTTTGCTGTCCTGAAATAGGTCTTTCCAAATGACAACTGCCGCCACAATAGGAAATAACTCTAAAAAGGTGAGATCCCGGAGGATAGGGGACCCCACCCAATCCTGTGGCCACCTTTCAGCAAACCATCGGTTACAAAAGAAAACCCCAAACCCCAAACTGCCAGATGCATCGGAATGCACTTGAAAAGATGTTTCCAGAGAGACTGCCAGATATAGCTTACATGCTAAAGACACCCTTTCGTGTATTCCAAAGCGGTGTACCGAAATGTGAACAACATTTACAAGAGAATGACTCATTTTACCTTTATTACTTCGTATGTCTTCATATAGTTAGCAGAAAAGATCCAGCATAATTATTAATTATGACCGGAAACATTGTCGGCTAAGGAATTACTTTATGTCCCTGATTACATCCATACAAGGAATAGGTAATAAACCTGCTAAGCGATGCTCACTTGAACAGGACCTGTTCTGCAGATTCATATACCATGCATGCTATAAACACCGTTAGCTTATACCAATGCGGTGTACGGAAATGTAAACAACATTTATAAAAGACCGAGTCATTCTACGTTTATAACTTTGTATGTCTTCGTATACTTAGCAGAAAAGGTCCCTCAAGTTTATCACATGAAGCAGATGGAGTCTCTTGGTATTATTTCTCAAAACCTATTATATTCCAAGTTAGTTACTTAGGACTTCAACCATGTAAATCACATATTTAACTTTGCTACATATAGCAAAAGCTACTAGTGCTATTTCCAAATTCTCATTAGAACATAGTATTATGAAATTCCATGTTCTGCAAATTCATATAGCATGCATGCTTTCACTTATACCAATGCGTACAGAAATGTAAGCAACATTAACTAAAGATCGACTCATTTTCCCTTTATTACTTTGTCTGTTTTCATATAGTTAGCAGAAAAGAACCCCCCAGGTTATCACATGCTACAGATGGAGTCTCTTGGTATTGTTTCTCAAAACCAGCAAAAGCCCTATTATATTCCAAGTTAGTTTCTTAGGACTTCAACCATGTAACTCGCGTATTTAACATTGCTATATATAGCTAAAGCACCTAGTGCTATTTCCAAATACTCTATAATTACATAGTATTATGAAATTCTATCTTGTACTGGGTATGATAACCGTAAATACTTGTAAGCTTTATGTACCTGATTACATCCATACAAGGCATTGGTAATATACCTGCTAAGCATTACAAACTTGAACAAGATTCATATAACATGCATGCTATAAACCCCTTTCGTTTATACTACTAGTGCTATTTCCAAATTCTGTATTAGTCCATAGTATTATGAAATTCCATGTTCTACAGGGTATGATAAATAGTGGGCTAAGGAATTACTTTATGTCACAGATTACATCCATATAAGGAATAGGAAATATACCTGCTAAGCATGGCTCACTTGAACAGGACCTGTTCTGCAGATTCATATAGCATGCATGATTTCTACTGGGTATGATAAATAGTGGGCTAATTTTATCCATACAAGGAATAGGAAATATACCTCCTTAGTGTTGCTCACTTGAACAGGACCTTCTGCAGTTTCATATAACTTACATGCTAAAGACACCCTTTTGTGTATTCCAAAACGGTGTACCGAAATGTGAACAACATTTACAATGACTCATTTTACCTTTATTACATCGTATGACTTCATATAGTTAGCAAAAAAGATCCAGCAAGTTTATCACATGCTGCAGATGGTGTCTCTTGGTACTGTTTCTCAAAACCAGCAGAAGCCCTATTATATTCCAAGTTAGTTTATTAGGACTTCAACCATGTAAATCACATATTTAACATTGCTACATATAGCTAAAGTTACTAGTGCTATTTCCAAATTCTCTATTATTAGTACATAGTATTATGAGATTCTATGTTCTACTGGGTATGATAAATAGTGGGCTAAGGAATTACTTTATGTCCCAGATTACATCCATAAAAGGAATACGAAATATACCTGCTAAGCGTTGCTCACGAACAGGACCTGTTCTGCAGATTCATATAACATGCATGCTATAAACACCTTTCGTTTATACTACTAGTGCTATTTCCAAATTCTCTATTATTAGTACATAGTATTATGAAATTCCGTGTTCTACTGGGTATGATAAATAGTGGGCTAAGGAATTACTTTATGTCCCAGATTACATCCATACAAGTAATAGTAAATGTACCTGCTAAGCGTTGCTCAATTGAACAGGACCTCTTCTGCAGATTCATATACCATGCATGATTTTTACTGGGTATGATAAATAGTGGGCTAAGGAATTACTTTATGTCCCAGATTACATCCTTAAAAGGAATAGGAAATATACCTGCTAAGCATTGCTCACTTGAACAGGACCTGTTTTGCAGATTCATATAGCATGCATGCTTTCACATATACCTATGCGGTGTACCGAAATGTAAACAACATTTACTAAAGATCATTTTACCTTTATTACTTGGTATGTCTTCATATAGTTAGCAGAAATGATACCGCAAGGTTATGATATGCTGCAGATGGAGTCTCTTGGTATTGTTTCTTAAAACCAGCAGAAGTTATTATTAGTTTCGTAGGACTTAAACCATGTAACTCACAAATTTAACTTTGCTAGCAAAAGCTACTAGTGCTGTATCCAAATTCTCTATTATTACTACATAGAAATCTATATGAAAATCTATCTTATACTGGGTATGATAACCTTAAATACCTGTTGGCTAAGGAATTACTATATGTCCCTAATTATATCCATACGAATAGGAAATATACCTCCTAAGCGTTGCTCACTTGAACAGGACCTGTTCTGCAGTTTCATATAGCTTACGTGATGCAGATGGGAGTCTCTTGGTATTGTTCCTCGAAACCAGCAGAAGCCCTATTATATTCCAAGTTAGTTTCTTAGGACTTCAACCATGTAACTCACATATTTAACATTTACTAAAGGTCGACTCATTTTACCTTTATTACTTTGTATGTTTTCATATAGCAGAAAAGATCCCGCAAGGTGCTGCAGATGGAGTCTCTGGTATTGTTTCTCAAAACCAGCAGAAGCCCTATTATATTCCAAGTTAGTTTCTTAGGACTTCAACCATGTAACTCACATATTAAACATTGCTACATATAGTTAAAGCTACTAGTGCTATTTGCAAATTCTCTATTATTATATAGAATTATGAAATGATATCTTGTACTGGGTATGATAACCGTAAATACTTGCGGGCTTTATGTCCCTGATTACATCCATACAAAGAATAGGTAATATACCTGCTAAGCGTTGCTCACTTGAACAGGACCTGTTCTGAAGATTCATATAACATGCATGCTATAAACACCTTTCAATTATACCAATGCGGTGTACGGAAATGTAAACAACATTTACAAAAGACCGACTCATTTTACCTTTATTACTTTTCATGTTTTCGTATACTTAGCAGAAATATCCCGCAAGTTTATCACATGCTGCAGATGGTGTCTCTTGGTATTGTTTCTTAAAACCAGCAGAAGCCCTATGATATTATAGCTACTAGTGCTGTATCCAAATTCTCTATTATTACTACATAGTGTCATGAAAATCTATCTTATACTAGGTATGATAACCTTAAATACCTGTTGGCTAAGGAATTACTATATGTCCCTAATTATATCCATACAAGGAATACGAAATATACCTCCTAAGTGTTGCTCACTTGAACAAGATTCATATAACATGCATGCTATAAACACCTTTCGTTTATACTACTAGTGCTATTTCCAAATTCTGTATTAGTACATAGTATTATGAAATTCCATGTTCTACTGGGTATGATAAATAGTGGGCTAAGGAATTACTTTATGTCCCAGATTACATCCATATAAGGAATAGGAAATATACCTGCTAAGCGTTGCTCACTTGAACAGGACCTGTTCTGCAGTTTCATATAGCTTACATGTTAAAGACACCCTTTCGTGTATTCCAAAGCGGTGTACCGAAATGTGAACAACATTTACAAGAGAATGTTTTACGTTTATTACTTCGTATGACTTCATATAGTTAGCAGAAAAGATCCAGCAAGTTTATCACATGCTGCAGATGAAGTCTCTTGCTATTGTTTCTCAAAACCAGCAGAAGCCCTATTATATTCCAAGTTAGTTTGTTAGGACTTCAACCATGTTCAACATTGCTACATATAGCTAAAGTTACTAGTGCTATTTCCAAATTCTCTATAATTATTACATAGTATTATGAAATTCTATCTTCTACAGTTTATGCTAACCGGAATTACTTTATGTCCCTGATTACATCCATACAAGGAATAGGTAATATACCTGCTAAGCGATGCTCACTTGAACTGGACCTGTTCTGCAGATTCATATAACATGCATGCTACAAACCGTTCATTTATACCAATGCGGTGTACGGAAATGTAAACAACATTTACAAAAGACCGACTCATTTTACCTTTATTACTTTGTATGTCATATAGTTATCAGAAAAGATCCTGCAAGGTTATCACATGGTGCAGATGGAGTCTCTTGGTATTTTCTCAAAACCAGCAGAAGCCCTATTATATTCCAAGTTAGTTTCATAGGACTTCAACCATGAAACTCACCTATTTAAGTTTGCTACATATAGCAAAAGCTACTAGTGCGATTTCCAAATTCTCTGTTATCATTATTACATAGTATTATGAAATTCCTTGTTCTACAGGGTATGATAAATAGTGGGCTAAGGAATGTCCCAGATTACATCCATACAAGGAATAGGAAATGTACCTGCTAAGCGTTGCTCACTTGAACAGCACCTGTTCTGCACATTCATATAGCATGCATGCTTTCACTTATACCAATGTGGTGTACCGAAATGTAAACAACATTTACTAAAGATCGACTCATTTTACCTTTATTACTTTGTATGTCTTCATATAGTTAGCAGAAATAAAACCGCAATTTTATTATATGCTGCAGATGGAGTCTCATGGTATCGTCTCTTAAAACCAGCAGAAGGCCTATGATATTATGTTAGTTTCGTAGGAATTGCACCATGTAACTCACAAAGTTAACTTTGCTAGCAAAAGCTACTAGTGCTGTTTCCAAATTCTCTATTATTACTACATAGTGTCATGAAAATGTATCATTCTGGGTATGATAACCTTAAATACCTGGTGGCTAAGGAATTACTATATGTCCGTAATTTTATCCATACAAGGAATAGGAAATATACGTCCTAAGTGTTGCTCACTTGAACAGGACCTTCTGCAGTTTCATATAACTTACATGCTAAAGACACCCTTTTGTGTATTCCAAAACGGTGTTCCGAAATGTGAACAACATTTACAATGACTCATTTTACCTTTATTACTTTGTATGACTTCATATAGTTAGCAAAAAAGATCCAGCAAGTTTATCACATGCTGCAGATGGTGTCTCTTGGTACTGTTTCTCAAAACCAGCAGAAGCCCTATTATATTCCAAATTAGTTTATTAGGACTTCAACCATGTAAATCACATATTTAACATTGCTACATATAGCTAAAGTTACTAGTGCTATTTCCAAATTCTCTATTATTAGTACATAGTATTATGAAATTCTATGTTCTACTGGGTATGATAAATAGTGGGCTAAGGAATTACTTTATGTCCCAGATTACATCCATAAAAGGAATACGAAATATACCTGCTAAGCGTTGCTCACGAACAGGACCTGTTCTGCAGATTCATATAACATGCATGCTATAAACACCTTTCGTTTATACTACTAGTGCTATTTCCAAATTCTCTATTATTAGTACATAGTATTATGAAATTCCGTGTTCTACTGGGTATGATAAATAGTGGGCTAAGGAATTACTTTATGTCCCAGATTACATCCATACAAGGAATAGTAAATGTACCTGCTAAGGTAAAGGTAAAAGGTAAAGGTATCCCCTGTGCAAGCACCGAGTCATGTCTGACCCTTGGGGTGACGCCCTCTAGCGTTTTCATGGCAGACTCAATACGGGGTGGTTTGCCAGTGCCTTCCCCAGTCATGACCGTTTACCCCCCAGCAAGCTGGGTACTCATTTTACCGACCTCGGAAGGATGGAAGGCTGAGTCAACCTTGAGCCGGCTGCTGGGATCGAACTCCCAACCTCATGGGCAGACAGCTCCAGACAGCATATCGCTGCCTTACCACTCTGCGCCACAAGAGGCTCCTAAATGTACCTGCTAAGCGTTGCTCAATTGATCAGGACCTCTTCTGCAGATTCATATACCATGCATGATTTTTACTGGGTATGATAAATAGTGGGCTAAGGAATTACTTTATGTCCCAGATTACATCCTTAAAAGGAATAGGAAATATACCTGCTAAGCATTGCTCACTTGTTTTGCAGATTCATATAGCATGCATGCTTTCACATATACCTATGCGGTGTACCGAAATGTAAACAACATTTACTAAAGATCATTTTACCTTTATTACTTGGTATGTCTTCATATAGTTAGCAGAAATGATACCGCAAGGTTATGATATGCTACAGATGGAGTCTCTTGGTATTGTTTCTTAAAACCAGCAGTTTCGTAGGACTGGCTCCGATGTCCGACGCGGCGCCTGCTTGCCGACGCAGCGGCGCGGTAGCCTCGCTTCCTTTGGCCTGCGCATCGACGCCTCGACACCTACCGCTCCGGGTTTTGCCGCCGTCACAGCCGTTCTGTGCATAACCGGTATGCTTCGCGTCTTCCCCCTCCGCTTTTTCCATGTGACCCAAATTCGCCGTTTCAGCGGCCGTGCATAATGGGCCTTAGCAGGTATATTACCTATTCTTTGAATGGATGTAATCAGGGACTTAAAGCCTGCAAGTATTTACGGTTATCATACCAATACAAGATAGAATTTCATAATACTATGTAACAATAGAGAATTTGGAAATAGCACTAGTAGCTTTAACTATAAGTAGCAATGTTAAATATGTGAGTTACACGGTTGAAGTCCTAAGAAACTAACTTGGAATATAATAGGGCTTCTGCTGGTTTTGAGAAACAATACCAAGAGACTCCATCTGCACCATGTGATAACGTTGCAGGATCTTTTCTGCTAACTATATGAAGACATACAAAGTAATAAAGGTAAAATGAGTCGGTCTTTTGTAAATGTTGTTTACATTTCCGTACACCGCATTGGTATATGTAGCTATATGTAGCAATGTTAAATATTTGAGTTACATAGTTGAAGTCCTAGTAAACTAACTTGGAATATAATAGGGCTTCTGCTGGTTTTGAGAAACAATACCAGAGACTCCATCTGCAGCATGTGATAACCTTGTGGGATCTTTTCTGCTAACTATATGAAAACATACAAAGTAATAAAGGTAACATGAGTCGATCTTTAGTAAATGTTGTTTACATTTTGGTACACCGCACTGGTGTAAGTGAAAGCATGCATGCTATATGAATCTGCAGAACAGGTCCTGTTCAAGTGAGCCATGCTTAGCAGGTATATTTCCTATTCCTTGTATGGATGTAATCTGGGACATAAAGTTATTCCTTAGCCCACAAGTATTTTAGGCTATCATACCCAGTATAAGGTAGATTTTCATGACACTATGTAGTAATAATGGAGAATTTGGAACCAGCACTAGTAGCTTTTGCTAGCAAAGTTAAATATGTGAGTTACATGGTTGAAGTCCTACAAAACTAACTTATAATATCATAGGGCTTCTGCTAGTTTTAAGAAACAATACCAAGAGACTCCATCTGCAGCATGTGATAAACTTGCGGGATATTTCTGCTAAGTATACGAAGACATACAAAGTAATAAATGTATTTTACCTGGCTGTGGCCCCCGGTGCCTAGGGGGCTCACGTGGGGCCGGCGGAGCCCCACCGACGGTTGCCGGTCTCTTCGGTGGCCGTCCCCGGCCCGCCCCCTCAGCCTCCACCACCTCGGGGGGACGGGGAATACGCCGCACACTGAGGCTCCGTGCCACCCGTCGTGGCCACCCACTGCCCCGCGTCCCCAAGATATCGGCCAGCCTCCGGTAGTGCGGGCATGTGGCTGGCTCGGCTCCCATCCGGTCGTTATGCTCGTGGACACGGTAGTACTCCTGCCGCAGCGCCTTGGAATGTCGGACGAAGAATGTGGCCGGCAACGGGGTCTACACGGCGTGGCCAGGGAGCACGGGCAGCGTGGCCGGCCATAGGCGCTCCTGGCAGCCATCGGTGCATCCGGGGGATGCCGGCTTCCCCGGAACGTCGGGGGCGGTCCCAACACCCCTCACGATGCTGTGTGCCGGACAGCAGGGGGCGTGGTGGGAAGGGGCGGTACCTGGGCGCGTCTGGTCACTTTCGACCATGCTGCGCACGTGGAGGGGTGGCTTGGCCGGTGGGATGGCAGGGGCGGGGCCAGAGTCGCCATCCATGGGAGTCATCCGCTCCAAGGCTGTCGCGATGCGGTCCAGGACCCCTGTTGCTGTCATGAGGGAGTCAGCTGGTCCGGCAATCGTCTCCCGGTGCAGGGCATGGAACTCCGCCCACTCCTGGCGTTCCCGCTCGCCCTCTGCCCTCCCGAGCTCCAGCAGGGTTGTCTGGAAACAGCGCAGCTCATACAGGTCCTCCTCCCCCTGCTCCAGTAGCCGTTCCCCGACAGTGGTGAGGAGCGCGACGCGGCGGCGGTGCCTGCGTTCCCGTAGTAGGCGCTTCTCGGTAGAGAGCGCCCCGAGGTCCAGGGCTGGCCCCTCCCCTTCCTCGCCGCTGTCGCCGTCCTCACCGCCTTCACCTGCATATGTGAATAGGTTTGATTTGCTGGGGACCGAGCTTCCCAGGGCACCCCTCTGGCCCTCCGGGCCGTGGCACGCACCTGCAGAGCCCTGCCCCGGTCGCTCAGACTCGGAGGCCACGTTCGAGGACACTGGGCTTCTGTCCGGGGCGTCCCCCCATGCTGCACCTGAGGGCGACACGAAGGGCGGTGCCTTGGCCCAGGGTGGCAGTCCGCCATTGGGCCAAGGCACCTGGGGAGCCAGCTGCCGGCCGGAACTTGGCGCGGCTCCCACACAACCCATTCCACCCACTTGGGGACCCACGGTACCCGTGGTCTCCTGGGAACCGCCCGACTCGTAGTCAGTCTGGCCGGCATAGTCGCTGTCTCCCCCAGGCGATACTGGCCCCGTTGATGGCCCTGGTGGGGGTCATAGACAGGGGGTGGGTTGCATGCCTGTGGCGTAGTCCCCCGCCCCACTGCCCAGGTGGCCACCCACCTGGGAGCAGTAACTGGCCCTAGCCCCCGCTTCTTAGGGGGCTCATGTGGGGCCAGCGAAGCCCCACCGGCGGATGCCGGTCTCTTCGGTGGCCGTCCACGGCACGCCCACTCAGCCTCCACCACCTCGGGCGGCCGGGGAACACGCCGCACACTGAGGCTCCGTGCCACCCGTCGCGGCCGCCCACGTGCATCGAATCTGCAGCCCGTTGCTACCGGCACCGTGCGTTATTGGTGATTTTAGTCGCCGCCAATCCACCCCGAATGTGCGTTAAAATCCCCGTGCATAATGGGTCTAAGCGTTCCTCACTTGAACAGGACCTGTTCTGCAGATTCATATAGCATGCATGATTTCTACTGGGTATGATAAATAGTGGGCTAACAAATTACTTTATGTCCCAGATTACATCCATACAAGGAATAGGAAATGTACATCCTAAGCGTTGCTCACTCGAACAGGACCTGTTCTGCAGTTTCATATAGCTAACATGCTAAAGACACCCTTTCGTGTATTCCAAAGCGGTGTACCGAAATGTGAAGAACATTTACAAGAGAATGACTCGTTTTACCGCCCACTGCCCCGCGTCCCCAAGATATCGGCCAGCCTCCGGTAGTGCGGGCATGTGGCTGGCTCGGCTCCCGTCCGGTCGTTATGCTCGCGGACACGGTAGTACTCCTGCCGCAGCGTTTTGGTCTTCGTCTGACATTCCAAGGCGCTGCGGACGACCCCTTGTGCCCGGAGGTCCCTGGAGACACGTTCGAACACCTCCCGGTTCCTGTGGGATGCATGCAGGGCCTCCTGGATGTCCGGGGCGCCCCAGACTTCGAACAGAGCCACGACCTCATGCTCCCTCCAGCTAGGGCCCCGTCCCCCCTGCTCGCCGGTGCTTGCCGATGCCGACAAGCTAGGGGTCGGGTACTCGTCCGCCGGGCCAGGGGGCCCCTCGGGCGCTGGGGCAGGAATCCTCGGACGGCGCGCTGCCATGGCCTCCCTGCTCGCTGTGGCCGCGTGCTGTCGCACTAACTAGGTGGCCGGCAACGGGGTCTACACGGCGTGGCCAGGGAGTACGGGCTATTATATTCCAATTTAGTTTCTTAGGACTTCAATCATGTAACTCACATATTTAAGTTTGCTACATATAGCAAAAGCTATTAGTGCGATTTCCAAATTATCTGTTATCATTATTACATAGTATTATGAAATTCCTTGTTCTACTGGGTATGATAAATAGTGGGCTAAGGAATGTCCCAGATTACATCCATACAAGGAATAGGAAATGTACCTGCTAAGCATGGCTCACTTGAACAGGACCTGTTCTGCAGATTCATACAGCATGCATGCTTTCACTTACACCAATGCGGTGTACCGAAATGTAAGCAACATTTACTAAAGACCAAGTCGTTTTACGTTTATTACTTCGTTTACGTTTATTACTTCGTATACTTAGCAGAAAAGATCCCGCAAGTTTATCACATGAAGCAGATGGACTCTCTTGGTATTATTTCTCAAAACCAGCAGAAGCCCTATTATATTCCAAGTTAGTTTCTTAGGACTTCAACCGTGTAACTCACATATTTAACTTTGCTACATATAGCAAAAGCTACTAGTGCTATTTTCAAATTATCTATTATTAGTACATAGTATTATGAAATTCTATGTTCTATTGGGTATGATAAATAGTGGGCTAAGGAATTACTTTATGTCCCAGATTACATCCATAAAAGGAATAGGAAATATACCTGCTAAGCGTTGCTCACTTGAACAGCACCTTTCTGCACATTCATATAGCATGCATGATTTCTACTGGCTATGATAAATAGTGGGCTATGGAATTACTTTATGTCCCTGATTACATCCATACAAGGAATAGTAAATGTACCTGCTAAACGTTGCTCACTTGAACAGCACCTGTTCTGCACATTCATATAGCATGCATGCTTTCACTTATACCAATGCGGTGTACCGAAATGTAAACAACATTTACTAAAGAACGACTAATTGTACCTTTATTACTTTGTATGTCTTCATATAGTTAGCAGAAAAGATCCCGCAAGGTTATCACATGCTGCAGATGCAGTCTCTTGGTATTGTTTCTCAAAACCAGCCGAAGCCCTATGATATTATGTTAGTTTCGTAGGACTTCAACCGTGTAACTCACATATTTAACTTTGCTAGCAAAAGCTACTAGTGCTGGTTCCAAATTCTCTATTATTATTACATAGTGTCATGAAAATCAATCTTATACTGGGTATGATAGCCTAAAATACTTGTGGGCTAAGGAATTACTTTATGTCCCAGATTACATCCATACAAGGAATAGGAAATAGACCTGCTAATCATGTCTCACTTGAACAGGACCTGTTCTGCAGATTCATATAGCATGCATGCTTTCACTTACACCAATGCGGTGTACCGAAATGTAAGCAACATTTACTAAAGATCGACTCATTTTACCTTTATTACTTTGTATGTTTTCATATAGTTAGCAGAATAGATCCCGCAAGGTTATCACATGCTGCAGATGGAGTCTCTGGTATTGTTTCTCAAAACCAGCAGAAGCCCTATTATATTCCAAGTTAGTTTCTTAGGACTTCAACCATGTAACTCACATATTTAACATTGCTACATATACCGCATATACCAATGCGGTGTATGGAAATGTAAACAACATTTACAAAAGACCGACTCATTTTACCTTTATTACTTTGTATGTCTTCGTATACTGAGCAGAAAAGATCCCGCAAGTTTATCACATGCTGCAGCCTCTTGGTATTATTTCTCAAAACCAGCAGAAGCCCTATTATATTCCAAGTTAGTTACTTAGGACTTCAACCATGTAAATCACATATTTAACTTTGCTACATATAGCAAAAGCTACTAGTGCTATTTCCAAATTCTCTATTATTAGAACATAGTATTATGAAATTCCATGTTCTGCAAATTCATATAGCATGCATGCTTTCACTTATACCAATGCGTACAGAAATGTAAGCAACATTAACTAAAGCATGTGATAACCTTGCGGGATCTATTCTGCTAACTATATGAAAACATACAAAGTAATAAAGGTAAAATGAGTTGGTCTTTTGTAAATGTTGTTTACATTTCCGTACACCGCATTGGTATAAACGAAAGGTGTTTATAGCATGCATGTTATATGAATCTGCAGAACAGGTCCTGTTCAAGTGAGCAACGCTTAGACCGGGGATTTTAACGCACATTCAGGTGGAATGGCGGCGACTAAAATCACCGATAACGAACGGTGCCGGCGGCAATGGGCTGCAGATTCGATGCACGCCGCCGGAAAAGTCGCGTTAGCGGAACGCGGGAGAAACCGCAGCTTCCTTGACAACCAGGGACCAATCAGACGTGGCGCCGAAGGCGCCGCGTGCGTAATCGGGGAGTTCCGGGTTCAGCGGCAGAGCCAGAATCGAAGCGGCTGCTGGAACGCCGCACCACAGAGGGCACCCAAGGGGAACGAGGATAGAAAGGCGCCCGGAGATCCCCAAAGGGAAGGGGAAGCAGGGGAGCCCTGGATGCAACGGGCCGGGGCGTTGAGCTCCAGCGGGGGAGTGGGGCAGCATGTCCCTATGAGGAACGGCACAGAGGCCACCACAGCGACCACCCACCAATCCCCGAACCCTCCCCCAAGCACAAGCGACAACAGAGACGAGGGAGTGGGTGAAACATACAAACTTTATAAAATAGTTAATACAGTGTAAAAAAGTGCAATGCATAGAAAACCGTACAAACACGGGGGTCTAGGAAATACAACACGCGAGGGGAAAAAGTAAAAGAAAGCGGACGACCTAGGGGGCAGATGGACCGGGGTAGCAAACAAGGGGAGGGGCGAACTGGGAGGCAACTAAGGGGACGGCTACGCGGCGACACCCAACGCCCCCCCAAAGTCCAGCTTCAGGGCGGCGGGAGGTCCGCAACGGCAACTCACGTGGGCGGCGAGGAGGGTCCGGCACCACAGCAGTCCGTTGAGACACCCCCTGCAAGTGGGGAAGAAAGGCACCCGGAGAGAGAGGCGCCGATACCGGAGGTCCCTACAGGGCCATGACGGCAAGGCAGCGCAGAACGGCCAGGCATGTGGCCCGGATCCGCACAGTCGCCCGTTGCCGCCATACACACCCTCCTGCTGCCGTAACATCCATACAGGAGCCCCAGCCTCCGCCCACATCAAGTCGAGGACGTCTGCGTGTGGCGGAGGCGGCCCTGGAGTGCCGGCAGCTATGGCTCGCAGAGCCGCAAAGAAGGTGGCCCTGAGCCGTTCGAATTTCTCCCGGCACTTGCGGGGTGTCCGGGAGTACCCGGCGGCCTCCAGGTATTCCGAGGCCGCTCGGAAGAGGTCAAAACAGTTGACCAGCTGCGCCGTAGTCATAAGGCGGCGTGACGCGCCCATGGCCAGGCTGTGGAGCAAAAAAAGCTCCACGGCCTGGCATTGCCAGCGGGCGCCGTCACGCCGATCCCTCCACGTGCGCAAGCATGGTCGAAAGTGACCAGACGCGCCCAGGTACCGCCCCTTCCCACCACGACCCCCTGCCGTTCGGCCCACAGTATCGCGAGGGGCGTGGGGACCGCCCCCGACGTTCCGGGGAAGCCGGCATCCCCCGGACGCACCGACGCCTGCCAGGAGCGCCTATCACCAGCCACGCTGCCCGTGCTCCCTGGCCACGCCGTGTAGACCCCGTTGCCGGTCACCTAGTTAGTGCGACAGCACGCGGCCACAGCGAGAAGGGAGGCCATGGCAGCGCGCCGTCCGAGGATTCCCTACACCAGTGCCCGAGGGGCCCCCTGGCCCGGCGGACGAGTACCCGACCCCAAGCTCGTCGGCATCGGCAAGCACCGGCGAGCAGGGGGGACGGGGCCCTAGCTGGAGGGAGCATGAGGCCGTGGCTCTGTTCGAAGTCTGGGGCGCCCCGGACATCCAGGAGGCCCTGCATGCATCCCACAGGAACCGGGAGGTGTTCGAACGTGTCTCCAGGGACCCCTGGGCACAAGGGGTCGTCCGCAGCGCCATGGAATGTCGGACGAAGACCAAGGCGCTGCGGCAGGAGTACTACCGTGTCCGCGAGCATAACGACCGGACGGGAGCCGAGCCAGCCACATGCCCGCACTACCGGAGGCTGGCCAATATCTTGGGGACGCGGGGCAGTTGGCCGCCGCGACGGGTGGCACAGAGCCTCAGTGTTCGGCGTGTTCCCCGGCCGCCCGAGGTGGTGGAGGCCGAGTGGGCGGGCCGGGGACGGCCACCGAAGAGACCGGCATCCATCGGTGGGGCTCCGCCGGCCCCACGTGAGCCCCCTAGGCAGCGGAGGCTAGTGCCAGTTAATGCTCCCAGGTGGGTGGCCACCTGGGCAGTGGGGCGGGGGACTATGCCACAGGCAGGCAACCCACCCCCTGTCTATGACCCCCACCAGGGCCATCAACGGCGCCAGTATCGCCTGGGTGAGACAGCGACCATGCCGGCCAGACGGACGAGGAGTCGGGCGGGACCCAGGAGACCACGGGTACCGTGGGTCCCCAAGTGGGTGGAATGGGCTGTGTGGGAGCCGCGCCAAGGGCCGGCCAGCAGCTGGCTCCCCAGGTGCCTTGGCCCAACTGCGGACTGCCACCCCGGGCCAAGGCACCGCCCTTCGTGTCGCCCGCAGGTGCAGCATGGGGGGACACCCCGGACAGAAGCTCAGTGTCCTTGAACGTGGCCTCCGAGTCCGAGCGACCGGGGCAGGGCTCTGCAGGTGCGTGCCACGACGCGGAGGGACAGGGGCGTGCCCTGGGAAGCTCGGTCCCCAGCAAACCAAACCTATTCACATATGCAGGTGAAGGCGGTGGGGATGGTGACGGCGGCGAGGAAGGGGAGGGGCCAGCCCTGGACCTCTGCCGAGGAGGGCCTACAACGGGAATGCAGGCGCCGCCGCCGCGTCGCGCTCCTCACCACTGTCGGGGAACGGCTACTGGAGCAGGGGGAGGAGGACCTGGACGAGCGGCGCCCTTTCCAGACAACCCTGCTGGAGCTCGGGAGGGCAGAGGGCGAGCGGGAACGCCAGGAGTGGGCGGAGTTCCAGGTCCTGCTCCGGGAGACGATGGCCGGACCAGCTGCCTCCCTCGCGACAGCAACAGGGGTCCTGGACCGCATCGCGACAGCCTTGGAGCGGATGACTCCCATGGATGGCGACCCTGGCCCCGCCCCTGCCATCCCACCGGCTGAGCCACCCCTCCACGTGCGCAGCATGGTCGAAAGTGACCAGACGCACCCAGGTACCGCCCCTTCCCACCACGCCCCCCTGCCGTCCGGCCCACAGCATCGCGAGAGGTGTGGGGACCGCGCCCGATGTTCCGGTGAAGCCGGCATCCCCCGGACGCACCGACGCCTGCCAGGAGCGCCTATCGCCGGCCACGCTGCCTGTGCTCCCTGGACACGCTGTGTAGACCCCGTTGCCGGCCACATTCTTCGACCGACAGTCCAAGGCGCTGTGGCAGGAGTACTACCGTATCCGCGAGCATAACGACCAGACGGGAGCCGAGCCAGCCACATGCCCGCACTACCGGAGGCTGGCCGATATCTTGGGGACGCGGGGCAGTGGGAGGCCGCGACGGGTGGCACGGAGCCTTAGTGTGCGGCGTGTTCCCCGGCCGCCCGAGGTGGTGGAGGCTGAGTGGGCGGGCCGGGGATGGCCACCGAAGAGACCGGCATCCGTCGGTGGGGCTCCGCCGGCCCCACGTGAGCCCCCTAGGCAGCGGGGGCCACGGCCAGGTAAAATACATTTATTACTTTGTATGTCTTCGTAAACTTAGCAGAAATATCCCGCAAGGTTATCATATGCTACAGATGGAGTCTCTTGGTATTGTTTCTCAAAACCAGCAGAAGCCCTATTATATTCCAAGTTATTTCTTAGGACTTCAACCGTGTAACTCACATATTTAACATTTCTACATATAGCTGAAGCTACTACTGCTATTTCCAAATTATCTATTATTACATTGTATTATGAAATTCTAACTTGTACTGGGCATGATAACCGTAAATACTTGTGGGATATATGTCCCTGATTACATCCATACAAGGAATAGGTAATATACCTGATAAGCGTTGCTCACTTGAACAGGACCTGTTCTGCAGATTCATATAACATGCATGCTATAAAAAAGTCTCTTGGTATTGTTTCTTAAAACTAGCAGAAGCCCTATGATATTATAAGTTAGGTTCGTAGGACTTCAACCACATATTTAACTTTGCTAGCAAAAGCTACTAGTACTGGTTCCAAATTCTCTATTATTACTACATAGTGTCATGAAAATCTATCTTATACTGGGTATGATAGCCTAAAATACTTGTGGGCTAAGGAATAACTTTATGTCCCAGATTACATCCATAAAAGGAATAGGAAATATACCTGCTAAGCATGGCTCACTTGAACAGGACCTGTTCTGCAGATTCATATAGCATGCATGCTTTCACTTACACCAGTGCGGTGTACCAAAATGTAAACAACATTTATTAAAGATCGACTCATGTTACCTTTATTACTTTGTATGTTTTCATATAGTTAGCAGAAAAGATCCCACGAGGTTATCACATGCTGCAGATGGAGTCTCTGGTATTGTTTCTCATAACCAGCAGTAGCCCTATTATATTCCAAGTTAGTTTACTAGGACTTCAACTATGTAACTCAAATATTTAACATTGCTACATATAGCTACATATACCAATGCGGTGTACGGAAATGTAAACAACATTTATAAAAGACCGACTCATTTTACCTTTATTACTTTGTATGTCTTCGTATACTTAGCAGAAATATCCCGCAAGTTTATCACATGCTGCAGATGGAGTCTCTTGGTATTATTTCTCAAAACCAGCAGAAACCCTATTATATTCCATGTTAGTTTCTTAGGACTTCAACCGTGTAATTCACATATTTAACATTGTTACATATAGTTAAAGCTACTAGTGCTATTTCCAAATTCTCTCTTATTACGTAGTATTATGAAATTCTGTCTTCTACAGGGTATGATGACCAGAAACATTGTGGGCTAAGGAATTACTTTATGTCCCTGATTACATCCATACAAGGAATAGGTAATATACCTGCTAATATATGCTCACTTGAACAGGACCTGTTCTGCAGATTCATATAACATGCATGCTATAAACACCGTTCGTTTATACCAATGCGGTGTACGGAAATGGAAACAACATTTACAAAAGACCGACTCATTTTACCTTTATTACTTTGTATGTCTTCATATAGTTAGCAGAAAAGATCCTGCAACGTTATCACATGGTGCAGATGGAGTCTCTTGGTATTGTTTCTCAAAACCAGCAGAAGCCCTATTATATTCCAAGTTAGTTTCTTAGGACTTCAACCGTGTAACTCACTTATTTAACATTGCTACTTATAGTTAAAGCTACTAGTGCTATTTCCAAATTCTCTATTGTTACATAGTATTATGAAATTCTATCTTGTACTGGGTATGATAACCGTAAATACTTGCAGGCTTTATGTCCCTGATTACATCCATACAAAGAATAGGTAATATACCTGCTAAGGCCCATTATGCACGGCCGCCGAAACGGCGAATTTGGGTCACATGGAAAAAGCGGAGGGGGAAGACGCGAAGCATAACGGTTATGCACGGAACGGGTGTGACGGCGCTAGGTGTCGAGGCTTCGATGCGCAGGCCAAAGGAAGCGAGGCTAGCGCGGCGCTGCATCGGCAAGCGGGCGCCGCGTCGGACATCGGAGCCACGAAGGGCGGAAGCAGGCGCAGTCCTGCCGGGTCCGCCGGGCACGGAGGGGGAGGGAGCAAGCACCGTAGCCGTGAGCCCCAGAAACACAATGGACTATAGGGTACCGGTGGTGGTGGCAGGTGGCATCAGCAATCGCTGTCATAGTAGGCGGCGTACACGCTCTAATGCTGGCGACGGCCACAGGTGTCCTGCAACGCGAGCGGCGACAAAGGAAGTGGAGGCGGCGCCGAGCCATGCACGCATGGCGGAGATGGGGAATATGGTGGGGTGCCTCTCTGTCCTGGAGGCGAGGTGCCATCCGCCAGTAATTCCATTAGCCATTACATTTCGGTACACCGCATTGGTATTAGTGAAACCATGCATGCTATATGAATCTGCAGAACAGGTCCTGTTCAAGTGAGCAACACTTAGCAGGTATATTTCCTATTCCTTGTATGGATGTTATCTGGGACATAAAGCCCACTAGTATTTACGGTTATCATACCCAGTACAAGATAGAATTTCATAATACTATGTACTAATAATAGAGAATTTGGAAATAGCACTAGTAGCTTTTGCTATATGTAGCAAAGTGAAATATGTGAGTTACATGGTTGAAGTCCTAAGAAACTAACTTGGAATATAATAGGACTTCTGCTGGTTTTGAGAAACTGTACCAGAGACTCCATCTGCAGCATGTGATAACCTTGCGGGATCTTTTCTGCTAACTATATGAAAACATACAAAGTAATAAAGGTAAAATGAGTCGACCTTTAGTAAATGTTAAATATGTGAGCTACATGGTTGAAGCCCTAAGAAACTAACTTGGAATATAATAGGGCTTCTGCTGGTTTCGAGGAACAATACCAAGAGACTCCCATCTGCAGCATGTAAGCTATATGAAACTGCAGAACAGGTCCTGTTCAAGTGAGCAACACTTAGGAGGTATATTTCGTATTCCTTGTATGGATATAATTAGGGACATATAGTAATTCCTTAGCCAACAGGTATTTAAGGTTATCATACCTAGTATAAGATAGATTTTCATGACACTATGTAGTAATAAAAGAGAATTTGGATACAGCACTAGTAGCTATAATATCATAGGGCTTCTGCTGGTTTTAAGAAACAGTACCAAGAGACTCCATCTGCAGCATCTGATAAACATGCGGGATATTTCTGCTAAGTATACGAAAACATAAAAAGTAATAAAGGTAAAATGAGTTGGTCTTTTGTAAATGTTGTTTACATTTCCGTACACCGCATTGGTATAAATGAAAGGTGCTTATAGCATTCATGTTATATGAATCTTCAGAACAGGTCCTGTTCAACTGAGCAACGCTTAGCAGGTATATTACCTATTCTTTGTATGGATGTAATCAGGGACATAAAGCCGGCAAGTATTTACGGTTATCATACCCAGTACAAGATATCATTTCAGAATTCTATATAATAATAGAGAATCTGCAAATAGCACTAGTAGCTTTAACTATATGTAGCAATGTTAAATATGTGAGTTACATGGTTGAAGTCCTAAGAAACTAACTTGGAATATAATAGGGCTTCTGCTGGTTTTGAGAAACAATACCAGAGACTCCATCTGCAGCACCTTGCGGGATCTTTTCTGCTATATGAAAACATACAAAGTAATAAAGGTAAAATGAGTCGACCTTTAGTAAATGTTAAATATGTGAGTTACATGGTTGAAGTCCTAAGAAACTAACTTGGAATATAATAGGGCTTCTGCTGGTTCCGAGGAACAATACCAAGAGACTCCCATCTGCATCACGTCAGCTATATGAATCTGCAGAACAGGTCCTGTTCAAGTGAGCAACGCTTAGCAGGTATATTTCCTATTCCTTATATGTATGTAATCTGGGACATAAAGTAATTCCTTAGCCCACTATTTATCATACCCAATAGAACATGGAATTTCATAATACTAATACAGAATTTGGAAATAGCACTAGTAGTATAAACGAAAGGTGTTTATAGCATGCATGTTATATGAATCTTGTTCAAGTGTGTAATGCTTAGCAGGTATATTGTAATCAGGGACATAAAGCCTACAAGTATTTACGGTTATCATACCCAGTACAAGATAGAATTTCATAATACTATGTAATAATAGAGAATTTGGAAATAGCACTAGGTGCTTTAGCTATATGTAGCAAAGTTAAATATGTGATTTACATGGTTGAAGTCCTAAGAAACTAACTTGGAATATAATAGGGCTTCTGCTGGTTTTGAGAAATAATACCAAGAGCCTCCATCTACAGCATGTTATAAACTTGCGGGATCTTTTCTGCTCAGTATACGAAGACATACAAAGTAATAAAGGTAAAATGAGTCGGTCTTTTGTAAATGTTGTTTACATTTCCGTACACCGCATTGGTATATGCGGTATATGTAGCAATGTTAAATATGTGAGTTACATGGTTGAAGTCCTAAGAAACTAACTTGGAATATAATAGGGCTTCTGCTGGTTTTGAGAAACAATACCAGAGACTCCATCTGCAGCATGTGATAACCTTGCGGGATCTATTCTGCTAACTATATGAAAACATACAAAGTAATAAAGGTAAAATGAGTCGACCTTTAGTAAATGTTAAATATGTGAGTTACATGGTTGAAGTCCTAAGAAACTAACTTGAAATATAATAGGGCTTCTGCTGGTTTCGAGGAACAATACCAAGAGACTCCCATCTGCATCACGTAAGCTATATGAATCTGCAGAACGCGGGGCAGTGGGTGGTGTGGGAGCCGTGCCCAGGGCCGGCCAGCAGCTGGCTCCCCAGGTGCCTTGGCCCAACGGCGGACTGCCACCCCGGGCCAAGGCACCGCCCTTCGTGTCGCCCACAGGTGCAGCATGGGGGGACGCCCCGGACAGAAGCCCAGTGTCCCCGAACGTGGCCTCCGAGTCCGAGCGACAGGGGGAGGGCTCTGCAGGTGCGTGCCACGGCGCGTAGGGCCAGGGGGGTGCCCTGGGAAGCTCGGTCCCCAGCACACCAAACCTATTCACATATGCAGGTGAAGGCGTTGGGGACGGCGACGGCGGCGAGGAAGGGGAGGGGCCAGCCCTGGACCTCGGGGCGCTCTCTGCCGAGGAGCGCCTACAATGGGAACGCAGGCGCCGCCGCCACGTCGCGCTCCTCACCACTGTCGGGGAACAGCTACTGGAGCAGGTGGAGGATGACCTGGACGAGCGGCGCCGTTTCCAGACCATCCTGCTGGAGCTCGGAGGGGCAGAGGGCGAGCGGGAACGGGGGCGGGGTTCCAGGAGTGGGCGGGGTTCCAAGCCCTGCACCGGGAGACAATGGCCGGACCAGTTGCCTCCCTCGTGACAGCAACAGGGGTCCTGGACCGCATCGCGACAGCCTTGGAGCGGATGACTCCCATGGATGGCGACCCTGGCCCCACCCCTGCCATCCCACCGGCCGAGCCACCCCTTGCGGTTCCCGTTGCGGGGCTTGTGGAGGCCCCGGTCGCCATGGCACAGGGGGAGGGGGCGGCGAACGGGATGGATGGTGTTGAGGGCCCCCCTCCACGCCAAGGAGCGCGGGGTGAGCCAGGGGCGCCACAACGGGGGCCGATGGCGGCCCCGGGGAGCCCGCGGGCTGCGGCGCTTGTAAACAGCGAAAAATAAATGGCCGTCCCGTCATTAGGGTGGCCCTTACCTTCCCCTGTGACTCGTGTCCGTCATTCACCTGGCGCCCCTTCGTGGCCGGCGGTCGATCATGTAGGCAGCCACTGCGTTCCTGACGCGTTGCCCCTGCTGCCGTGTGCGCAGCCGCTCCCGCCGACTGGGCAGCCCTTCCTCCTCAACCTCGATGGTCTCCCTGGGCGGCATCTCCAGATGGAGTTCCTGGCCGTGTGCCTCGTAGACGTTGTGCAGGATGACGCAGGCTATGACGCAGGGTTACGTTCACTATGGCGGCCTGGAGGCAGGAGAGCATGCATCGCCAGCACCCTTTCAGACGGCCAAACGCCCATTCCACGACGTTGCGTGCGTGGCACAGACGGCCATTGAAGTACGCCTTCATCGCTTTCCGTGGCGGGGGGTAGGGTTTCATGAGCCACCGGCGTTGGGGGTATGCCCCATCAGCAACTATGAGGGCTGGCACGCGGACACCCTGCATCGTGACGGTGGGGTTCCCTGGGACATACGCCCCGGTGTCCATGGCGGAGCGTAGGTTAGACTGCTGGAAAACGAAGGCGTCGTTCCGCCGACCACCCCAGCCTGCCTCCACATCAATGAAACAGCCTGTGTGATCCACCGTCCCCTGGAGGATGACCGAAGCCCTTCCTGTTCCCGTATTTGTCGTAGCGCCTCCCGGGGGCACGGATGGGGATGTGGCAGCCATCGACGGCCCCGATGCATTGGGGGAACCCTAGGCGGCCGAACCCATCCATGATCTGTGGATGAGAGGGGGAGTTAGGCTGCGAGGATGGTGCCCCTTGTTCCGCTGGTCGCCACTGTGCCCTGCCTTGTATACCTACCTCGCCGACCCCGTCTCCCAGGCACACTACCATCCGGTAGAGCTCCGCTTCCATCGCCAGGCATACCTCCCGTATGATCTCCCCTGCCGTGGCGACCCCAACACCAAACTGGTGGGCAACGTCTCGATATGTGTCTCCTGTGGCCAAGTACCATAGAGCAATGGCGACCCGTTTCTCCACAGGGATGGGCATCCTCATGTTGGTGGCTTGTCTCTCCAGCCGGCTCCGTAGTGCTGTCACGACCTCCTGGAATGTGCTCCGCGTCATGCCGAAGTTATCGATCCAGTGGTCATCGCTCCAGCTGGCTGTCACATAGTTCTCCCACCAGACTCAGCTGTGCCGTTCAGCCCAGCGGGCCCTCGGGAACTGTGGACAGGGCACTGTGGACAGGGCGTGCCACTGGCGGATGGCACCTCGCCTCCAGGACAGAGAGGCACCCCACCGTACACCGCATTGGTATAGCTATATGTAGCAAAGTTAAATATTTGAGTTACATAGTTGAAGTCCTAGTAAACTAACTTGGAATATAATAGGGCTTCTGCTGGTTTTGAGAAACAATACCAGAGACTCCATCTGCAGCATGTGATAACCTTGTGGGATCTTTTCTGCTAACTATATGAAAACATACAAAGTAATAAAGGTAAAATGAGTCGATCTTTAGTCAATGTTGCTTACATTTCGGTACACCGCATTGGTATATGTGAAAGCATGCATGCTATATGAATCTGCAGAACATGTCCTGTTCATGTGAGCCATGCTTAGCAGGTATATTTCCTATTCCTTGTATGGATGTAATCTGGGACATAAAGTTATTCCTTAGCCCACAAGTATTTTAGGCTATCATACCTAGTATAAGATAGATTTTCATGACACTATGTAGTAATAATAGAGAATTTGGAACCAGTACTAGTAGCTTTTGCTAGCAAAGTTAAATATGTGGTTGATGTCCTACGAAACTAACTTATAATATCATAGGGCTTCTGCTAGTTTTAAGAAACAATACCAAGAGACTTTTTTATAGCATGCATGTTATATGAATCTGCAGAACAGGTCCTGTTCAAGTGAGCAACGCTTAGCAGGTATATTACCTATTCCTTGTATGGATGTAATCAGGGACATAAAGCCCGCAAGTATTTACGGTTATCATACCCAGTACAAGACAGAATTTCATAATACTATGTAATAATAGAGAATTTGGAAATAGCAGTAGTAGCTTCAGCTATATGTAGAAATGTTAAATATGTGAGTTACACGGTTGAAGTCCTAAGAAATAACTTGTAATATAATAGGGCTTCTGCTGGTTTTGAGAAACAATACCAAGAGACTCCATCTGTATCATATGATAATCTTGCGGGATCTTTTCTGCTAACTATATGAAAACATAATAAAGGTAAAATGAGTCGATATTTAGTAAATGTTGCTTACATTGCTTACAAATGTTGCTTACATTTCGGTACACCGCACTGGTGTAAGTGCATGCATGCTATATGGTGCATGCATGCTATATGAATGGTGCATACAGACTCCATCTGTAGCATATGATAACCTTGCGGGATCTTTTCTGCTAACTATATGAAAACATACAAAGTAATAAAGGTAAAATGAGTCGATATTTAGTAAATGTTGCTTACATTTCGGTAACCGCACTGGTGTAAGTGCATGCATGCTATATGGTGCATGCATGCTATATACTGGTGCATGCATGCTATATGAATCTGCCGCTCCCTCCACGTGCACAGCATGGTCGAAAGTGACCAGCCGCGCCTAGGTACCGCCCCTTCCCACCACGCTCCCCTGCCGTCCGGCCCACAGCATCGCGAGGGGTGTGGGGATCGCCCCCGAAGTTCCTGGGAAGCCGTACCGACGCCTGCCAGGAGCGCCTATCGCCGGCCACGCTGCCCGTGCTCCCTGGCTACGCCGTGTAGACCCCGTTGCCGGGCACATTCTTCGTCCGACATTCCAAGGCGCTGCGGCAGGAGTAGTACCGTGTCTGCGAGCATAACGACCGGACGGGAGCCAAGCCGGCCACATGCCCGCACTACGGGAGGCTGGCCGATATCTTGGGGACGCTGGGCAGTGGGCGGCCGCGACGGGTGGCACGGAGCCTCAGTGTGCGGCGTGTTCCCCGGCCGCCCGAGGTGGTGGAGGCTGAGTGGGCAGGCCGGGGACGGCCACCGAAGAGAACGGCATCCGCCGGTGGGGCTCCACCGGCCCCACGTGAGCCCCCTAGGCAGCGGGGGCCAGGGCCAGGTAATGCTCCCAGGTGCGTGGCGACCTGGGCAGTGGGGGAGGGGACTATGCCACAGGCAGGCAACCCACCCCCTGTCTATTTCCACCACCAGGGCCATCAACGGCGCCAGTATCGCCTGGGTGAGACAGCGATCATGCCGGCCAGACGGATGAGGATTCGGGCGGGACCCAGGAGACCACGGGTACCGTGGGTCCCCAAGTGGGTGGAATGGGTGGTGTGGGAGCCGTGCCAAGGGCCGGCCAGCAGCCGGACACTGAGGCTCCGTGCCACCCGTCGCGGCCGCCCACTGCCCCGCGTCCCCAAGATATCGGCCAGCCTCCCGTAGTGCGGGCATGTGGCTGGCTCGGCTCCCGTCCGGTCGTTATGCTCGCGGACACGGTACTACTCCTGCCGCAGCGCCTTGGAATGTCGGACGAAGAATGTGCCCGGCAACGGGGTCTACACGGCGTAGCCAGGGAGCACGGGCAGCGTGGCCGGCGATAGGCGCTCCCGGCAGGCGTCGGTACGGCTTCCCAGGAACGTCGGGGGCGATCCCCACACCCCTCGCGATGCTGTGGGCCGGACGGCAGGGGAGCGTGGTGGGAAGGGGCGGTACCTCGGCGCGGCTGGTCACTTTCGACCATGCTGTGCACGTGGAGGGAGCGGCAGATTCATATAGCATGCATGCTTTCACTTACACCAGTGCGGTGTACCGAAATGTAAGCAACATTTACTAAATATCGACTCATTTTACCATTATTACTTTGTATGTTTTCATATAGTTAGCAGAAAAGATCCCGCAAGGTTATCATATGCTACAGATGGAGTCTCTTGGTGTTGTTTCTCAAAACCAGCAGAAGCCCTATTATATTCCAAGTTAGTTTCTTAGGACTTCAACCGTGTAACTCACATATTTAACATTTCTACATATAGCTAAAGCTACTACTGCTATTTCCAAATTATCTATTATTACATTGTATTATGAAATTCTAACTTGTACTGGGCATGATAACCGTAAATACTTGTGGGATTTATGTCCCTGATTACATCCATACAAGGAATAGGTAATATACCTGCTAAGCGTTGCTCACTTGAACAGGACCTGTTCTGCAGATTCATATAACATGCATGCTATAAAAACCTTTCGTTTATACTACTAGTGCTATTTCCAAATTCTCTATTATTAGTACATACTATTATGAAATTCCATGTTCTACTGGGTATGATAAATAGTGGGCTAGGGAATTACTTTATTTCCCAGATTACATCCATACAAGGAATAGGAAATCTACCTGCTAAGCGTTGCTCACTTGAACAGCACCTGTTCTGCACATTCATACAGCATGCATGCTTTCACTTATACATGCTGCAGATGGAGTCTCTTGGTATTGTTTCTCAAAACCAGCAGAAGCCCTATAATATTATAAGTTAGTTTCGGAGGACTTCAACCATGTAACTCACATATTTAACTTTGCTAGCAAAAGCTACTAGTGCTGGTTCCAAATTCTCTATTATTATTACATAGTGTCATGAAAATCAATCTTATACTGGGTATGATAGCCTAAAATACTTGTGGGCTAAGGAATTACTTTATGTCCCAGATTACATCCATCCAAGGAATAGGAAATATTCCTGCTAAGCATGGCTCACGAACAGGACCTGTTCTGCAGATTCATATAGCATGCATGCTTTCACTTATGGATGTAATCTGGGACATAAAGTAATTCCTTAGCCCACTATTTATCATACCCAGTAGAACATGGAATTTCATAATACTATGTACTAATACAGAATTTGGAAATAGCACTAGTAGTATAAACGAAAGGTGTTTATAGCATGCATGTTATATGAATCTTGTTCAAGTGAGCAACACTTAGGAGGTATATTTCGTATTCCTTGTATGGATATAATTAGGGACATATAGTAATTCCTTAGCCAACAGGTATTTAAGGTTATCATACCTAGTATAAGATAGATTTTCATGACACTATGTAGTAATAATAGAGAATTTGGATACAGCACTAGTAGCTATAATATCATAGGGCTTCTGCTGGTTTTAAGAAACAATACCAAGAGACACCATCTGCAGCATGTGATAAACTTGCGGGATATTTCTGCTAAGTATACGAAAACATGAAAAGTAATAAAGGTAAAATGAGTTGGTCTTTTGTAAATGTTTTTGTAAATATTACCTATTCTTTGTATGGATGTAATCAGGGACATAAAGCCCGCAAGTATTTACGGTTATCATACCCAGTACAAGATATCATTTCATAATTCTATATAATAATAGAGAATTTGCAAATAGCACTAGTAGCTTTAACTATATGTAGCAATGTTTAATATGTGAGTTACATGGTTGAAGTCCTAAGAAACTAACTTGGAATATAATAGGGCTTCTGCTGGTTTTGAGAAACAATACCAGAGACTCCATCTGCAGCACCTTGCGGGATCTTTTCTGCTATATGAAAACATACAAAGTAATAAAGGTAAAATGAGTCGACCTTTAGTAAATGTTAAATATGTGAGTTACATGGTTGAAGTCCTAAGAAACTAACTTGGAATATAATAGGGCTTCTGCTGGTTTCGAGGAACAATACCAAGAGACTCCCATCTGCATCACGTAAGCTATATGAAACTGCAGAACAGGTCCTGTTCAAGTGAGCAACGCTTAGGAGGTATATTTCCTATTCGTATGGATATAATTAGGGACATATAGTAATTCCTTAGCCAACAGGTATTTAAGGTTATCATACCCAGTATAAGATAGATTTTCATATAGATTTCTATGTAGTAATAATAGAGAATTTGGATACAGCACTAGTAGCTTTTGCTAGCAAAGTTAAATTTGTGAGTTACATGGTTTAAGTCCTACGAAACTAATAATAACTTCTGCTGGTTTTAAGAAACAATACCAAGAGACTCCATCTGCAGCATATCATAACCTTGCGGTATCATTTCTGCTAACTATACGAAGACATACCAAGTAATAAAGGTAAAATGATCTTTAGTAAATGTTGTTTACATTTCGGTACACCGCATAGGTATATGTGAAAGCATGCATGCTATATGAATCTGCAAAACAGGTCCTGTTCAAGTGAGCAATGCTTAGCAGGTATATTTCCTATTCCTTTTAAGGATGTAATCTGGGACATAAAGTAATTCCTTAGCCCACTATTTATCATACCCAGTAAAAATCATGCATGGTATATGAATCTGCAGAAGAGGTCCTGTTCAATTGAGCAACGCTTAGCAGGTACATTTACTATTCCTTGTATGGATGTAATCTGGGACATAAAGTAATTCCTTAGCCCACTATTTATCATACCCAGTAGAACACGGAATTTCATAATGCTATGTACTAATAATAGAGAATTTGGAAATAGCACTAGTAGTATAAACGAAAGGTGTTTATAGCATGCATGTTATATGAATCTGCAGAACAGGTCCTGTTCGTGAGCAACGCTTAGCAGGTATATTTCGTATTCCTTTTATGGATGTAATCTGGGACATAAAGTAATTCCTTAGCCCACTATTTATCATACCCAGTAGAACATAGAATCTCATAATACTATGTACTAATAATAGAGAATTTGGAAATCCGCAAAGCCATCGCAGGATGGAAAAGGATCAGTCCAGCCACAGCTGATCCCAGACGGCCTATTTCGTTAGACATTTTGAGGAACATAGTGAATCGATTGCCTGCTGTATGCATTGATGGTTATGAGGTTGCCCTTTTTGCGTCAGCGTTTACTCTTGCCTTTTTTGGGGCCTTTCAGAGCTCTGAGCTTGTATCGGGGTCCCGTTCGAGCACGGGCGATCAAGCAGTTGCGACGGGGGATGTGCACCTCACTGATGAAGAGCTGCACATCACCCTTCGTCGTTCAAAAACAGATCAGCTGGGAAGAGGATCTTATATAGTGTTGAGAAAAAGTTGTGCCGACACTCCCTGCCCGGTTAGCACCTTGAGGGCCTTTATAGCCGTTCGGCCAGAAATTGACGGGCCTTTGTTGATTCACAAAAATGGCACTTCCTTGTCACGGTATCAGTTTGGGGCCGTTTTAAGAAGCACACTCCACCAGCTGGACCTACCGGCAATGCAATTTGTCACCCATTCATTTCGCATCGAGGCGGCAACTGAAACAGCTGCTTCAGGAGTGCCTCCGGATGACCTCAGGGCATTGGGCCGGTGGCGTTCAGTCGCATATAAGAAGTATGTGCGTCCAGATTTGTTGCTGTAACGTTTCCATACCGTATTCCATGTTGCAGGTCCGGTCCAGGTTGCTCCGAAAGTGCTGGTTATTGGGCACAGTATTGTCCATTGGGCTGCGCGTTACGCAGTAAGATCCGGTTGGAACAATAACCTGGGCCTGGTTGGTTGTTATCGTATCTCCTGGGCAGGCCGCCGAGCTCTGCGCTGGGCATCCCTGCTAAAGGATCTGGATTCAGCCATCCGTCGCACCGGGGTTCCTGACATTTTGATAGTGCAACTTGGAGAGAACGACGGCACCAGTATAACAGCAGTGGGCCTAGCGGATGCCATCAGACGAGACTTCAAGCAACTTACCTGTCGTTTTCCTGGATTTCGCATCTGGAGGTCTACCTTGTTAGAACGGCGCACTTGGAGGGGGGCGGTTTCCCCCAAAAAGGTTGACGTGGACCGCAAAAAGGTCAACAAAATGGTTGCCAAGTTCCTAGTTCCGGAAGGCGGTGTGTGCATCCCACACCCTGAGATATGTCATCGTTTATGGGCCTTGTAAAGAGGTATGGGCCTTGTAAAGAGGTAAAAGAGCCTCTTGTGGCGCAGAGTGGTAAGGCAGCCGTCTGAAAGCTTTGTCCATGAGGCTGGGAGTTCAATCCCAGCAGCCGGCTCAAGGTTGACTCAGCCTTCCATCCTTCCGAGGTCGGTAAAATGAGTACCCAGCTTGCTGGGGGGTAAATGGTCATGACTGGGGAAGGCACTGGCAAACCACCCCGTATTGAGTCTGCCATGAAAACGCTAGAGGGCGTCACCCCAAGGGTCAGACATGACTCAGTGCTTGCACAGGGGATACCTTTACCTTTACCTTTATGGGCCTTGTATAGGGCGGATGGAGTTCATCTCTCCGAATGGGGGATGGACTTGTGGTTGGATGACTTGAGGCATGCCCTGTTGGGCGTTTCCAGTTTGTAAGAGCGTTGGCGGGAGCGCGAGGATGGGAAAAACCCATCCCCTTGCTCTGTGGCGGGTTTTTGGGCATGGGGGAGGAACCATTGGCAAGCAAGCCCAGCCTGCGTGCTGGCATGCTTTTGTGGGGGGCCTCCGTAAGAGGCTGTGGGTAAGCGGTGCCGGGAGGCCATCAATCATGGAGGATGAGCTGGGACAGCAGATCCGCATTTCCGGGTGGCCCTGAACCCGGCAGGGGTTCACGCCTCAAGGGGTTCCCAAGAGGTGGTCATCTTCCCATTCTATCCATCAGGGCATTGGGGGCACGGGGAGCCCGGTGGGGTGTTGGAGGGCCTCGTGCATAGCTGATGAAGTCGCGTGTGGATTTTCATGACACTAGGTAGTAATAATAGACAATTTGGAAACAGCACTAGTAGCTTTTGCTAGCAAAGTTAAATTTGTGAGTTACATGGTTGAAGTCCTAAGAAACTAACTTATAATATCATAGGGCTTCTGCTGGTTTTAAGAAACAAAACCAAGAGACTCCATCTGCAGCATATCATAACCTTGCGGTATCAATTCTGCTAACTATATGAAGACATACAAAGTAATAAAGGTAAAATGAGTCGATCTTTAGTAAATGTTGTTTACATTTCGGTACACCGCATTAGTGTAAGTGAAAGCATGCATGCTATTTGAATCTGCAGAACAGGTCCTGTTCAAGTGAGCCATGCTTAGCAGGTATATTTCCTATTCCTTGTATGGATGTAATCTGGGACATAAAGTTATTCCTTAGCCCACAAGTATTTTAGGCTATCATACCCAGTATAAGATACATTTTCATGACACTATGTAGTAATAATTGAGAATTTGGAACCAGCACTAGTAGCTTTTGCTAAAAAAGTTAAATATGTGAGTTACATGGTTGAAGTCCTATGAAACTAACATAATATCATAGGGCTTCTGCTGGTTTTAAGAAACAATACCAAGAGACTCCATCTGCAGTATGTAATAGACTTGCCGGATCTTTTCTGCTAAGTATACGAAGACATACAAAGTAATAAAGGTAAAATGTGTCGGTCTTTTGTAAATGTTGTTTACATTTCCGTACACCGCATTGGTATATGTAGCTATATGTAGCAATGTTAAATATATGAGTTACATGGTTGAAGTCCTAAGAAACTAACTTGGAATATAATAGTGCTTCTGCTGGTTTTGAGAAACATTACGAGAGACTCCATCTGCAGCATGTGATAACCTTGCGGGATCTTTTCTGCTAACTATATGAAAACATACAAAGTAATAAAGGTAAAATGAGTCGATCTTTAGTAAATGTTGCTTACATTTCGGTACACCGCATTGGTGTTAGTGAAACCATGCATGCTATATGAATCTGCAGAACAGGTCCTGTTCAAGTGATCCATGCTTAGCAGGTATATTTCCTATTCCTTGTATGGATGTAATCTGGGACATAAAATAATTCCTTATCCCACAAGTATTTTAGGCTATCATACCCAGTATAAGATTGATTTTCATGACACTATGTAATAATAATAGAGAATTTGGAACCAGCACTAGTAGCTTTTGCTAGCAAAGTTAAATATGTGAGTTACATGGTTGAAGTCCTACGAAACTAACTTATAATATCATAGGGCTTCTGCTGGTTTTAAGAAACAATACCAAGAGACTCCATCTGCAGCATGTGATAAACTTGCGGGATATTTCTGCTAAGTATACGAAAACATAAAAAGTAATAAAGGTAAAATGAGTTGGTCTTTTGTAAATGTTGTTTACATTTCGGTACACCGCATTGGTATAAACGAAAGGTGTTTATAGCATGCATGTTATATGAATCTGCAGAACAGGTCCTGTTAAAGAGACCAACGCTTAGCAGGTATATTACCTATTCTTTGTATGGATGTAATCAGGGACATAAAGCCCGCAAGTATTTACGGTTATCATACCCAGTACAAGATATCATTTCATAATACTATATAATAATTAGGAAATAGCACTAGTAGCTTTAACTATATGTAGCAATGTTAAATATGTGAGTTACATGGTTGAAGTCCTAAGAAACTCACTTGGAATATAATAGGGCTTCTGCTGGTTTTGAGAAACAATACCAGAGACTCCATCTGCAGCACCTTGCGTGATCTTTTCTGCTATATGAAAACATACAAAGTAATAAAGGTAAAATGAGTCGACGTTTAATAAATGTTAAATATGTGAGTTACATGGTTGAAGTCCTTAGAAACTAACTTGGAATATAATAGGGCTTCTGCTCGTTTCGAGGAACAATACCAAGAGACTCCCATCTGCATCATGTAAGCTATATGAAACTGCAGAACAGGTCCTGTTCAAGTGAGCAACGCTTAGGAGGTATATTTCCTATTCATAATTAGGGACATATAGGAATTCCTTAGCCAACAGGTATTTAAGGTTATCATACCCAGTATAAGATAGATTTTCATGTATTATTTCTCAAAACCAGCAGAAACCCTATTATATTCCAAGTTAGTTTCTTAGGACTTCAACCATGTAACTCACATATTTAACATTGCTACATATAGTTAAAGCTACTAGTGCTATTTCCAAATTCTCTATTATTCCATAGTATTATGAAATTCTATCTTGTACTGGGTATGATAACCGTAAATACTTGTGGGCTTTATGTCCCTGATTACATCCATACAAAGAATAGGTAATATAGCTGCTAAGCGTTGCTCACTTGAACAGGACCTGTTCTGCAGATTCATATAGCATGCATGCTTTCACTTACACCAATGCGGTGTACCGAAATGGAGAATTTGGAACCAGCACTAGTATCTTTTGCTAGCAAAGGTAAATATGTGAGTTACATGCTTGAAGTCCTACGAAACTAACTTATAATATCATAGGGCTTCTGCTAGTTTTAAAAAACAATACCAAGAGACTCCATCTGCAGCATGTGATAAAGTTGCGCGATATTTCTGCTAAGTATACTAAGACATACAAAGTAATAAATGTATTTTACCTGTCCGTGGCCCCCGCTGCCTAGGGGGCTCACGTGGGGCCGGCGGAGCCCCACCGATGGATGCCGGTCTCTTCGGTGGCCGTCCCCGGCCTGCCCACTCAGCCTCCACCACCTCGGGCGGCCGGGGAACACACCGCACACTGAGGCTCCATGCCACCCGTCGCGGCCGCCCACTGCCCCGCGTCCCCAAGATATCGGCCAGCCTCCGGTAGTGCGGGCATGTGGCTGGCTCGGCTCCCGTCCGGTCGTTATGCTCGCGGAACGGTAGTACTCCTGCCACAGCGCCTTGGACTGTCGGTCGAAGAATGTGGCCGGCAACGGGGTCTACACAGCGTGTCCAGGGAGCACAGGCAGCGTGGCCGGCGATAGGCGCTCCTGGCAGGCGTCGGTGCGTCCGGGGGATGCCGGCTTCACCGGAACATCGGGGGCGGTCCCCACACCCCTCGCGATGCTGTGGGCCGGACGGCAGGGGGGCGTGGTGGGAAGGGGCGGTACCTGGGTGCGTCTGGTCACTTTCGACCATGCTGCGCACGTGGAGGGGTGGCTCGGCCGGTGGGATGGCAGGGGTGGGGCCAGGGTCGCCATCCATGGGAGTCATCCGCTCCAAGGCTGTCGCGATGCGGTCCAGGACCCCTGTTGCTGTCGCGAGGGAGGCAGCTGGTCCGGCCATCGTCTCCTGGAGCAGGACCTGGAACTCCGCCCACTCCTGGCGTTCCCGCTCGCCCTCTGCCCTCCCGAGCTCCAGCAGGGTTGTCTGGAAAGGGCGCCGCTCGTCCAGGTCCTCCTCCCCCTGCTCCAGTAGCCGTTCCCCGACAGTGGTGAGGAGCGCGACGCGGCGGCGGCTCCTGCATTCCCGTTGTAGGCGCTCCTCGGCAGAGAGCGCCCCAGGTTCCAGGGCTGGCCCCTCCCCTTCCTCGCCGCCGTTGCCGTCCCCACTGCCTTGACCTGCATATGTGAATAGGTTTGGTTTGCTGGGGACCGAGCTTCCCAGGGCACGCCCCTGTCGCTCCGCGTCGTGGCACGCACCTGCAGAGCCCTGCCCCGGTCGCTCGGACTCGGAGGCCACGTTCAAGGACACTGAGCTTCTGTCCGGGGTGTCCCCCCTTGCTGCACCTGCGGGCGACACGAAGGGCGGTGCCTTGGCCCGGGGTGGCAGTCCGCAGTTGGGCCAAGGCACCTGGGGAGCCAGCTGCTGGCCGGCCCTTGGCGCGGCTCCCACACAGCCCATTCCACCCACTTGGGGACCCACGGTACCCGTGGTCTCCTGGGTCCCGCCCGACTCCTCGTCCGTCTGGCCGGCATGGTCGCTGTCTCACCCAGGCGATACTGGCGCCGTTGATGGCCCTGGTGGGGGTCATAGACAGGGGGTGGGTTGCCTGCCTGTGGCATAGTCCCCCGCCCCACTGCCCAGGTGGCCACCCACCTGGGAGCATTAACTGGCACTAGCCTCCGCTGCCTAGGGGGCTCACGTGGGGCCGGCGGAGCCCCACCGGCGGATGCCGGTCTCTTCGGTGGCCGTCCCCGGCCCGCCCACTCGGCCTCCACCACCTCGGGCGGCCGGGGAACACGCCGCACACTGAGGCTCTGTGCCACCCGTCGCGGCCGCCAACTGCCCCGCGTCCCCAAGATATCGGCCAGCCTCCGGTAGTGCGGGCATGTGGCTTGCTCGGCTCCCGTCCGGTCGTTATGCTCGCGGACACGGTAGTACTCCTGCCACAGCGCCTTGGTCTTCGTCCGACATTCCAAGGCGCTGCGGACTACCCCTTGTGCCCGGAGGTCCCTGGAGACACGTTGGAACACCTCCCGGTTCCTGTGGGACGCATGCAGGGCCTCCTGGATGTCCGGGGCTCCCCAGACTTCCAACAGAGCCACGACCTCATGCTCCCTCCAGCTACGGCCCCGTCCCCCCTGCTCGCCGGTGCTTGCCGATGCCAACTAGCTAGGGGTCGGGTACTCGTCCGCCAGGCCAGGGGGCCCCTCGGGCGCTGAGGCAGGAATCCTCGGACGGCGTGCTGCCAGGGCCTCCCTGCTCGCTGTGGCCGCGTGCTCTCGCACTAACTAGGTTGCTGTCAACGGGGTCTACACAGCGTGGCCAGGGAGCACGGGCAGCGTGGCCAGTGACAGGTGCTCCTGGCAGGCATCGGTGCGTCCGGGGGTTGCCGGATTCCCAGGAACGTCGGGGGCGGTCCCCACGCCCCTCGCGATACTGTGGGCTGGACGGCAGGGGGGCGTGCTGGGAAGGGGCGGTACCGGGGTGCGGCTGGTCACTTTCGACCATGCTGCGCACGTGGAGGGAGCGGCGTGACGGCGCCCGCTGGCAATGCCGGGCCGTGGAGCTTTTTTTGCTCCACTGCCTGGCCATGGGCGCGTCACGCCGCCTTATGACTACGGCGCAGCTGGTCAACTGTTTTGACCTCTTCCGAGCGGCCTCGGAATACCTGGAGTCCACCGGGTAATCCCGGACACCCCGCCAGTGCCGGGAGATATTCGAACGGCTCAGGGCCACCTTCTTTGCGGCTCTGCGAGCCATAGCTGCCGGCACTCCAGGGCCGCCTCCGCCACACGCAGACGTCCTCGACCTGATGTGGCCGGAGGCTGGCGCTCCTGTATGGATGTTACGGCAGCAGGAGGGTGTGTATTGCGGCAACGGGCGACTGTGCGGACCCGGGCCACATGCCTGGCCGTTCTGCGCTGCCTTGCCGTCATGGCCCTGTAGGGACCTCCGGTACCGGCGCCGCTCTCACCGGGTGCCTTTCTTCCCCACTTGCAGGGGGTGCCTCAACGGACTGCTGTGCTGCTGGACCCTCCTCGCCGCCCACGTGAGCTGCCGTCGCGGACCTCCCGCCGCCCTGAAGCTGGACTTTGGGGGGGCTTGGGTGTCGCCGCGTATCCGTCCCCTTAGTGGCCTCCCAGTTCGCCCCTCCCCTTGTTTGCTACCCAGGTCCATCTGCCCCCTAGGTCGTCCCCTTTCTTTTACTGTTTCCCCTCGCGTGTTGTATTTGCTAGACCCCCGTGTTTGTACGGTTTTCTATGCATTGCACTTTTTTACACTTTGACTATTTTATAAAGTTTGTATGTTTCACCCACACCCTCGTCTCTGCTGTCGTTTGTTCTTGGGGGAGGGTTCGGGGATTGGTGGGTGGTCGCTGTGGTGGCCTCTGTGCCGTTCCTCATACGGACATGCTGCCCCTCTCCCCCACTGGAGCTCAGCGCCCCGGCCCATTGCATCCAGGGCTCCCCTGCTTCCCCTCCCCTTTGGGGATCTCCGGGCGCCTTTCTATCCCCGTTCCCTTTGGGTGCCCTCTGTGGGTGCCCTCTGCGTTCCAGCAGCCGCTTCGATTCTGGCTCTGCCTCTAAACCCTGAACTCCCCGATTACGCACGCGGCGCCTTCGGCAGCACGTCTGATTGGACCCTGGTTGTCAAGGAAGCTGCGGTTTCTTCCGCGTTCCGATAACGCGACTTTTCCGGCGGCGTGCATCGAATCTGCAGCCCGTTGCTACCGGCACCGTGCGTTATTGGTGATTTTAGTCGCCGCCAATCCACCCCGAATGTGCGTTAAAATCCCCGTGCATAATGGGTCTAAGCGTTGCTCACTTGAACAGGACCTGTTCTGCAGATTCATATAACATGCATGCTATAAACACCTTTCGTTTATACCAATGCGGTGTACGGAAATGTAAACAACATTTACAAAAGACCAACTCATTTTACCATTATTACTTTGTATTTCTTCGTATACTTAGCAGAAATATCCCGTAAGTTTATCACATGCTGCAGATAGAGTCTCTTGGTATTGTTTCTGAAAACCAGCAGAAGCCCTATGATATTATGTTAGTTTCGTAGGACTTCAACCGTGTAACTCACATATTTAAATTTGCTAGCAAAAGCTACTAGTGCTGGTTCCAAATTCTCCATTATTATTACATAGTGTCATGAAAATAAATCTTATACTGGGTATGATAGCCTAAAATACTTGTGGGCTAAGGAATTACTTTATGTCCCAGCTTACATCCATCCATGCTGCAGATGGAGTCTCTGGTATTGTTTCTCAAAACCAGCAGAATCCCTATTATATTGCAAGTTAGTTTCTTCGGACTTCAACCATGTAATTCACATATATAACATTGCTACATATACCGCATATACCAATGCGGTGTACGGAAATGTAAACAACATTTACAAAAGACCGACTCATTTTACCTTTATTACTTTGTATGTCTTCGTATACTGAGCAGAAAAGATCCCGCAAGTTTATCACATGCTGCAGATGGAGGCTCTTGGTATTATTTCTCAAAACCAGCAGAAGCCCTATTATATTCCAAGTTAGTTTCTTAGGACTTCAACCGTGTAACTCACATATTTAACATTGCTACTTATAGTTAAAGCTACTAGTGCTATTTCCAAATTCTCTATTGTTACATAGTATTATGAAATTCTATCTTGTACTGGGTATGATAACCGTAAATACTTGCAGGCTTTATGTCCCTGATTACATCCATACAAGGAATAAGTAATATACCTGCTAAGCATTACACACTTGAACAAGATTCATATAACATGCATGCTATAAACACCTTTTTATTCTACTAGTGCTATTTCCAAATTCTGTATTTGTACATAGTATTATGAAATTCCATGTTCTACTGGGTATGATAAATAGTGGGCTAAGGAATTACTTTATGTCCCAGATTACATACATATAAGGAATAGGAAATATACCTGCTAAGCGTTGCTCACTTGAACAGGACCTGTTCTGCAGATTCATATAGCATGCATGATTTCTACTGGGTATGATAAATAGTGGGCTAACAAATTACTTTATGTCCCAGATTACATCCATACAAGGAATAGGAAATGTACATCCTAAGCGTTGCTCACTTGAACAGGACCTGTTCTGCAGTTTCATATAGCTTACATGCTAAAGACACCCTTTCGTGTATTCCAAAGCGGTGTACCGAAATGTGAACAACATTTACAAGAGAATGACTCGTTTTACCGCCCACTGCCCCGCGTCCCCATGATATCGGCCAGCCTCCGGTAGTGTGGGCATGTGGCTGGCTCGGCTCCCGTCCGGTCGTTATGCTCGCGGACACGGTAGTACTCCTGCCGCAGCGTTTTGGTCTTCGTCCGACATTCCAAGGCGCTGCGGACGACCCCTTGTGCCCGGAGGTCCCTGGAGACACGTTCGAACACCTCCCGGTTCCTGTGGGATGCATGCAGGGCCTCCTGGATGTCCGGGGCGCCCCAGACTTCGAACAGAGCCACGACCTCATGCTCCCTCCAGCTAGGGCCCCGTCCCCCCTGCTCGCCGGTGCTTGCCGATGCCGACAAGCTAGGGGTTGGGTACTCGTCTGCCGGGCCAGGGGGCCCCTCGGGCGCTGGGGCAGGAATCCTCGGACGGCGCGCTGCCATGGCCTCCCTGCTCGCTGTGGCCATGTGCTGTCGCACTAACTAGGTGGCCGGCAACGGGGTCTACACGGCGTGGCCAGGGAGTACGGGCTATTATATTCCAAGTTAGTTTCTTAGGACTTCAATCATGTAACTCACATATTTAAGTTTGCTACATATAGCAAAAGCTATTAGTGCGATTTCCAAATTCTCTGTTATCATTATTACATAGTATTATGAAATTCCTTGTTCTACTGGGTATGATAAATAGTGGGCTAAGGAATGTCCCAGATTACATCCATACAAGGAATAGGAAATGTACCTGCTAAGCATGGCTCACTTGAACAGGACCTGTTCTGCAGATTCATACAGCATGCATGCTTTCACTTACACCAATGCGGTGTACCGAAATGTAAGCAACATTTACTAAAGACCAAGTCGTTTTACGTTTATTACTTTGTATGTCTTTGTATACTTAGCAGAAAAGATCCCGCAAGTTTATCACATGAAGCAGATGGACTCTCTTGGTATTATTTCTCAAAACCAGCAGAAGCCCTATTATATTCCAAGTTAGTTTCTTAGGACTTCAACCGTGTAACTCACATATTTAACTTTGCTACATATAGCAAAAGCTACTAGTGCTATTTTCAAATTATCTATTATTAGTACATAGTATTATGAAATTCTATGTTCTATTGGGTATGATAAATAGTGGGCTAAGGAATTACTTTATGTCCCAGATTACATCCATAAAAGGAATAGTAAATGTACCTGCTAAACTGTGTAACTCACATATTTAACTTTGCTAGCAAAAGCTACTAGTGCTGGTTCCAAATTCTCTATTATTATTACATAGTGTCATGAAAATCAATCTTATACTGGGTATGATAGCCTAAAATACTTGTGGGCTAAGGAATTACTTTATGTCCCAGATTACATCCATACAAGGAATAGGAAATAGACCTGCTAATCATGTCTCACTTGAACAGGACCTGTTCTGCACATTCATATAGCATGCATGATTTCTACTGGGTATGATAAATAGTTGGCTATGGAATTACTTTATGTCCCAGATTACATCCATACAAGGAATAGTAAATGTACCTGCTAAACTGTGTAACTCACATATTTAACTTTGCTAGCAAAAGCTACTAGTGCTGGTTCCAAATTCTCTATTATTATTACATAGTGTCATGAAAATCAATCTTATACTGGGTATGATAGCCTAAAATACTTGTGGGCTAAGGAATTACTTTATGTCCCAGATTACATCCATACAAGGAATAGGAAATAGACCTGCTAATCATGTCTCACTTGAACAGGACCTGTTCTGCAGATTCATATAGCATGCATGCTTTCACTTACACCAATGCGGTGTACCGAAATGTAAGCAACATTTACTAAAGATCGACTCATTTTACCTTTATTACTTTGTATTTCTTTGTAATCAGGGACATAAAGCCCGTAAGTATTTAGGGTTATCATACCCAGTAAAAGATAGTATTTCATAATACTATATAATAATAGAGAATTTGGAAATAGCACTAATCGCTTTAACTATATGTAGCAATGTTAAATATGTGAGTTACATGGTTGAAGTCCTAAGAAACTAACTTGGAATATAATAGGGCTTCTGTTGGTTCTAAGAAACAATACCAAGAGACTCCATCTGCAGCATATCATAAACTTGCGGTATCATTTCTGCTAACTATAGGAAGACATACAAAGTAATAAAGGTAAAATGAGTCGATCTTTAGTAAATGTTGTTTTCGGTACATTTCGGTACACCGCATTGGTATATGTGAAAGCATGCATTCTACATGAATCTGCAGAACAGGTCCTGTTCAAGTGAGCAATGCTTAGCAGGTATATTTCCTATTCCTTTTAAGGATGTAATCTGGGTCATAAAGTAATTCCTTAGCCCACTATTTATCATACCCAGTAAAAATCATGCACGCTATATGAATCTGCAGAAGAGGTCCTGTTCAATTGAGCAACGCTTAGCAGGTACATTTACTATTCCTTGTATGGATGTAATCTGGGACATAAAGTAATTCCTTAGCCCACTATTTATCATACCCAGTAGAACATGGAATTTCATAATACTATGTACTAATAATAGAGAATTTGGAAATAGCACTACTAGTATAAACGAAAGGTGTTTATGGCATGCATGTTATATGAAACTGCAGAACAGGTCCTGTTCAAGTAAGCAACGCTTAACAGGTATATTACCTATTCCTTGTATGGATGTAATCAGGGACATAAAGCCCACAAGTATTTACGGTTATCATACCCAGTACAAGATAGAATTTCATAATACTATGTAATAATTGAGAATTTGGTAATAGCACTAGTAGCTTTTGCTATATGTAGCAATGTTAAATATGTGAGTTACACGGTTGAAGTTCTAAGAAACTAACTTGGAATATAATAGGGCTTCTGCTGATTTTGAGAAACAATACCAAGAGACTCCATCTGCACCATGTGATAACCTTGCAGGATCTTTTCTGCTAATTATATGAAGACATACAAAGTAATAAAGGTAAAATGAGTCGGTCTTTTGTAAATGTTGTTTACATTTCCGTACACCGCATTGGTATAAGTGAAAGCATGCATGCTATATGAATCTGCAGAACAGGTGCTGTTCAAGTGAGCAACGCTTACATTTAGTATTCCTTGTACGGATGTAATCTGGGACATAGCCCACTATTTATCATACCCAGTAGAACATGGAATTTCATAATACTATGTACTAATAATAGAGAATTTGGAAATAGCACTAGTAGCTTTTGCTATATGTAGCAAAGTTAAATATGTGAGTTACACGGTTGAAGTCCTAAGAAACTAACTTGGAATATAATAGGGCTTCTACTGGTTTTGAGAAATAATACCAAGAGACTCCATCTGCTTCATGTGATAAACTTGCGGGACCTTTTCTGCTAAGTATACGAAGACATACAAAGTTATAAACGTAGAATGACGTTTGTAAATGTAAATGTTGTTTACATTTCCGTACACCGCATTGGTATAAACGAAAGGTGTTTATAGCATGCATGTTATATGAATCTGCAGAACAGGTCCTGTTAAAGTGACCAACGCTTAGCAGGTATATTACCTATTACTTGTATGGATGTAATCAGGGACATAAAGCCCACTAGTATTTACGGTTATCATACCTAGTACAAGATAGAATTTCATAATACTATGTAATAATAGAGAATTTGGTAATAGCACTAGTAGCTTTTGCTATATGTAGCAATGTTAAATATGTGAGTTACACGGTTGAAGTCCTAAGAAACTAACTTGGAATATAATAGGGCTTCTGCTGGTTTTGAGAAATAATACCAAGAGCCTCCATCTGCAGCATGTGATAAATTTGCGGGATCTTTTCTGCTCAGTATACGAAGACATACAAAGTAATAAAGGTAAAATGAGTCGGTCTTTTGTAAATGTTGTTTACATTTCGGTACACCGCATTGGTATAAATGAATGGTGTTTATAGCATGCATGTTATATGAATCTGCAGAACAGGTCCTGTTCAAGTAACCAATGCTTAGCAGGTATATTACCTATTCTTTGTATGGATGTAATCAGGGACATAAAGCCCGCAAGTATTTACGGTTATCATACCCAGTACAAGATATCATTTCATAATACTATATAATAATTAGGAAATAGCACTAGTAGCTTTAACTATATGTAGCAATGTTAAATATGTGAGTTACATGGTTGAAGTCCTAAGAAACTCACTTGGAATATAATAGGGCTTCTGCTGGTTTTGAGAAACAATACCAGAGACTCCATCTGCAGCACCTTGCGTGATCTTTTCTGCTATATGAAAACATACAAAGTAATAAAGGTAAAATGAGTCGACGTTTAATAAATGTTAAATATGTGAGTTACATGGTTGAAGTCCTTAGAAACTAACTTGGAATATAATAGGGCTTCTGCTCGTTTCGAGGAACAATACCAAGAGACTCCCATCTGCATCATGTAAGCTATATGAAACTGCAGAACAGGTCCTGTTCAAGTGAGCAACGCTTAGGAGGTATATTTCCTATTCGTATGGATATAATTAGGGACATATAGGAATTCCTTAGCCAACAGGTATTTAAGGTTATCGTACCCAGTATAAGATAGATTTTCATGTATTATTTCTCAAAACCAGCAGAAAACCTATTATATTCCAAGTTAGTTTCTTAGGACTTCAACCATGTAACTCACATATTTAACATTGCTACATATAGTTAAAGCTACTAGTGCTATTTCCAAATTCTCTATTATTACATAGTATTATGAAATTCTATCTTGTACTGGGTATGATAACCGTAAATACTTGCGGGCTTTATGTCCCTGATTACATCCATACAAAGAATAGGTAATATACCTGCTAAGCGTTGCTCACTTGAACAGGACCTGTTCTGCAGATTCATATAGCATGCATGCTTTCACTTACACCAATGCGGTGTACCGAAATGTAAGCAACATTTACTAAAGATCGACTCATTTTACCTTTATTACTTTGGACCTGTTCTGCACGCCTGGGAGACGGAGTTGGCGAGGTAGGTGTACAAGGCAGGGCAAAGTGGTGGCCAACGGACCAAGGGGCACCATCCTCGCAGCCTATCTCCCCCTCTCATCCACAGATCATGGATGGGTTCGGCTGCCTAGGGTTCCCCCACTGCATCGGGGCCGTCGATGGCTGCCACATCCCCATCCGTGGCCCCGGGAGGCGCTATGATGAATACGGGAACAGGAAGGTCTTCTGTTCGGTCATCGTCCAGGGGACGGTGGATCACACAGGCCGTTTCATTGATGCGGAGGCAGGCTGGGGTGGTCGGCGGAACGACGCCTACGTTTTCCAGCAGTCTAACCTACGCGCCGCCATGGACGCCGGGGCGTACGTCCCGGGGAACCCCACCGTCACGATGCAGGGTGTCCGCGTGCCAGCCCTCATAGTTGCTGATGGGGCATACCCCCAACGCCGGTGGCTCATGAAACCCTACGCCGCGCCACGGAACATGGTGAAGGCGTACTTCAATGTCCGTCTGTGCCGCACACGCAACATCGTGGAACGGGCGTTTGGCCGTCTGAAAGGGCACTGGGGATACCTGCTCTCCTGGCTCCAGGCCGCCATAGTGAAAGTAACCCCGGTGGTCATACCCTGCGTCATCCTGCACAACATCTATGAGGCACACGGCCATGAACTCCGTCTGGAGATGCCGCCCAGGGAGACCATCGAGGTCGAGGAGGAAGGGCTGCCCAGTCGGCAGGAGCGGCTGCGCACATGGCAGCAGGGGCAACGCGTCAGGGACGCAATGGCTGACTAAATGTTCGACCGCCGTCCACGAAGGGTCGCGAGGTGAATGATACACACGAGTCACAGGGGAAGGTAAGGGCCACCCTAATGACGGGATGGCCATTTATTTTTCGCCGTTTACAAGCGCCGCAGCCCGCGGGCTCCCCGGGGCTGCTGGCGGCCCCCCGTGGCAGTGCCTGTGGCTGGCCCCGCGCACCGCGGTGTGGAGGGGGGCCCTCAACACCATCCATCCCGTACCATGGTGACCGGGGGAGGCAGCTGGTCCGGCCATTGTCTCCCGGTGCTGGGCCTGGAACTCCGCCCACTCCTGAAACGGTGCCACTTGTCCAGGTCCTCCTCCCCCTGCTCCAGTAGCCATTCCCCGACAGTGGTGAGGAGCGCGATGTGGCGGCGGCGCCTGCGTTCCCATTGTAGGCACTCCTCGGCAAAGAGCACGCCGAGTTCCAGGGCTGGCCCCTCCCCTTCCTAGCCGCCGTTGCCGTCCCCACCGCCTTCACCTGCATATGTGAATAGGTTTGGTGTGCTGGGGACCGAGCTTCCCAGGGCCCCCCCCTGGCCCTCCGCGCCGTGGCATGCACCTGCAGAGCCCTCCCCGTGTCGCTCGGACTCGGAGGCCACGTTCGGGGACACTGGGCTTCTGTCCGGGGCGTCCCCCCATGCTGCACCTGCGGGCGACACGAAGGGCGGTGCCTTGGCCCGGGGTGGCAGTCCGCCGTTGGGCCAAGGCACCTGGGGAGCCAGCTGCTGGCCGGCTCTTGGCGTGCCTCCCACACCACCCAATCCAGCCACTTGGGGACCCATGGTACCCGTGGTCTCCTGGGTCCCGCCCGACTCCTCGTCCGTCTGGCCGGCATGGTCGCTGTCTCACCCAGGCGATACTGGCGCCGTTGATGGCCCTGGTGGTGGTCATAGACAGGGGGTGGGTTGTCTGCCTGTGGCATAGTCCCCCGCCCCACTGCCCAGGTGGCCACCCACCTGGGAGCATTACCTGGCCGTGGCCCCTGCTGCCTAGGGGGCTCACGTGGGGCCGGCGGAGCCCCACCGGCGGATGCCGGTCTCTTCGGTGGCCGTCCCCGGCCCGCCCACTCAACCTCCACCACCTCGGGTGGCCGAGGAACACGCCGCACACTGAGGCTCCGTGCCACCCGTTGCGGCCGCCCACTGCCCCGCATCCCCAAGATATCGGCCAGCCTCCGGTAGTGCGGGCATATGGCTGGCTCGGCTCCCGTCCGGTCGTTATGCTCGCGGACACGGTAGTACTCCTGCCGAAGCGCATTGGAATGTCGGACGAAGGATTTGGCCGGCAATGGGGTCTAGCGTGGCCGGCGATAGGCGCTCCTGGCAGGCGTCGGTGCGGCTTCCCAGGAATGTCGGGGGCGGTCCCCAGACACCTCGCTATGCTGTGCGCCGGACGGCAGGAGGGCGTGGTGGGAAGGGGCGGTACCTGGGCGCAGCTGGTCACTTTCGACCATGCTGCGCATGTGGAGGGAGCGGCGTGACGGCGCCTGCTGGCAATGCCGGGCCGTGGAGCTTTTTTGCCGTCGATCCGCGCACCGCGGTGTGGAGGGGGGCCCTCAACACCATCCATCCCGTGCCATCCATCCCGTGCCATGGCGACCGGGGCCTCCACAAGCAACGGGAACCGCAAGGGGTGGCTCGGCCGGTGGGATGGCAGGGGCGGGGCCAGGGTCGCCATCCATGGGAGTCATCCGCTCCAAGGCTGTCGCGATGCGGTCCAGGACCCCTGTTGCTGTCGCGAGGGAGGCAGCTGGTCCGGCCATCGTCTCCCGGTGCAGGGCCTGGAACTCCGCCCACTCCTGGCGTTCCCGCTCGCCCTCTGCCCTCTGCCCTCCTGAGCTTCAGCAGAGTGGTCTAGAAACGGCGCCGCTCTTCCAGGTCCTCCTCCCCCTGCTCCAGTAGCCGTTCCCCGACAGTGGTGAGGAGCTCGACGCGGCGGCGGCTCCTGCGTTCCCGTTGTAGGCGCTCCTCGGCAGAGAGCGCCCCAGGTTCCAGGGCTGGCCCCTCCCCTTCCTCGCCGCCGTTGCCGTCCCCACTGCCTTGACCTGCATATGTGAATAGGTTTGGTGTGCTGTGGACCGAGCTTCCCAGGGCTCCCCCTGGCCCTCCGCGCCGTGGAACGCACCTGCAGAGCCCTCCCCCTGTCGCTCGGACTCGGCCACGTTCGGGGACACTGGGCTTCTGTCCGGGGCGTCCCCCCATGCTGCACCTGCGGGTGAAACGAAGGGCGGTGCCTTGTCCCGGGGTGGCAGTCCGCCGTTGGGCCAAGGCACCTGGGGAGCCAGCTGCTGGCCGGCCCTTGGCACGGCTCCCACACCACCCATTCCTCCCACTTGGGGACCCACGGTTCCCGTGGTCTCCTGGATCCTGCCCGACTCCTCGTCCGTCTGGCCGGCATGGTCGCTGTCTCACCCAGGCGTTACTGGCACCATTGATGGCCCTGGTGGTGGTCATAGACAGGGGGTGGGTTGCCTGCCTGTGGCATAGTCCCCCGCCCCACTGCTCAGGTGGCCACCCACCTGGGAGCATTATCTGGCCGTGGCCCCCGCTGCCTAGGGGGCTCACGTGGGGCCGGCGGAGACCCACCGGCGGATGCCGGTCTCTTCGGTGGCCGTCCCCGGCCCGTACACTCAGCCTGTTGGCTAAGGAATTCCTATATGTCCCTAATTATATCCATTCGAATAGGAAATATTCCTCCTAAGCGTTGCTCACTTGAACAGGACCTGTTCTGCAGTTTCATATAGCTTACATGATGCAGATGGGAGTCTCTTGGTATTGTTCCTCAAAACCAGCAGAAGCCCTATTATTTTCCAAGTTAGTTTCTAAGGACTTCAACCATGTAACTCACATATTTAACATTTACTAAAGGTCGACTCATTTTACCTTTATTACTTTGTATGTTTTCATATAGCAGAAAAGATCCCGCAAGGTGCTGCAGATGGAGTCTCTGGTATTGTTCCCAAAACCAGCAGAAGCCCTATTATATTCCAAGTTAGTTTCTTAGGACTTCAACCATGTAACTCACATATTTCACATAGCTACATATAGTTAAAGCTACTAGTGCTATTTCCAAATTCTCTATTATTATATAATATTATGAAATTCTATCTTGTACTGGGTATGATAACCATAAATACTTTCCTGTTTTATGTCCCTGATTACATCCATACAAAGAATAAGTAATATACCTAATAAGCGTTGCTCACTTGAACAGGACCTGTTCTGCAGATTCATATAACATGCATGCTATAAACACCTTTCATTTATACCAATGCTGTGTACGGAAATTTAAACAACATTTACAAAAGACCAACTCATTTTACCTTTATTAGTTTGTATCTCTTCGTATACTTAGCAGAAATATCCCGCATGTTTATCACATGCTGCAGATGGAGTCTCTTGGTATTGTTTCTTAAAACCAGCAGAAGACCTATGATATTATAAGTTAGTTTTGTAGGACTTCAACCATGTAACTCACATTTTTAACTTTGCTTGCAAAAGCTTCTAGTGCTGGTTCCAAATTCTCTATTATTACTACATAGTGTCACGAAAATCTATCTTATACTGGGTATGATAGCCTAAAATACTTGTGGGATAAGGAATTATTTTATGTCCCAGATTACATCCATACAAGTAATAGGAAATATACATGCTAATCATGGATCACTTGAACAGGACCTGTTCTGCAGATTCATATAGCATGCATGCTTTCACTAACACCAATGCGGTGTACCGAAATGTAAGCAACATTTACTAAAGATCGACTCATTTTACCTTTATTACTTTGTATGTTTTCATATAGTTAGCAGAAAAGATCCCGCAAGGTTATCACATGCTGCAGATGGAGTCTCTGGTATTGTTTCTCAAAACCAGCAGAAGCCCTATTATATTCCAAGTTAGTTTCTTAGGACTTCAACCATGTAACTCATATATTTAACATTGCTACATATAGCTACATATACCAATGCGGTGTACGGAAATGTAAACAACATTTACAAAAGACCAACTCATTTTACCTTTATTACTTTGTATGTCTTCGTATACTTAGCAGAAAAGATCCGGCAAGTCTATTACATACTGCAGATGGAGTCTCTAGGAATTGTTTCTTAAAACCTGCAGAAGCCCTATGATATTATCTTAGTTTCATAGGACTTCAACCATGTAACTCACATATTTAACTTTGCTAGCAAAAGCTACTAGTGCTGGTTCCAAATTCTCTATTATTACTACATAGTGTCATGAAAATGTATCTTATACTGGGTATGATAGCCAAAATACTTGTGGGCTAAGCAATAACTTTATGTCCCAGATTACATCCATAAAAGGAATAGGAAATATACCTGCTAAGCATGGCTCACTTTAACAGGACCTGTTCTGCAGATTCAAATAGCATGCATGCTTTCACTTACACTAATGCGGTGTACCGAAATGTAAACAACATTTACTAACGAGCGACTCATTTTACCTTTATTACTTTGTATGTCTTCATATAGTTAGCAGAATTGATACCGCAAGGTACATAAAGTAATTCCTTAGCCCACAAGTATTTTAGGCTATCATACCCAGTATAAGATTGATTTTCATGACACTATGTAATAATAATAGAGAATTTGGAACCAGCACTAGTAGCTTTTGCTAGCAAAGTTAAATATGTGAGTTACACGGTTGAAGTCCTACGAAACTAACATAATATCATAGGGCTTCTGCTGGTTTTGAGAAACAATACCAAGAGATTCCATCTGCAGCATGTGATAAACTTACGGGATATTTCTGCTAAGTATACGAAGACATACAAAGTAATAAAGGTAAAATGAGTTGGTCTTTTGAAAATGTTGTTTACATTTCCGTACACTGCATTGGTATAAAGGAAAGGTGTTTATAGCATGCATGTTATATGAATCTGCAGATCAGGTCCTGTTCAAGTGAGCAACGCTTAGATCCATTATGCACGGGGATTTTAACGCACATTCGGGGTGGTATGGCGGCGACTAAAATCACAGATAACGCACAGTGCCGGCGGCAACGGGCTGCAGATTCGATGCACGCCGCCGGAAAAGTCGCGTTAGCGGAACGCGGAAGAAACCGCAGCTTCCTTGACAACCAGGGTCCAATCAGACGTGGTACCGAAGGCGCCGCGTGCGTAATCGGGGAGTTCCGGGTTTAGCGGCAGAGCCAGAATCGAAGCGGCTGCTGGAACGCCACGCCACAGAGGGCACCCAAAGGGAACGGGGATAGAAAGGCGCCCGGAGATCCCCAAAGGGAAGGGGAAGCAGGGGAGCCCTGGATGCAATGGGCTGGGGCGCTGAGCTCCAGCGGGGGAGAGGGGCAGCATGTCCCTATGAGGAACGGCACAGAGGCCACCACAGCAACCACCCACCAATCCCCGAACCCTCCCCCAAGCACAAACGACAGCAGAGACGAGGGTGTGGGTGAAACATACAAATTTTATAAAATAGTCAAAACAGTGTAAAAAAGTGCAATGCATAGAAAACCGTACAAACACGGGGGTCTAGGAAATACAATACGCGAGGGGAAACAGTAAAAGAAAGGGGACGACCTAGGGGGCAGATGGACCGATGTAGCAAACAAGGGGAGGGGCGAACTGGGAGGCAACTAAGGGGACGGCTACGCAGCGACACCCAACCCCCCAAAGTCCAGCTTCAGGGCGGCGGGAGATCCGCGACGGCAGCTCACGTGGGTGGCGAGGAGGGTCCGGCAGCACAGCAGTCCGTTGAGGCACCCCCTGCAAGTGGGGAAGAAAGGCACCCGGTGAGTGCGACGCCGGTACCGGAGGTCCCTACAGGGCCATGACAGCAAGGCAGCGCAGAACGGCCAGGCATGTGGCCCGGGTACACACAGTCGCCCGTTGCCGCCATACACACCCTCCTGCTGCCGTAACATCCATACAGGAGCCCCAGCCTCGGCCCACATCAGGTCGAGGACGTCTGCGTGTGGCGGAGGCGGCCCTGGAGTGCCGGCAGCTATGGCTTGCAGAGCCGCAAAGAAGGTGGCCCTGAGCCGTTCGAATTTCTCCCGGCATTGGCGGGGTGTCCGGGAGTACCCGGCAGCCTCCAGGTATACCGAGGCCGCTCGGAAGAGGTCAAAACAGTTGACCAGCTGCGCCGTAGTCATAAGGTGGCGTGACGTGCCCATGGCCAGGCAGTGGAGCAAAAAAAGCTCCACGGCCCGGCATTGCCAGCGGGCGCCGTCACGCCGCTCCCTCCACGTGCGCAGCATGGTAGAAAGTGACAAGCCGCGCCCATGTACCGCCCCTTCCCACCACGCCCCATGCCGTCCGGCCCACAGTATCGCGAGGGGCGTGGGGACCGCCCCAACGTTCCTGGGAAGCCCGCATCCCCCGGACGCACCGACGCCTGCCATGAGCGCCTGTCGCCGGCCACGCTGCCCGTGCTCCCTGGCCACGCCGTGTAGACCCCGTTGCCGGCCACCTAGTTAGTGCGACAGCACGCGGCCACAGCGAGCAGGGAGGCCCTGGCAGCGCGCCGTCCGAGGATTCCTGCGCCAGCGACCAAGGGGCCCCCTGGCCTGGCAGACAAGTACCCGACCCCTACCTCGTCGGCATCGGCAAGCACCGGCGAGCAGGGGGGACGGGGCCGTAGCTGGAGGAAGCATGAGGTCGTGGCTCTGTTGGAAGTCTGGGGTGCCCCGGACATCCAGGAGGCCCTGCATGCGTCCCACAGGAACCGGGAGGTGTTCGAACATGTCTCCAGGGACCTCCGGGCACAAGGGGTCGTCCGCAGCGCCTCGGAATGTCGGACGAAGACCAAGGCGTTGCGGCAGGAGTACTACCGTGTCCGCGAGCATAACGACCGGAAGGGAGCCGAGCCAGCCACATGCCCGCAATTCCGGAGGCTGGCCGATATCTTGGGGACGCGGGGCAGTGGGCGGCCGCGACGGGTGGCACGGAGCCTCAGTGTGCGGCGTGTTCCCCGGCCACCCGAGGTGGTGGAGGCTGAGTGGGCGGGCCGAGGACGGCCACCGAAGAGACCAGCATCCGCCGGTGGGGCTCCGCCGGCCCCACGTGAGACCGCTAGGCAGCGGGGACCACGGCCAGGTAAAGCTCCCAGGTGGGAGGCCACCTGGGCAGTGGGGCGGGGGACTATGCTACAGGCAGGCAACCCACCCCCTGTCTATGACCACCACCAGGGCCATCAACGGCGCCAGTATCGCCTGGGTGAGACAGCGACCATGCCGGCCAGACGGACGAGGAGTCGGGCGGGACCCAGGAGACCACGGGGACCATGGGTCCCCAAGTGGGTGGAATGGGTGGTGGGCCGGCCAGCAGATGGCTACCCAGGTGCCTTGGCCCAACGGCGGACTGCCACCCCGGGCTCTGCAGGTGCGTGCCACGGCGCGGAGGACCAGGGGGGGCCCTGGGAAGCTCGGTCCCCAGCACACCAAACCTATTCACATATGCAGGTGAAGGCGGTGGGGACAGCAACGGTGGCGAGGAAGGGGAGGGGCGCTCTCTGCCGAGGAGCGCCTACAACGGGAACTTGCGATATCATTTCTGCTAACTATAGGAAGACATACAAAGTAATAAAGGTAAAATGAGTCGATCTTTAGTAAATGTTGTTTGCCGTACATTTCGGTACACCGCATTGGTATATGTGAAAGCATGCATTCTACATGAATCTGCAGAACAGGTCCTGTTCAAGTGAGCAATGCTTAGCAGGTATTTTTCCTATTCCTTTTAAGGATGTAATCTGGGTCATAAAGTAATTCCTTAGCCCACTATTTATCATACCCAGTAAAAATCATGCACGCTATATGAATCTGCAGAAGAGGTCCTGTTCAATTGAGCAACGCTTAGCAGGTACATTTATTATTCCTTGTATGGATGTAATCTGGGACATAAAGTAATTCCTTAGCCCACTATTTATCATACCCAGTAGAACATGGAATTTCATAATACTATGTACTAATAATAGAGAATTTGGAAATAGCACTACTAGTATAAACGAAAGGTGTTTATGGCATGCATGTTATATGAATCTGCCGAACAGGTCCTGTTCAAGTGAGCAACGCTTAGCAGGTATATTACCTATTCCTTGTATGGATGTAATCAGGGACATAAAGCCTGTAAGTATTTACGGTTATCATACCCAGTAAAAGATAGTATTTCATAATACTATATAATAATAGAGAATTTGGAAATAGCACTAGTAGCTTTAACTATATGTAGCAATGTTAAATATGTGAGTTACATGGTTGAAGTCCTAAGAAACTAACTTGGAATATAATAGGGCTTCTGCTGGTTTTGAGAAACAATACCAGAGACTCCATCTGCAGCACCTCGCAGGATCTTTTCTGCTAACTTTATGAAAACATACAAAGTAATAAAGGTAAAATGAGTCGACCTTTAGTAAATGTTAAATATGTGAGTTACATGGTTGAAGTCCTAAGAAACTAACTAGGAATATAATAGGGCTTCTGCTCGTTTCGAGGAACAATACCAAGAGACTCCCATCTGCAGCATGTAAGCTATATGCAACGGCAGAACAGGTCCTGTTCAAGTGAGCAACGCTTAGGAGGTATATTTGATATTCCTTGTATGGATATAATTAGGGACATATAGTAATTCCTTAGCCAACAGGTATTTAAGGTTATCATACCCAGTATAAAATAGATTTTCATGACACTATGTAGTAATAATAGAGAATTTGGATACAGCACTAGTAGCTTTTGCTAGCAAAGTTAAATTTGTGAGTTACATGGTTGAAGTCCTACGAAACTAATAATAACTTCTGCTGGTTTTAAGAAACAATACCAAGAGACTCCATCTGCAGCATATCATAAACTTGCGGTATCATTTCTGCTAACTATAGGAAGACATACAAAGTAATAAAGGTAAAATGAGTCGATCTTTAGTAAATGTTGTTTTCGGTACATTTCGGTACACCGCATTGGTATATGTGAAAGCATGCATTCTACATGAATCTGCAGAACAGGTCCTGTTCAAGTGAGCATTGCTTAGCAGGTATATTTCCTATTCCTTTTAAGGATGTAATCTGGGTCATAAAGTAATTCCTTAGCCCACTATTTATCATACCCAGTAAAAATCATGCACGCTATATGAATCTGCAGAAGAGGTCCTGTTCAATTGAGCAACGCTTAGCAGGTACATTTACTATTCCTTGTATGGATGTAATCTGGGACATAAAGTAATTCCTTAGCCCACTATTTATCATACCCAGTAGTACATGGAATTTCATAATACTATGTACTAATAATAGAGAATTTGGAAATAGCACTAGTAGTATAAACGAAACGTGTTTATGGCATGCATGTTATATGAAACTGCAGAACAGGTCCTGTTCAAGTAAGCAACGCTTAGCAGGTATATTACCTATTCCTTGTATGGATGTAATCAGGGACATAAAGCCTACAAATATTTACGGTTATCATACCCAGTACAAGATAGAATTTCATAATACTATGTAATAATTGAGAATTTGGTAATAGCACTAGTAGCTTTTGCTATATGTAGCTATGTTAAATATGTGAGTTACACGGTTGAAGTTCTAAGAAACTAACTTGGCATATAATAATTTTGAGAAACAATACCAAGAGACTCCATCTGCACCATGTGATAACCTTGCAGGATCTTTTCTGCTAACTATATGAAGACATACAAAGTAATAAAGGTAAAATGAGTCGGTCTTTTGTAAATGTTGTTTACATTTCCGTACACCGCATTGGTATAAGTGAAAGCATGCATGCTATATGAATCTGCAGAACAGGTGCTGTTCAAGTGAGCAACGCTTACATTTAGTATTCCTTGTACGGATATAATCTGGGACATAGCCCACTATTTATCATATCATGGAATTTCATAATACTATGTACTAATAATAGAGAATTTGGAAATAGCACTAGTAGCTTTTGCTATATGTAGCAAAGTTAAATATGTGAGTTACACGGTTGAAGTCCTAAAAAACTAACTTGGAATATAATAGGGCTTCTACTGGTTTTGAGAAATAATACCAAGAGACTCCATCTGCTTCATGTGATAAACTTGCGGGACCTTTTCTGCTAAGTATACGAAGACATACAAAGTAATAAACGTAGAATGACTTGGTCTGTTGTAAATGTTGTTTACATTTCCGTACACCGCATTGGTATAAACGAAAGGTGTTTATAGCATGCATGTTATATGAATCTGCAGAACAGGTCCTGTTCAAGTGACCAACGCTTAGCAGGTATATTACCTATTACTTGTATGGATGTAATCAGAGACATAAAGCCCACTAGTATTTACGGTTATCATACCCAGTACAAGATAGAATTTCATAATACTATGTAATAATAGAGAATTTGGTAATAGCACTAGTAGCTTTTGCTATATGTAGCAATGTTAAATATGTGAGTTACACGGTTGAAGTCCTAAGAAACTAACTTGGAATATAATAGGGCTTCTGCTGGTTTTGAGAAACAATACCAAGAGACTCCATCTGCACCATGTGATAACCTTGCAGCATCTTTTCTGCTAACTATATGAAGACATACAAAGTAATAAAGGTAAAATGAGTCGGTCCAACCGGATCTTACTGTGTAACGCGCAGCCCAATGGACAATACTGTGCCCGATAACCAGCACTTTCGGAGCAACCTGGACCGGACCTGCAACATGGAATACGGTATGGAAACGTTACAGCAACAAATCTGGACGCACATACTTCTTATATGCGACTGAACGCCACCGGCCCAATGCCCTGAGGTCATCCGGAGGCACTCCTGAAGCAGCTGCTTCAGTTGCCGCCCTAATACGAAATGAATGGGTGCCAAATTGCATTGCCGGTAGGCCCAGCTGGTGGAGTGTGCTTCTTAAAACGGCCCCAAACTGATACCGTGACAAGGAAGTGCCATTTTTGTGAATCAACAAAGGCCCGTCAATTTCTGGCCGAACGGCTATAAAGGCCCTCACGGTGCTAACCGGGCAGGGAATGTCGGCACAACTTTTTCTCAACACTATATAAGATCCTCTTCCCAGCTGATCTGTTTTTGAACGACGAAGGGTGATGTGCAGCTCTTCATCAGTGAGGTGCATATCCCCCCTCGCAACTGCTTGATCGCCCGTGCTCGAACGGGACCCCGATACAAGCTCAGAGCTCTGAAAGGCCCCAAAAAAGGCAAGAGTAAACGCTGACGCAAATAGGGCAACCTCATAACCATCAATGCATACAGCAGGCGATCGATTCACTATGTTCCTCAAAATGTCTAACGAAATAGGCCGTCTGGGATCAGCTGTGGCTGGACTGATCCTTTTCCATCCTGCGATGGCTTTGCGGATCAAAACGGATGATGATGGATCCCACCAACCCCTAGTTTTGCATAAGAAGGAAAGCCCCACCACTTGGGTGTTCATGGACCCCGGGGACAATTTACGGGAATGTAAATGGACAAGGTAGCGCAGCACTAATTCCTCTGTTGGAGGTAAGGCCCTAAGGCCCCCTTCCTGCTCCATGTACTCCATGTAACCCCGAATCGCTGCTGTATATGCCTGATGTGTTGTCGGAGCCAGGGAGTGTTCCACGGCCTCGAGGATCATTCCAATCCTCCACAATTCCTCCGGGAACCGGTCTGGACACAAGTTCGCCTCTGGCGCCAACTGCCAAAACCTCTGCTCCTGGAATCGAGACAGAGCATCAGCTATTTCATTAGTGGCGCCCAGGACATGACGGGCCGGAAACGAGATGTTGCTCCCCAAGCAAAGCCTGACTAGCTTCCTCACTAAACACATTAACCGGGGGGATTTGCTCGACTGCCGATTTATAATGCGCACGACCGCTTGATTGTCGCACCAAAATAAAACTTTGCTGTCCTGAAATACGTCTTTCCAAATGACAACTGCCGCCACAATAGGAAATAACTCTAAAAAGGTGAGATCCTGTAGGATAGAGGACCCCACCCAATCCTGTGGCCACCTTTCAGCAAACCATCGGTTCCAAAAGAAAACCCCAAATCCCAAACTGCCAGATGCATCGGAATGCACTTGAAAAGATGTTTCCGGAGAGACTGGCGTCTGCCAGATATAGCTTGCATACTAAAGACACCCTTTCGTGTATTCCAAAGCAGTGTACCGAAATGTGAACAACATTTACAAGAGAATGACTCATTTTACCTTTATTACTTTGTATGTCTTCATATAGTTAGCAGAAAAGATCCAGCATAATTATTAATTATGACCGGAAACATTGTCGGCTAAGGAATTACTTTATGTCCCTGATTACATCCATACGAGGAATAGGTAATAAACCTGCTAAGCGATGCTCACTTGAACAGGACCTGTTCTGCAGATTCATATAACATGCATGCTATAAACACCGTTCGTTTATACCAATGCGGTGTACGGAAATGTTGGAACACCGCATTGGTGTTAGTGAAAGCATGCATGCTATATGAATCTGCAGAACAGGTCCTGTTCAAGTGATCCATGATTAGCAGGTATATTTCCTATTACTTGTATGGATGTAATCTGGGACATAAAATAATTCCTTAGCCCACGAGTATTTTAGGCTATAAGATAGATTTTCGTGACACTATGTAGTAATAATAGAGAATTTGGAACCAGCACTAGAAGCTTTTGCAAGCAAAGTTAAAAATGTGAGTTACATGGTTGAAGTCCTACAAAACTAACTTATAATATCATAGGTCTTCTGCTGGTTTTAAGAAACAATACCAAGAGACTCCATCTGCAGCATGTGATAAACATGCGGGATATTTCTGCTAAGTATACGAAGAGATACAAACTAATAAAGGTAAAATGAGTTGGTCTTTTGTAAATGTTGTTTACATTTCCGTACACAGCATTGGTATAAATGAATGATGTTTATAGCATGCATGTTATATGAATCTGCAGAACAGGTCCTGTTCAAGTGAGCAACGCTTATTTGGTATATTACTTATTCTTTGTATGGATGTAATCAGGGACATAAAGCAGGAAAGTATTTACGGTTATCATACCCAGTACAAGATAGAATTTCATAATACTATATAATAATAGAGAATTTGGAAATAGCACTAGTAGCTTTAACTATATGTAGCTATGTGAAATATGTGAGTTACATGGTTGAAGTCCTAAGAAACTAACTTGGAATATAATAGGGCTTCTGCTGGTTTTGGGAACAATACCAGAGACTCCATCTGCAGCACCTTGCGGGATCTTTTCTGCTATATGAAAACATACAAAGTAATAAAGGTAAAATGAGTCGACCTTTAGTAAATGTTAAATATGTGAGTTACATGGTTGAAGTCCTTAGAAACTAACTTGGAAAATAATAGGGCTTCTGCTGGTTTTGAGGAACAATACCAAGAGACTCCCATCTGCATCATGTAAGCTATATGAAACTGCAGAACAGGTCCTGTTCAAGTGAGCAACGCTTAGGAGGTATATTTCCTATTCGAATGGATATAATTAGGGACATATAGGAATTCCTTAGCCAACAGGCTGAGTGGACGGGCCGGGGACGGCCACCGAAGAGACCGGCATCCGCCGGTGGGTCTCCGCCGGCCCCACGTGAGCCCCCTAGGCAGCGGGGGCCACGGCCAGGTAATGCTCCCAGGTGGGTGGCCGCCTGGGCAGTGGGGCGGGGGACTATGCCACAGGCAGGCAACCCACCCCCTGTCTATGACCACCACCAGGGCCATCAATGGTGACAGTAACGCCTGGGTGAGACAGCGACCATGCCGGCCAGACGGACGAGGAGTCGGGCGGGACCCAGGAGACCACGGGAACCGTGGGTCCCCAAGTGGGTGGAATGGGTGGTGTGGGAGCCGTGCCAAGGGCCGGCCAGCAGCTTGCTCCCCAGGTGCCTTGGCCCAAAGGCGGACTGCCACCCCGGGACAAGGCACCGCCCTTCGTGTCACCCGCAGGTGCAGCATGGGGGGACGCCCCGGACAGAAGCCCAGTGTCCCCGAACGTGGCCGAGTCCGAGCGACAGGGGGAGGGCTCTGCAGGTGCGTGCCACGGCGCGGAGGGCCAGGGGGAGCCCTGGGAAGCTCGGTCCACAGCACACCAAACCTATTCACATATGCAGGTGAAGGCAGTGGGGACGGCAATGGCGGCGAGGAAGGGGAGGGGCCAGCCCTGGAACTTGGGGCGCTCTCTGCCGAGGAGCGCCTACAACGGGAACGCAGGAGCCGCCGCCGCGTCGCGCTCCTCACCACTGTCGGGAACGGCTACTGGAGCAGGGGGAGGAGGACCTGGACGAGCGGCGCCATTTCTAGACCACCCTGCTGAAGCTCAGGAGGGCAGAGGGCAGAGGGTGAGCGGGAACGCCAGGAGTGGGCGGAGTTCCAGGCCCTGCACCGGGAGACGATGGCCGGACCAGCTGCCTCCATCGCGACAGCAACAGGGGTCCTGGACCGCATCGCGACAGCCTTGGAGCGGATGACTCCCATGGATGGCGACCCTGGCCCCGCCCCTGCCATCCCACCGGCCGAGCCACCCCTTGCGGTTCCCGTTGCTTGTGGAGGCCCCGGTCGCCATGGCACGGGATGGATGGCACGGGATGGATGGTGTTGAGGGCCCCCCTCCACACCGCGGTGCGCGGATCGATGGCAAAAAAGCTCCACGGCCCGGTATTGCCAGCAGGCGCCGTCACGCCGCTCCCTCCACGTGCGCAGCATGGTCGAAAGAGACCAGCTGCGCCCAGGTACCGCCCCTTCCCACCACGCCCCCCTGCCGTCCGGCGCACAGCATAGCGAGGTGTCTGGGGACCGCCCCCGACGTTCCTGGGAAGCCGCACCGACGCCTGCCAGGAGCGCCTATCGCCGGCCACGCTGCCCGTGCTCCCTGGCTACGCCGTGTAGACCCCATTGCCGGCCACATCCTTCGTCCGACATTCCAATGCGCTTCGGCTGGAGTACTACCGTGTCCGCGAGCATAACGACCGGACGGGAGCCGAGCCAGCCATATGCCCGCACTACCGGAGGCTGGCCGATATCTTGGGGATGCGGGGCAGTAGGCGGCCGCGACGGGTGGCACGGAGCCTCAGTGTGCGGCGTGTTCCTCGGCCACCCGAGGTGGTGGAGGTTGAGTGGGCGGGCCGGGGACGGCCACCGAAGAGACCGGCATCCGCCGGTGGGGCTCCGCCGGCCCCACGTGAGCCCCCTAGGCAGCAGGGGCCACGGCCAGGTAATGCTCCCAGGTGGCCACCTGGGCAGTGGGGCGGGGGACTATGCCACAGGCAGACAACCCACCCCCTGTCTATGACCACCACCAGGGCCATCAACGGCGCCAGTATCGCCTGGGTGAGACAGCGACCATGCCGGCCAGACGGACGAGGAGTCGGGCGGGACCCAGGAGACCACGGGTACCGTGGGTCCCCAAGTGGGTGGATTGGGTGGTGTGGGAGGCACGCCAAGGGCCGGCCAGCAGCTGGCTCCCCAGGTGCCTTGGCCCAACGGCGGACTGCCACCCCGGGCCAAGGCACCGCCCTTCGTGTCGCCCGCAGGTGCAGCATGGGGGGACGCCCTGGACAGAAGCCCAGCGTCCCCGAACGTGGCCTCCAAGTCCGAGCGACAGGGGGAGGGCTCTGCAGGTGCATGCCACGGCGCGGAGGTCCATGGGGGGGCCCTGGGAAGCTCGGTCCCCAGCACACCAAACCTATTCACATATGCAGGTGAAGGTGGTGGGGACGGCAACGGTGGCTAGGAAGGGGAGGGGCCAGCCCTGGAACTCGGGGTGCTCTTTGCCGAGGAGCGCCTACAATGGGAACGCAGGTGCCGCCGCCACATCGCGCTCCTCACCACTGTCGGGGAACGTCTACTGGAGCAGGGGGAGGAGGACCTGGACGAGTGGCACCGTTTTAGGAGTGGGCGGAGTTCCAGGCCCAGCACCGGGAGACAATGGCCGAACCAGCTGCCTCCCTCGCGACAGCAACAGGGGTCCTTGACCGCATCGCGACAGCCTTGGAGCGGATGACTCCCATGGATGGCGACCCTGGCCCCGCCCCTGCCATCCCACCGGCCGAGCCACCCCTTGCGGTTCCCGTTGCGGGGCTTGTGGAGGCCCCGGTCACCATGGTACGGGATGGATGGTGTTGAGGGCCCCCCTCCACACCGCGGTGCGCGGGGCCAGCCGCAGGCACTGCCACGGGGGGCCGCCGGCAGCCCCGGGGAGCCCGCGGGCTGCGGCGCTTGTAAACGGCAAAAAATAAATGGCCTTCCCGTCATTAGGGTGGCCCTTACCTTCCCCTGTGACTCGTGTCTATCATTCACCTCGCGACCCTTCGTGGACGGCGGTCGAACATTTAGGCAGCCATTGCGTCCCTGACGCGTTGCCCCTGCTGCCATGTGCGCAGCCGCTCCTGCCGACTGGGCAGCCCTTCCTCCTCGACCTCGATGCTCTCCCTGGGCGGCATCTCCAGACGGAGTTCATGGCCGTGTGCCACATAGATGTTGTGCAGGATGACGCAGGCTATGATCACCAGGGTTACGTTCACTATGGCGGCCTGGAGCCAGGAGAGCAGGTATCACCAGTGCCCTTTCAGACGGCCAAACGCCCATTCCACGACGTTGCGTGCGCGGCACAGACGGACATTGAAGTACGCCTTCACCACGTTCCGTGGCGGGGCGTAGGGTTTCATGAGCCACCGGCGTTGGGGGTATGCCCCATCAGCAACTAGGAGGGCTGGCACGCGGACACCCTGCATCGTGACGGTGGGGTTCCCCGGGACGTACGCCCCGGCGTCCATGGCGGCGCGTAGGTTAGACTGCTGGAAAACGTAGGCGTCGTTCCGCCGACCACCCCAGCCTGCCTCCGCATCAATGAAACGGCCTGTGTGATCCACCGTCCCCTGGACGATGACCGAACAGAAGACCTTCCTGTTCCCGTATTCATCATAGCGCCTCCCGGGGGCACGGATGGGGATGTGGCAGCCATCGACGGCCCCGATGCAGTGGGGGAACCCTAGACGGCCGAACCCATCCATGATCTGTGGATGAGAGGGGGAGATAGGCTGCGAGGATGGTGCCCCTTGGTCCGTTGGCCACCACTTTGCCCTGCCTTGTACACCTACCTCGCCAACTCCGTCTCCCAGGCGTGCAGAACAGGTCCAAAGTAATAAAGGTAAAATGAGTCGATCTTTAGTAAATGTTGCTTACATTTCGGTACACCGTATTGGTGTAAGTGAAAGCATGCATGCTATATGAATCTGCAGAACAGGTCCTGTTCAAGTGAGCAACGCTTAGCAGGTATATTACCTATTCTTTGTATGGATGTAATCAGGGACATAAAGCCCGCAAGTATTTACGGTTATCATACCCAGTACAAGATAGAATTTCATAATACTATGTAATAATAGAGAATTTGGAAATAGCACTAGTAGCTTTAACTATATGTAGCAATGTTAAATATGTGAGTTACATGGTTGAAGTCTTAAGAAACTAACTTGGAATATAATAGGGTTTCTGCTGGTTTTGAGAAATAATACATGAAAATCTATCTTATACTGGGTATGATAACCTTAAATACCTGTTGGCTAAGGAATTCCTATATGTCCCTAATTATATCCATACGAATAGGAAATAGGAAAGCGTTGCTCACTTGAACAGGACCTGTTCTGCAGTTTCATATAGCTCACATGATGCAGATGGGAGTCTCTTGGAATTGTTCCTCGCAACGAGCAGAAGCCCTATTATATTCCAAGTTAGTTTCTAAGGACTTCAACCATGTAACTCACATATTTAACATTTATTAAACGTCGACTCATTTTACCTTTATTACTTTGTATGTTTTCATATAGCAGAAAAGATCTCGCAAGGTGCTGCAGATGGAGTCTCTGGTATTGTTTCTCAAAACCAGCAGAAGCCCTATTATATTCCAAGTGAGTTTCTTAGGACTTCAACCATGTAACTCACATATTTAACATTGCTACATATAGTTAAAGCTACTAGTGCTATTTACTAATTATTATATAGTATTATGAAATGATATCTTGTACTGGGTATGATAACCGTAAATACTTGCGGGCTTTATGTCCCTGATTACATCCATACAAAGAATAGGTAATATACCTGCTAAGCGTTGGTCACTTGAACAGGACCTGTTCTGCAGATTCATATAACATGCATGCTATAAACACCTTTCGTTTATACCAATGCGGTGTACCGAAATGTAAACAACATTTACAAAAGACCAACTCATTTTACCTTTATTACTTTGTATGTTTTCGTATACTTAGCAGAAATATCCCGAAAGTTTATCACATGCTGCAGATGGAGTCTCTTGGTATTGTTTCTTAAAACCAGCAGAAGCCCTATGATATTATAAGTTAGTTTCGTAGGACTTCAACCATGTAACTCACATATTTAACTTTGCTAGCAAAAGCTACTAGTGCTGGTTCCAAATTCTCTATTATTATTACATAGTGTCATGAAAATCAATCTTATACTGGGTATGATAGCCTAAAATACTTGTGGGATAAGGAATTATTTTATGTCCCAGATTACATCCATACAAGGAATAGGAAATATACCTGCTAAGCATGGATCACTTGAACAGGACCTGTTCTGCAGATTCATATAGCATGCATGCTTTCACTAACACCAATGCGGTATACCGAAATGTAAGCAACATTTACTAAAGATCGACTCATTTTACCTTTATTACTTTGTATGTTTTCATATAGTTAGCAGAAAAGATCCCGCAAGGTTATCACATGCTGCAGTTGGAGTCTCTCGTAATGTTTCTCAAAACCAGCAGAAGCACTATTATATTCCAAGTTAGTTTCTTAGGACTTCAACCATGTAACTCATATATTTAACATTGCTACATATAGCTACATATACCAATGCGGTGTACGGAAATGTAAACAACATTTACAAAAGACCGACTCATTTTACCTTTATTACTTTGTATGTCTTCGTAAACTTAGCAGAAAAGATCCGTCAAGTCTATTACATACTGCAGATGGAGTCTCTTGGTATTGTTTCTTAAAACCAGCAGAAGCCCTATGATATTATGTTAGTTTCATAGGACTTCAACCATGTAACTCACATATTTAACTTTTTTAGCAAAAGCTACTAGTGCTGGTTCCAAATTCTCAATTATTACTACATAGTGTCATGAAAATGTATCTTATACTGGGTATGATAGCCTAAAATACTTGTGGGCTAAGGAATAACTTTATGTCCCAGATTACATCCATACAAGGAATAGGAAATATACATGCTAAGCATGGCTCACTTGAACAGGACCTGTTCTGCAGATTCAAATAGCATGCATGCTTTCACTTACACTAATGCGGTGTACCGAAATGTAAACAACATTTACTAAAGATCGACTCATTTTACCTTCATTACTTTGTATGTTTTCATATAGTTAGCAGAATTGATACCGCAAGGTTATGATATGCTGCAGATGGAGTCTCTTGGTTTTGTTTCTTAAAACCAGCAGAAGCCCTATGATATTATAAGTTAGTTTCTTAGGACTTCAACCATGTAACTCACAAATTTAACTTTGCTAGCAAAAGCTACTAGTGCTGTTTCCAAATTCTCTATTATTACTACCTAGTGTCATGAAAATCTATCTTATACTGGGTATGATAACCTTAAATACTTGTGGGCTAAGGAATTACTATATATCCTTAATTATATCCATACAAGGAATAGGAAATATACCTCCTTGCCATGCAGGGGAATACTTTTCGGCAAAGAAACCAACAGACACTTAATGGCATTAAACATGCCACAACTTTTATTGAACGATAGAGCGTTGACCAGCATGTTGGAGAACGGAACCAGCCCTCTTGTTGTCCCCTGACCACAAGGCAGCCACACGCGACTTCATCAGCTATGCACGAGGCCCTCCAACACCCCACCGGGCTCCCCGTGCCCCCAATGCCCTGATGGATAGAATGGGGAGGTGACCACCTCTTGGGAACCCCTTGAGGCGTGAACCCCTGCCGGATTCAGGGCCACCCGGAAATGCGGATCTGCTGTCCCAGCTCATCCTCCATGATTGATGGCCTCCCGGCACCGCTTACCCACAGCCTCTTACGGAGGCCCCCCACAAAAGCATGCCAGCACGCAGGCTGGGCTTGCTTGCCAATGGTTCCTCCCCCATGCCCAAAAACCCGCCACAGAGCAAGGGGATGGGTTTTTCCCATCCTCGCGCTCCCGCCAACGCTCTTACAAACTGGAAACGCCCAACAGGGCATGCCTCAAGTCATCCAACCACAAGTCCATCCCCCATTCGGAGAGATGAACTCCATCCGCCCTATACAAGGCCCATAAAGGTAAAGGTAAAGGTATCCCCTGTGCAAGCACTGAGTCATGTCTGACCCTTGGGGTGACGCCCTCTAGCGTTTTCATGGCAGACTCAATACGGGGTAGTTTGCCAGTGCCTTCCCCAGTCATGACCATTTACCCCCCAGCAAGCTGGGTACTCATTTTACCGACCTCGGAAGGATGGAAGGCTGAGTCAACCTTGAGCCGGCTGCTGGGATTGAACTCCCAGCCTCATGGGCAAAGCTTTCAGACGGCTGCCTTACCACTCTGCGCCACAAGAGGCTCTTTTACCTCTTTACAAGGCCCATACCTCTTTACAAGGCCCATAAACGATGACAAATCTCAGGGTGTGGGATGCACACACCGCCTTCCGGAACTAGGAACTTGGCAACCATTTTGTTGACCTTTTTGCGGTCCACGTCAACCTTTTTGGGGGAAACCGCCCCCCTCCAAGTGCGCCGTTCTAACAAGGTAGACCTCCAGATGCGAAATCCAGGAAAACGACAGGTAAGTTGCTTGAAGTCTCGTCTGATGGCATCCGCTAGGCCCACTGCTGTTATACTGGTGCCGTCGTTCTCTCCAAGTTGCACTATCAAAATGTCAGGAACCCCGGTGCGACGGATGGCTGAATCCAGATCCTTTAGCAGGGATGCCCAGCGCAGAGCTCGGCGGCCTGCCCAGGAGATACGATAACAACCAACCAGGCCCAGGTTATTGTTCCAACCGGATCTTACTGCGTAACGCGCAGCCCAATGGACAATACTGTGCCCAATAACCAGCACTTTCGGAGCAACCTGGACCGGACCTGCAACATGGAACACGGTATGGAAACGTTACAGCAACAAATCTGGACGCACATACTTCTTATATGCGACTGAACGCCACCGGCCCAATGCCCTGAGATCATCCGGAGGCACTCCTGAAGCAGCTGTTTCAGTTGCCGCCTCGATGCGAAATGAATGGGTGACAAATTGCATTGCCGGTAGGCCCAGCTGGTGGAGTGTGCTTCTTAAAACGGCCCCAAACTGATACCGTGACAAGGAAGTGCCATTTTTGTGAATCAACAAAGGCCCGTCAATTTCTGGCCGAACGGCTATAAAGGCCCTCACGGTGCTAACCGGGCAGGGAGTGTCGGCACAACTTTTTCTCAACACTATATAAGATCCTCTTCCCAGCTGATCTGTTTTTGAACGACGAAGGGTGATGTGCAGCTCTTCATCAGTGAGGTGCATATCCCCCCTCGCAACTGCTTGATCGCCCGTGCTCGAACGGGACCCCGATACAAGCTCAGAGCTCTGAAAGGCCCCAAAAAAGGCAAGAGTAAACGCTGACGCAAAAAGGGCAACCTCATAACCATCAATGCATACAGCAGGCAATCGATTCACTATGTTCCTCAAAATGTCTAACGAAATAGGCCGTCTGGGATCAGCTGTGGCTGGACTGATCCTTTTCCATCCTGCGATGGCTTTGCGGATCAAAACGGATGATGATGGATCCCACCAACCCCTAGTTTTGCATAAGAAGGAAAGCCCCGCCACTTGGGTGTTCAGGGACATTTTACGGGAATGTAAATGGACAAGGTAGCGCAGCACTAATTCCTCTGTTGGAGGTAAGGCCCTAAGGCCCTAAGGCCCCCTTCCTGCTCCGTGTACTCCATGTAACTCCGAATCGCTGCTGTATATGCCTGACGTGTTGTTGGAGCCAGGGAATGTTCCACGGCCTCGCGGATCATTCCAAGCGAATCCTCCACAATTCCTCCGGGAACCGGTCTGGACACAGGTTCGCCTCTGGCGCCAACTGCCAAAAGCTCTGCTCCTGGAATCGAGACAGAGCATCAGCTATTTCATTAGTGGCGCCCAGGACATGACGGGCCGCAAACGAGATGTTGCTCCCCAAGCCAACCCTGACTAGCTTCCTCACTAAACACATTACCCAGGGGGATTTGCTCGATTGCCGATTTATAATGCGCACGACCGCTTGATTGTCGCACCAAAATAAAACTTTGCTGTCCTGAAATAGGTCTTTCCAAATGACAACTGCCGCCACAATAGGAAATAACTCTAAAAAGGTGAGATCCCGGAGGATAGGGGACCCCACCCAATCCTGTGGCCACCTTTCAGCAAACCATCGGTTACAAAAGAAAACCCCAAACCCCAAACTGCCAGATGCATCGGAATGCACTTGAAAAGATGTTTCCGGAGAGACTGCCAGATATAGCTTACATGCTAAAGACACCCTTTCGTGTATTCCAAAGCGGTGTACCGAAATGTGAACAACATTTACAAGAGAATGACTCATTTTACCTTTATTACTTCGTATGTCTTCATATAGTTAGCAGAAAAGATCCAGCATAATTATTAATTATGACCGGAAACATTGTCGGCTAAGGAATTACTTTATGTCCCTGATTACATCCATACAAGGAATAGGTAATAAACCTGCTAAGCGATGCTCACTTGAACAGGACCTGTTCTGCAGATTCATATACCATGCATGCTATAAACACCGTTAGTTTATACCAATGCGGTGTACGGAAATGTAAACAACATTTATAAAAGACCGAGTCATTCTACGTTTATAACTTTGTATGTCTTCGTATACTTAGCAGAAAAGGTCCCTCAAGTTTATCACATGAAGCAGATGGAGTCTCTTGGTATTATTTCTCAAAACCTATTATATTCCAATTTAGTTACTTAGGACTTCAACCATGTAAATCACATATTTAACTTTGCTACATATAGCAAAAGCTACTAGTGCTATTTCCAAATTCTCATTAGAACATAGTATTATGAAATTCCATGTTCTGCAAATTCATATAGCATGCATGCTTTCACTTATACCAATGCGTACATTAACTAAAGATCGACTCATTTTCCCTTTATTACTTTGTCTGTTTTCATATAGTTAGCAGAAAAGAACCCCCCAGGTTATCACATGCTACAGATGGAGTCTCTTGGTATTGTTTCTCAAAACCAGCAAAAGCCCTATTATATTCCAAGTTAGTTTCTTAGGACTTCAACCATGTAACTCGCGTATTTAACATTGCTATATATAGCTAAAGCACCTAGTGCTATTTCCAAATACTCTATAATTACATAGTATTATGAAATTCTATCTTGTACTGGGTATGATAACCGTAAATACTTGTAGGCTTTATGTCCCTGATTACATCCATACAAGGCATTGGTAATATACCTGCTAAGCATTACAAACTTGAACAAGATTCATATCACATGCATGCTATAAACCCCTTTCGTTTATACTAGTGCTATTTCCAAATTCTGTATTAGTCCATAGTATTATGAAATTCCATGTTCTACAGGGTATGATAAATAGTGGGCTAAGGAATTACTTTATGTCACAGATTACATCCATATAAGGAATAGGAAATATACCTGCTAAGCATGGCTCACTTGAACAGGACCTGTTCTGCAGATTCATATAGCATGCATGATTTCTACTGGGTATGATAAATAGTGGGCTAATTTTATCCATACAAGGAATAGGAAATATACCTCCTTAGTGTTGCTCACTTGAACAGGACCTTCTGCAGTTTCATATAACTTACATGCTAAAGACACCCTTTTGTGTATTCCAAAACGGTGTACCGAAATGTGAACAACATTTACAATGACTCATTTTACCTTTATTACTTCGTATGACTTCATATAGTTAGCAAAAAAGATCCAGCAAGTTTATCACATGCTGCAGATGGTGTCTCTTGGTACTGTTTCTCAAAACCAGCAGAAGCCCTATTATATTCCAAGTTAGTTTATTAGGACTTCAACCATGTAAATCACATATTTAACATTGCTACATATAGCTAAAGTTACTAGTGCTATTTCCAAATTCTCTATTATTAGTACATAGTATTATGAGATTCTATGTTCTACTGGGTATGATAAATAGTGGGCTAAGGAATTACTTTATGTCCCAGATTACATCCATAAAAGGAATACGAAATATACCTGCTAAGCGTTGCTCACGAACAGGACCTGTTCTGCAGATTCATATAACATGCATGCTATAAACACCTTTCGTTTATACTACTAGTGCTATTTCCAAATTCTCTATTATTAGTACATAGTATTATGAAATTCCGTGTTCTACTAGGTATGATAAATAGTGGGCTAAGGAATTACTTTATGTCCCAGATTACATCCATACAAGTAATAGTAAATGTACCTGCTAAGCGTTGCTCAATTGAACAGGACCTCTTCTGCAGATTCATATACCATGCATGATTTTTACTGGGTATGATAAATAGTGGGCTAAGGAATTACTTTATGTCCCAGATTACATCCTTAAAAGGAATAGGAATACCTGCTAAGCATTGCTCACTTGAACAGGACCTGTTTTGCAGATTCATATAGCATGCATGCTTTCACATATACCTATGCGGTGTACCGAAATGTAAACAACATTTACTAAAGATCATTTTACCTTTATTACTTGGTATGTCTTCATATAGTTAGCAGAAATGATACCGCAAGGTTATGATATGCTGCAGATGGAGTCTCTTGGTATTGTTTCTTAAAACCAGCAGAAGTTATTATTAGTTTCGTAGGACTTAAACCATGTAACTCACAAATTTAACTTTGCTAGCAAAAGCTACTAGTGCTGTATCCAAATTCTCTATTATTACTACATAGAAATCTATATGAAAATCTATCTTATACTGGGTATGATAACCTTAAATACCTGTTGGCTAAGGAATTACTATATGTCCCTAATTATATCCATACGAATAGGAAATATACCTCCTAAGCGTTGCTCACTTGAACAGGACCTGTTCTGCAGTTTCATATAGCTTACGTGATGCAGATGGGAGTCTCTTGGTATTGTTCCTCGAAACCAGCAGAAGCCCTATTATATTCCAAGTTAGTTTCTTAGGACTTCAACCATGTAACTCACATATTTAACATTTACTAAAGGTCGACTCATTTTACCTTTATTACTTTGTATGTTTTCATATAGCAGAAAAGATCCCGCAAGGTGCTGCAGATGGAGTCTCTGGTATTGTTTCTCAAAACCAGCAGAAGCCCTATTATATTTCATAATACTATACTAATTATGAAGCCCTATTATATTCCAAGTTAGTTTCTTAGGACTTCAACCATGTAACTCACATATTAAACATTGCTACATATAGTTAAAGCTACTAGTGCTATTTGCAAATTCTCTATTATTATATAGAATTATGAAATGATATCTTGTACTGGGTATGATAACCGTAAATACTTGCGGGCTTTATGTCCCTGATTACATCCATACAAAGAATAGGTAATATACCTGCTAAGCGTTGCTCACTTGAACAGGACCTGTTCTGAAGATTCATATAACATGCATGCTATAAACACCTTTCAATTATACCAATGCGGTGTACGGAAATGTAAACAACATTTACAAAAGACCGACTCATTTTACCTTTATTACTTTTCATGTTTTCGTATACTTAGCAGAAATATCCCGCAAGTTTATCACATGCTGCAGATGGTGTCTCTTGGTATTGTTTCTTAAAACCAGCAGAAGCCCTATGATATTATAGCTACTAGTGCTGTATCCAAATTCTCTATTATTACTACATAGTGTCATGAAAATCTATCTTATACTAGGTATGATAACCTTAAATACCTGTTGGCTAAGGAATTACTATATGTCCCTAATTATATCCATACAAGGAATACGAAATATACCTCCTAAGTGTTGCTCACTTGAACAAGATTCATATAACATGCATGCTATAAACACCTTTCGTTTATACTACTAGTGCTATTTCCAAATTCTGTATTAGTACATAGTATTATGAAATTCCATGTTCTACTGGGTATGATAAATAGTGGGCTAAGGAATTACTTTATGTCCCAGATTACATCCATATAAGGAATAGGAAATATACCTGCTAAGCGTTGCTCACTTGAACAGGACCTGTTCTGCAGTTTCATATAGCTTACATGCTAAAGACACCCTTTCGTGTATTCCAAAGCGGTGTACCGAAATGTGAACAACATTTACAAGAGAATGTTTTACGTTTATTACTTCGTATGACTTCATATAGTTAGCAGAAAAGATCCAGCAAGTTTATCACATGCTGCAGATGAAGTCTCTTGCTATTGTTTCTCAAAACCAGCAGAAGCCCTATTATATTCCACGTTAGTTTGTTAGGACTTCAACCATGTTCAACATTGCTACATATAGCTAAAGTTACTAGTGCTATTTCCAAATTCTCTATAATTATTACATAGTATTATGAAATTCTATCTCCTACAGTTTATGCTAACCGGAATTACTTTATGTCCCTGATTACATCCATACAAGGAATAGGTAATATACCTGCTAAGCGATGCTCACTTGAACTGGACCTGTTCTGCAGATTCATATAACATGCATGCTACAAACCGTTCATTTATACCAATGCGGTGTACGGAAATGTAAACAACATTTACAAAAGACCGACTCATTTTACCTTTATTACTTTGTATGTCATATAGTTATCAGAAAAGATCCTGCAAGGTTATCACATGGTGCAGATGGAGTCTCTTGGTATTTTCTCAAAACCAGCAGAAGCCCTATTATATTCCAAGTTAGTTTCATAGGACTTCAACCATGAAACTCACCTATTTAAGTTTGCTACATATAGCAAAAGCTACTAGTGCGATTTCCAAATTCTCTGTTATCATTATTACATAGTATTATGAAATTCCTTGTTCTACAGGGTATGATAAATAGTGGGCTAAGGAATGTCCCAGATTACATCCATACAAGGAATAGGAAATGTACCTGCTAAGCGTTGCTCACTTGAACAGCACCTGTTCTGCACATTCATATAGCATGCATGCTTTCACTTATACCAATGCGGTGTACCGAAATGTAAACAACATTTACTAAAGATCGACTCATTTTACCTTTATTACTTTGTATGTCTTCATATAGTTAGCAGAAATAAAACCGCAATTTTATTATATGCTGCAGATGGAGTCTCATGGTATCGTTTCTTAAAACCAGCAGAAGGCCTATGATATTATGTTAGTTTCGTAGGAATTGCACCATGTAACTCACAAATTTAACTTTGCTAGCAAAAGCTACTAGTGCTGTTTCCAAATTCTCTATTATTACTACATAGTGTCATGAAAATGTATCATTCTGGGTATGATAACCTTAAATACCTGGTGGCTAAGGAATTACTATATGTCCCTAATTTTATCCATACAAGGAATAGGAAATATACGTCCTAAGTGTTGCTCACTTGAACAGGACCTTCTGCAGTTTCATATAACTTACATGCTAAAGACACCCTTTTGTGTATTCCAAAACGGTGTACCGAAATGTGAACAACATTTACAATGACTCATTTTACCTTTATTACTTCGTATGAGTTCATATAGTTAGCAAAAAAGATCCAGCAAGTTAATCACATGCTGCAGATGGTGTCTCTTGGTACTGTTTCTCAAAACCAGCAGAAGCCCTATTATATTCCAAATTAGTTTATTAGGACTTCAACCATGTAAATCACATATTTAACATTGCTACATATAGCTAAAGTTACTAGTGCTATTTCCAAATTCTCTATTATTAGTACATAGTATTATGAAATTCTATGTTCTACTGGGTATGATAAATAGTGGGCTAAGGAATTACTTTATGTCCCAGATTACATCCATAAAAGGAATACGAAATATACCTGCTAAGCGTTGCTCACGAACAGGACCTGTTCTGCAGATTCATATAACATGCATGCTATAAACACCTTTCGTTTATACTACTAGTGCTATTTCCAAATTCTCTATTATTAGTACATAGTATTATGAAATTCCGTGTTCTACTGGGTATGATAAATAGTGGGCTAAGGAATTACTTTATGTCCCAGATTACATCCATACAAGGAATAGTAAATGTACCTGCTAAGGTAAAGGTAAAAGGTAAAGGTATCCCCTGTGCAAGCACCGAGTCATGTCTGACCCTTGGGGTGACGCCCTCTAGCGTTTTCATGGCAGACTCAATACGGGGTGGTTTGCCAGTGCCTTCCCCAGTCATGACCGTTTACCCCCCAGCAAGCTGGGTACTCATTTTACCGACCTCGGAAGGATGGAAGGCTGAGTCAACCTTGAGCCGGCTGCTGGGATCGAACTCCCAACCTCATGGGCAGACAGCTCCAGACAGCATATCGCTGCCTTACCACTCTGCGCCACAAGAGGCTCCTAAATGTACCTGCTAAGCGTTGATCAATTGATCAGGACCTCTTCTGCAGATTCATATACCATGCATGATTTTTACTGGGTATGATAAATAGTGGGCTAAGGAATTACTTTATGTCCCAGATTACATCCTTAAAAGGAATAGGAAATATACCTGCTAAGCATTGCTCACTTGTTTTGCAGATTCATATAGCATGCATGCTTTCACATATACCTATGCGGTGTACCGAAATGTAAACAACATTTACTAAAGATCATTTTACCTTTATTACTTGGTATGTCTTCATATAGTTAGCAGAAATGATACCGCAAGGTTATGATATGCTACAGATGGAGTCTCTTGGTATTGTTTCTTAAAACCAGCAGAAGTTATTATTAGTTTCGTAGGACTGGCTCCGATGTCCGACGCGGCGCCTGCTTGCCGACGCAGCGGCGCGGTAGCCTCGCTTCCTTTGGCCTGCGCATCGACGCCTCGACACCTACCGCTCCGGGTTTTGCCGCCGTCACAGCCGTTCTGTGCATAACCGGTATGCTTCGCGTCTTCCCCCTCCGCTTTTTCCATGTGACCCAAATTCGCCGTTTCAGCGGCCGTGCATAATGGGCCTTAGCAGGTATATTACCTATTCTTTGAATGGATGTAATCAGGGACTTAAAGCCTGCAAGTATTTACGGTTATCATACCAATACAAGATAGAATTTCATAATACTATGTAACAATAGAGAATTTGGAAATAGCACTAGTAGCTTTAACTATAAGTAGCAATGTTAAATATGTGAGTTACACGGTTGAAGTCCTAAGAAACTAACTTGGAATATAATAGGGCTTCTGCTGGTTTTGAGAAACAATACCAAGAGACTCCATCTGCACCATGTGATAACGTTGCAGGATCTTTTCTGCTAACTATATGAAGACATACAAAGTAATAAAGGTAAAATGAGTCGGTCTTTTGTAAATGTTGTTTACATTTCCGTACACCGCATTGGTATATGTAGCTATATGTAGCAATGTTAAATATTTGAGTTACATAGTTGAAGTCCTAGTAAACTAACTTGGAATATAATAGGGCTTCTGCTGGTTTTGAGAAACAATACCAGAGACTCCATCTGCAGCATGTGATAACCTTGTGGGATCTTTTCTGCTAACTATATGAAAACATACAAAGTAATAAAGGTAACATGAGTCGATCTTTAGTAAATGTTGTTTACATTTTGGTACACCGCACTGGTGTAAGTGAAAGCATGCATGCTATATGAATCTGCAGAACAGGTCCTGTTCAAGTGAGCCATGCTTAGCAGGTATATTTCCTATTCCTTGTATGGATGTAATCTGGGACATAAAGTTATTCCTTAGCCCACAAGTATTTTAGGCTATCATACCCAGTATAAGATAGATTTTCATGACACTATGTAGTAATAATGGAGAATTTGGAACCAGCACTAGTAGCTTTTGCTAGCAAAGTTACATATGTGAGTTACATGGTTGAAGTCCTACGAAACTAACTTATAATATCATAGGGCTTCTGCTAGTTTTAAGAAACAATACCAAGAGACTCCATCTGCAGCATGTGATAAACTTGCGGGATATTTCTGCTAAGTATACGAAGACATACAAAGTAATAAATGTATTTTACCTGGCTGTGGCCCCCGGTGCCTAGGGGGCTCACGTGGGGCCGGCGGAGCCCCACCGACGGTTGCCGGTCTCTTCGGTGGCCGTCCCCGGCCCGCCCCCTCAGCCTCCACCACCTCGGGCGGCCGGGGAATACGCCGCACACTGAGGCTCCGTGCCACCCGTCGTGGCCACCCACTGCCCCGCGTCCCCAAGATATCGGCCAGCCTCCGGTAGTGCGGGCATGTGGCTGGCTCGGCTCCCATCCGGTCGTTATGCTCGTGGACACGGTAGTACTCCTGCCGCAGCGCCTTGGAATGTCGGACGAAGAATGTGGCCGGCAACGGGGTCTACACGGCGTGGCCAGGGAGCACGGGCAGCGTGGCCGGCCATAGGCGCTCCTGGCAGCCGTCGGTGCATCCGGGGGATGCCGGCTTCCCCGGAACGTCGGGGGCGGTCCCAACACCCCTCACGATGCTGTGTGCCGGACAGCAGGGGGCGTGGTGGGAAGGGGCGGTACCTGGGCGCGTCTGGTCACTTTCGACCATGCTGCGCACGTGGAGGGGTGGCTTGGCCGGTGGGATGGCAGGGGCGGGGCCAGAGTCGCCATCCATGGGAGTCATCCGCTCCAAGGCTGTCGCGATGCGGTCCAGGACCCCTGTTGCTGTCATGAGGGAGTCAGCTGGTCCGGCAATCGTCTCCCGGTGCAGGGCATGGAACTCCGCCCACTCCTGGCGTTCCCGCTCGCCCTCTGCCCTCCCGAGCTCCAGCAGGGTTGTCTGGAAACAGCGCAGCTCGTCCAGGTCCTCCTCCCCCTGCTCCAGTAGCCGTTCCCCGACAGTGGTGAGGAGCGCGACGCGGCGGCGGCGCCTGCGTTTCCGTAGTAGGCGCTTCTCGGTAGAGAGCGCCCCGAGGTCCAGGGCTGGCCCCTCCCCTTCCTCGCCGCTGTCGCCGTCCTCACCGCCTTCACCTGCATATGTGAATAGGTTTGATTTGCTGGGGACCGAGCTTCCCAGGGCACCCCTCTGGCCCTCCGGGCCGTGGCACGCACCTGCAGAGCCCTGCCCCGGTCGCTCAGACTCGGAGGCCACGTTCGAGGACACTGGGCTTCTGTCCGGGGCGTCCCCCCATGCTGCACCTGAGGGCGACACGAAGGGCGGTGCCTTGGCCCAGGGTGGCAGTCCGCCATTGGGCCAAGGCACCTGGGGAGCCAGCTGCCGGCCGGCCCTTGGCGCGGCTCCCACACAACCAATTCCACCCACTTGGGGACCCACGGTACCCGTGGTCTCCTGGGAACCGCCCGACTCGTAGTCAGTCTGGCCGGCATAGTCGCTGTCTCCCCCAGGCGATACTGGCCCCGTTGATGGCCCTGGTGGGGGTCATAGACAGGGGGTGGGTTGCATGCCTGTGGCGTAGTCCCCCGCCCCACTGCCCAGGTGGCCACCCACCTGGGAGCAGTAACTGGCCCTAGCCCCCGCTTCTTAGGGGGCTCATGTGGGGCCAGCGAAGCCCCACCGGCGGATGCCGGTCTCTTCGGTGGCCGTCCACGGCACGCCCACTCAGCCTCCACCACCTCGGGCGGCCGGGGAACACGCCGCACACTGAGGCTCCGTGCCACCCGTCGCGGCCGCCCACTGCCCCGCGTCCCCAAGATATTGGCCAGCCTCCGGTAGTGCGGGCATGTGGCTGGCTCGGCTCCCGTCCGGTCGTTATGCTCGCGGACACGGTAGTACTCCTGCCGCAGCGCCTTGGTCTTCGTCCGACATTCCATGGCGCTGCGGACGACCCCTTGTGCCCAGGGGTCCCTGGAGACACGTTCGAACACCTCCCGGTTCCTGTGGGATGCATGCAGGGCCTCCTGGATGTCCGGGGCGCCCCAGACTTCGAACAGAGCCACGGCCTCATGCTCCCTCCAGCTAGGGCCCCGTCCCCCCTGCTCGCCGGTGCTTGCCGATGCCGACGAGCTTGGGGTCGGGTACTCGTCCGCCGGGCCAGGGGGCCCCTCGGGCACTGGGGTAGGGAATCCTCGGACGGCGCGCTGCCATGGCCTCCCTTCTCGCTGTGGCCGCGTGCTGTCGCACTAACTAGGTGACCGGCAACGGGGTCTACACGGCGTGGCCAGGGAGCACGGGCATCGTGGCTGGTGATAGGCGCTCCTGGCAGGCGTCGGTGCGTCCGGGGGATGCCGGCTTCCCAGGAACGTCGGGGGCAGTCCCCACGCCCCTCGCGATACTGTGGGCCGAACGGCAGGGGGTCGTGGTGGGAAGGGGCAGTACCTGGGCGCCTCTGGTCACTTTCGACCATGCTTGCCACGTGGAGGGATCGGCGTGACGGCGCCCGCTGGCAATGCCAGGCCGTGGAGCTTTTTTTGCTCCACAGCCTGGCCATGGGCGCGTCACGCCGCCTTATGACTACGGCGCAGCTGGTCAACTGTTTTGACCTCTTCCGAGCGGCCTCGGAATACCTGGAGGCCGCCGGGTACTCCCGGACACCCCGCAAGTGCCGGGAGAAATTCGAACGGCTGAGGGCCACCTTCTTTGCGGCTCTGCGAGCCATAGCTGCCGGCACTCCAGGGCCGCCTCCGCCACACGCAGACGTCCTCGACTTGATGTGGGCGGAGGCTGGGGCTCCTGTATGGATGTTACGGCAGCAGGAGGGTGTGTATGGCGGCAACGGGCGACTGTGCGGATCCGGGCCACATGCCTGGCCGTTCTGCGCTGCCTTGCCGTCATGGCCCTGTAGGGACCTCCGGTATCGGCGCGCTCTCTCTCCGGGTGCCTTTCTTCCCCACTTGCAGGGGGTGCCTCAACGGACTGCTGTGGTGCCGGACCCTCCTCGCCGCCCACGTGAGTTGCCGTTGCGGACCTCCCGCCGCCCTGAAGCTGGACTTTGGGGGGGCGTTGGGTGTCGCCACGTAGCCGTCCCCTTAGTTGCCTCCCAGTTCGCCCCTCCCCTTGTTTGCTACCCCGGTCCATCTGCCCCCTAGGTCGTCCGCTTTCTTTTACTTTTTCCCCTCGCGTGTTGTATTTCCTAGACCCCCGTGTTTGTACGGTTTTCTATGCATTGCACTTTTTTACACTGTATTAACTATTTTATAAAGTTTGTATGTTTCACCCACTCCCTCGTCTCTGTTGTCGCTTGTGCTTGGGGGAGGGTTCGGGGATTGGTGGGTGGTCGCTGTGGTGGCCTCTGTGCCGTTCCTCATAGGGACATGCTGCCCCACTCCCCCGCTGGAGCTCAACGCCCCGGCCCGTTGCATCCAGGGTTCCCCTGCATCCCCTTCCCTTTGGGGATCTCCGGGCGCCTTTCTATCCTCGTTCCCCTTGGGTGCCCTCTGTGGTGCGGCGTTCCAGCAGCCGCTTCGATTCTGGCTCTGCCGCTGAACCCGGAACTCCCCGATTACGCACGCGGCGCCTTCGGCGCCACGTCTGATTGGTCCCTGGTTGTCAAGGAAGCTGCGGTTTCTCCCGCGTTCCGCTAACGCGACTTTTCCGGCGGCGTGCATCGAATCTGCAGCCCATTGCCGCCGGCACCGTTCGTTATCGGTGATTTTAGTCGCCGCCATTCCACCTGAATGTGCGTTAAAATCCCCGGTCTAAGCGTTGCTCACTTGAACAGGACCTGTTCTGCAGATTCATATAACATGCATGCTATAAACACCTTTCGTTTATACCAATGCGGTGTACGGAAATGTAAACAACATTTACAAAAGACCAACTCATTTTACCTTTATTACTTTGTATGTTTTCATATAGTTAGCAGAATAGATCCCGCAAGGTTATCACATGCTTTAGTTAATGTTGCTTACATTTCTGTACGCATTGGTATAAGTGAAAGCATGCATGCTATATGAATTTGCAGAACATGGAATTTCATAATACTATGTTCTAATAATAGAGAATTTGGAAATAGCACTAGTAGCTTTTGCTATATGTAGCAAAGTTAAATATGTGATTTACATGGTTGAAGTCCTAAGTAACTAACTTGGAATATAATAGGGCTTCTGCTGGTTTTGAGAAATAATACCAAGAGCCTCCATCTGCAGCATGTGATAAACTTGCGGGATCTTTTCTGCTCAGTATACGAAGACATACAAAGTAATAAAGGTAAAATGAGTCGGTCTTTTGTAAATGTTGTTTACATTTCCATACACCGCATTGGTATATGCGGTATATGTAGCAATGTTAAATATGTGAGTTACATGGTTGAAGTCCTAAGAAACTAACTTGGAATATAATACGGCTTCTGCTGGTTTTGAGAAACAATACCAGAGACTCCATCTGCAGCATGTGATAACCTTGCGGGATCTATTCTGCTAACTATATGAAAACATACAAAGTAATAAAGGTAAAATGAGTCGATCTTTAGTAAATGTTGCTTACATTTCGGTACACCGCATTGGTGTAAGTGAAAGCATGCATGCTATATGAATCTGCAGAACAGGTCCTGTTCAAGTGAGACATGATTAGCAGGTCTATTTCCTATTCCTTGTATGGATGTAATCTGGGACATAAAGTAATTCCTTAGCCCACAAGTATTTTAGGCTATCATACCCAGTATAAGATTGATTTTCATGACACTATGTAATAATAATAGAGAATTTGGAACCAGCACTAGTAGCTTTTGCTAGCAAAGTTAAATATGTGATTTACACGGTTGAAGTCCTACGAAACTAACATAATATCATAGGGCTTCGGCTGGTTTTGAGAAACAATACCAAGAGACTGCATCTGCAGCATGTGATAACCTTGCGGGATCTTTTCTGCTAACTATATGAAGACATACAAAGTAATAAAGGTACAATTAGTCGTTCTTTAGTAAATGTTGTTTACATTTCGGTACACCGCATTGGTATAAGTGAAAGCATGCATGCTATATGAATGTGCAGAACAGGTGCTGTTCAAGTGAGCAACGTTTAGCAGGTACATTTACTATTCCTTGTATGGATGTAATCAGGGACATAAAGTAATTCCATAGCCAACTATTTATCATACCCAGTAGAAATCATGCATGCTATATGAATGTGCAGAAAGGTGCTGTTCAAGTGAGCAACGCTTAGCAGGTATATTTCCTATTCCTTTTATGGATGTAATCTGGGACATAAAGTAATTCCTTAGCCCACTATTTATCATACCCAATAGAACATAGAATTTCATAATACTATGTACTAATAATAGATAATTTGAAAATAGCACTAGTAGCTTTTGCTATATGTAGCAAAGTTAAATATGTGAGTTACACGGTTGAAGTCCTAAGAAACTAACTTGGAATATAATAGGGCTTCTGCTGGTTTTGAGAAATAATACCAAGAGAGTCCATCTGCTTCATGTGATAAACTTGCGGGATCTTTTCTGCTAAGTATACGAAGACATACAAAGTAATAAACGTAAAACGACTTGGTCTTTAGTAAATGTTGCTTACATTTCGGTACACCGCATTGGTGTAAGTGAAAGCATGCATGCTGTATGAATCTGCAGAACAGGTCCTGTTCAAGTGAGCCATGCTTAGCAGGTACATTTCCTATTCCTTGTATGGATGTAATCTGGGACATTCCTTAGCCCACTATTTATCATACCCAGTAGAACAAGGAATTTCATAATACTATGTAATAATGATAACAGATAATTTGGAAATCGCACTAATAGCTTTTGCTATATGTAGCAAACTTAAATATGTGAGTTACATGATTGAAGTCCTAAGAAACTAAATTGGAATATAATAGCCCGTACTCCCTGGCCACGCCGTGTAGACCCCGTTGCCGGCCACCTAGTTAGTGTGACAGCACGCGGCCACAGCGAGCAGGGAGGCCATGGCAGCGCGCCGTCCGAGGATTCCTGCCCCAGCGCCCGAGGGGCCCCCTGGCCCGGCGGACGAGTACCCGACCCCTAGCTTGTCGGCATCGGCAAGCACCGGCGAGCAGGGGGGACGGGGCCCTAGCTGGAGGGAGCATGAGGTCGTGGCTCTGTTCGAAGTCTGGGGCGCCCCGGACATCCAGGAGGTCCTGCATGCACCGGGAGGTGTTCGAACATGTCTCCAGGGACCTCCGGGCACAAGGGGTCGTCCGCAGCGCCTTGGAATGTCAGACGAAGACCAAAACGCTGCGGCAGGAGTACTACCGTGTCCGCGAGCATAACGACCGGACGGGAGCCGAGCCAGCCACATGCCCGCACTACCGGAGGCTGGCCGATATCTTGGGGACGCGGGGCAGTGGGCGGTAAAACGAGTCATTCTCTTGTAAATGTTCTTCACATTTGGTACACCGCTTTGGAATACACGAAAGGGTGTCTTTAGCATGTTAGCTATATGAAACTGCAGAACAGGTCCTGTTCGAGTGAGCAACGCTTAGGATGTACATTTCCTATTCCTTGTATGGATGTAATCTGGGACATAAAGTAATTTGTTAGCCCACTATTTATCATACCCAGTAGAAATCATGCATGCTATATGAATCTGCAGAACAGGTCCTGTTCAAGTGAGCAACGCTTAGCAGGTATATTTCCTATTGCTTATATGTATGTAATCTGGGACATAAAGTAATTCCTTAGCCCACTATTTATCATACCCAGTAGAACATGGAATTTCATAATACTATGTACAAATACAGAATTTGGAAATAGCACTAGTAGTATAAAAAGGTGATTATAGCATGCATGTTATATGAATCTTGTTCAAGTGTGTAATGCTTAGCAGGTATATTACTTATTCCTTGTATGGATGTAATCAGGGACATAAAGCCTACAAGTATTTACGGTTATCATACCCAGTACAAGATAGAATTTCATAATACTATGTAATAATAGAGAATTTGGAAATAGCACTAGGTGCTTTAGCTATATGTAGCAAAGTTAAATATGTGATTTACATGGTTGAAGTCCTAAGAAACTAACTTGGAATATAATAGGGCTTCTGCTCGTTTTGAGAAATAATACCAAGTGACTCCATCTGCAGCATGTGATAAACTTGCGGGATCTTTTCTGCTCAGTATACGAAGACATACAAAGTAATAAAGGTAAAATGAGTCGGTCTTTTGTAAATGTTGTTTACATTTCCGTACACCACATTGGTATATGCGGTATATGTAGCAATGTTAAATATGTGAGTTACATGGTTGAAGTCCTAAGAAACTAACTTGGAATATAATAGGGCTTCTGCTGGTTTTGAGAAACAATACCAGAGACTCCATCTGCAGCATGGATGGATGTAATCTGGGACATAAAGTAATTCCTTAGCCCACAAGTATTTTAGGCTATCATACCCAGTATAAGATTTATTTTCATGACACTATGTAATAATAATGGAGAATTTGGAACCAGCACTAGTAGCTTTTGCTAGCAAAGTTAAATATGTGAGTTACACCTTTGAAGTCCTACGAAACTAACATAATATCATAGGGCTTCTGCTGGTTTTCAGAAACAATACCAAGAGACTCTATCTGCAGCATGTGATAAACTTACGGGATATTTCTGCTAAGTATACGAAGACATACAAAGTAATAATGGTAAAATGAGTTGGTCTTTTGTAAATGTTGTTTACATTTCCGTACACCGCATTGGTATAAACGAAAGGTGTTTATAGCATGCATGTTATATGAATCTGCAGAACAGGTCCTGTTCAAGTGAGCAACGCTTAGACCCATTATGCACGGGGATTTTAACGCACATTCGGGGAGGATTGGCGGCGACTAAAATCACCAATAACGCACGGTGCCGGTAGCAACGGGCTGCAGATTCGATGCACGCCGCCGGAAAAGTCGCGTTATCGGAACGCGGAAGAAACCGCAGCTTCCTTGACAACCAGGGTCCAATCAGACGTGCTGCCGAAGGCGCCGCGTGCGTAATGGGGGAGTTCAGGGTTTAGCGGCAGAGCCAGAATCGAAGCGGCTGCTGGAACGCAGAGGGCACCCACAGAGGGCACCCAAAGGGAACGGGGATAGAAAGGCGCCCGGAGATCCCCAAAGGGGAGGGGAAGCAGGGGAGCCCTGGATGCAATGGGCCGGGGCGCTGATCTCCAGTGGGGGAGAGGGGCAGCATGTCCGTATGAGGAACGGCACAGAGGCCACCACAGCGACCACCCACCAATCCCCGAACCCTCCCCCAAGAACAAACGACAGCAGAGACGAGGGTGTGGGTGAAACATACAAACTTTATAAAATAGTCAAAGTGTAAAAAAGTGCAATGCATAGAAAACCGTACAAACACGGGGATCTAGGAAATACAACACGCGAGGGGAAACAGTAAAAGAAAGGGGACGACCTAGGGGGCAGATGGACCTGGGTAGCAAACAAGGGGAGGGGCGAACTGGGAGGCAACTAAGGGGACGGATACGCGGCGACACCCAACCCCCCCAAAGTCCAGCTTCAGGGCCGCGGGAGGTCCGCGACGGCAGCTCACGTGGGCGGCGAGGAGGGTCCAGCAGCACAGCAGTCCGTTGAGGCACCCTCTGCAAGTGGGGAAGAAAGGCACCCGGTGAGAGCGGCGCCGGTACCGGAGGTCCCTACAGGGCCATGACGGCAAGGCAGTGCAGAACGGCCAGGCATGTGGCCCGGGTCCGCACAGTCGCCCGTTGCCGCAATACACACCCTCCTGCTGCCGTAACATCCATACAGGAGCGCCAGCCTCCGGCCACATCAGGTCGAGGACGTCTGCGTGTGGCGGAGGCGGCCCTGGAGTGCCGGCAGCTAAGGCTCGCAGAGCCGCAAAGAAGGTGGCCCTGAGCCGTTCGAATATCTCCCGGCACTGGCGGGGTGTCCGGGATTACCCGTCGGACTCCAGGTATTCCGAGGCCGCTCGGAAGAGGTCAAAACAGTTGACCAGCTGCGCCGTAGTCATAAGGCGGCGTGACGCGCCCATGGCCAGGCAGTGGAGCAAAAAAAGCTCCACGGCCCGGTATTGCCAGCGGGCGCCGTCACGCCGCTCCCTCCACGTGCGCAGCATGGTCGAAAGTGACCAGCCGCACCCAGGTACCGCCCCTTCCCAGCACGCCCCCCTGCCGTCCAGCCCACAGTATCGCGAGGGGCGTGGGGACCGCCCCCGACGTTCCTGGCAATCCGGCAACCCCCGGACGCACCGATGCCTGCCAGGAGCCACGCTGCCCGTGCTCCCTGGCCACGCCGTGTAGACCCCGTTGACAGCAACCTAGTTAGTGCGACAGCACGCGGCCACAGCGAGCAGGGAAGCCCTGGCAGCACGCCGTCCGAGGATTCCTGCCTCAGCGCCCGAGGGGCCCCCTGGCCTGGCGGACGAGTACCCGACCCCTAGCTAGTCGGCATCGGCAAGCACCGGCGAGCAGGGGGGACGGGGCCGTAGCTGGAGGGAGCATGAGGTCGTGGCTCTGTTGGAAGTCTGGGGTGCCCCGGACATCCAGGAGGCCCTGCATGCGTCCCACAGGAACCGGGAGGTGTTCGAACGTGTCTCCAGGGACCTCCGGGCACAAGGGGTAGTCCGCAGCGCCTTGGAATGTCGGACGAAGACCCCCTTTCTATGACCACCACCAGGGCCATCAACGGCGCCAGTATCGCCTGGGTGAGACAGCGATCATGCCGGCCAGACGGATGAGGAGTCGGGCGGGACCCAGGAGACCACGGGTACCGTGGGTCCCCAAGTGGGTGGAATGGGTGGTGTGGGAGCCGTGCCAAGGGCCGGCCAGCAGCTGGCTCCCCAGGTGCCTTGGCCCAACGGCGGACTACCACCCCGGGCCAAGGCACCGCCTTCGTGTCGCCCGCAGGTGCAGCATGGGGGGACGCCCCGGACAGAAGCCCAGTGTCCCAGAACGTGGCCGAATCCGAGCGACAGGGGGAGGGCTCTGCAGGTGCGTGCCACGGAGCGGAGGGCCAGGGGGGGCCCATGGAAGCTCGGTCCCCAGCACACCAAACCTATTCACATATGCAGGTGAAGGCGGTGGGGACGGCAACGGCGGCGAGGAAGGGGAGGGGCCAGCCCTGGAACTCGGGGCGCTCTCTGCCGAGGAGCGCCTACAACGGGAACGCAGGCGCCGCCTCCGCGTCACGCTCCTCACCACTGTCGGGGAACGGCTACTGGAGCAGGGGGAGAAGGACCTGGACGAGCGGCGCCGTTTCTAGACCAACCTTCTGGAGCTCAGGAGGGCGGAGGGCGAGCGGGAACGGGGGCGGGGTTCCAGGAGTGGGCGGGGTTCAAGGAGTGAGCGGGGTTCCAGGCCCTGCACCGGGAGACGAAGGCCGGACAAGCTGCCTCCCTCGCGACAGCAACAGGGGTCCTGGACCGCATCGCGACAGCCTTGGAGCGGATGACTCCCATGGATGGCGGCCCTGGCCCCGTCCCTGCCATCCCACCGGCCAAGCCACCCCTTGCGGTTTTCGTTGCGGGGTTTGTGGAGGCCCCGGTCGCCATGGCACGGGATGGATGGTGTTGAGGGGCCCCCTGCACAGCGGGTGCGCGAGGGCGAGCCACTGGCGCCGCCACGGGGGGCCGACGGCGGCCCCGGGGAGCCCGCGTGCTGCGGCGCTTGTAAACGGCAAAAAATAAATGGCCATCCTGTCATTGGGGTGGCCCTTACCTTCCCCTGTGACTCGTGTCTGTCATTCACCTGGCGCCCCTTCGTGGCCGGCGGTCGAACATCTAGGCAGCCACTGTATCCCTGACGCATTGCCCCTGCTGCCATGTGCGCTGCACTCCTGCCGACTGGGCCCCGGCCCGCCCACTCAGCCTCCACCACCTCGGGTGGCCGGGGAACACGCCGCACACTGAGGCTCCGTGCCACCCGTCGTGGCCGCCCACTGCCCCGCGTCCCCAAGATATCGGCCAGCCTCCCGTAGTGCGGGCATGTGGCTGGCTCGGCTCCCGTCCGGTCGTTATGCTCGCGGACACGGTAGTACTCCTGCCGCAGCGCCTTGGAATGTCGGACGAAGAATGTGGCCGGCAATGGGGTCTACACGGCGTAGCCAGGGAGCAAGGGCAGCGTGGCCGGCGATAGGCGCTCCTGGTAGGCGTTGGTACGGCTTCCCAGGAACGTCGGGGGCGGTCCCCAGACCCCTCGCTATGCTGTGGGCCGGACGGCAGGGGGGCGTGGTGGGAAGGGGCGGTACCTGGGCGCGGCTGGTCACTTTTGACCATGCTGAGCACGTGGAGGGAGCGGCAGATTCATATGGCATGCATGCTTTCACTTACACCAATGCGGTATACCGAAATGTAAGCAACATTTACTAAATATCGACTCATTTTACCTTTAATACTTTGTATTTTTTCATATAGTTAGCAGAAAAGATCCCGCAAGGTTATCACATGCTGCAGATGGAGTCTCTTATATTGTTTCTCAAAACCAGCAGAAGCCCTATTATATTCCAAGTTAGTTTCTTAGGACTTCGACCGTGTAACTCACATATTTAACATTGCTACATATAGCTAAAGCTACTAATACTATTTCCAAATTCTCTATTATTACATAGTTTTATGAAATGTACTGGGTATGATAACCGTAAATATTTGTGGGCTTCATGTCCCTAATTACATCCGTACAAGGAATAGGTAATATACCTGCTAAGCATTGCTCACGAACAGGACCTGTTCTGCAGATTCATATAACATGCATGCTATAAAAACCTTTCGTTTATACTACTAGTGCTATTTCCAAATTCTCTATTATTAGTACATACTATTATGAAATTCCATGTTCTACTGGGTATGATAAATAGTGGGCTAGGGAATTACTTTATTTCCCAGATTACATCCATACAAGGAATAGGAAATCTACCTGCTAAGCTTTGCTCACTTGAACAGCACCTGGGACATAAAGGAATTACTTTATGTCCCAGATTACATCCATCCAAGGAATAGGAAATATTCCTGCTAAGCATGGCTCACGAACAGGACCTGTTCTGCAGATTCATATAGCATGCATGCTTTCACTTATGGATGTAATCTGGGACATAAAGTAATTCCTTAGCCCACTATTTATCATACCCAGTAGAACATGGAATTTCATAATACTATGTACTAATACAGAATTTGGAAATAGCACTAGTAGTATAAACGAAAGGTGTTTATAGCATGCATGTTATATGAATCTTGTTCAAGTGAGCAACACTTAGGAGGTATATTTCGTATTCCTTGTATGGATATAATTAGGGACATATAGTAATTCCTTAGCCAACAGGTATTTAAGGTTATCATACCTAGTATAAGATAGATTTTCATGACACTATGTAGTAATAATAGAGAATTTGGATACAGCACTAGTAGCTATAATATCATAGGGCTTCTGCTGGTTTTAAGAAACAATACCAAGAGACACCATCTGCAGCATGTGATAAACTTGCGGGATATTTCTGCTAAGTATACGAAAACATGAAAAGTAATAAAGGTAAAATGAGTCGGTCTTTTGTAAATGTTTTTGTAAATATTACCTATTCTTTGTATGGATGTAATCAGGGACATAAAGCCCGCAAGTATTTACGGTTATCATACCCAGTACAAGATATCATTTCATAATTCTATATAATAATAGAGAATTTGCAAATAGCACTAGTAGCTTTAACTATATGTAGCAATGTTTAATATGTGAGTTACATGGTTGAAGTCCTACGAAACTAACTTGGAATATAATAGGGCTTCTGCTGGTTTTGAGAAACAATACCAGAGACTCCATCTGCAGCACCTTGCGGGATCTTTTCTGCTATATGAAAACATACAAAGTAATAAAGGTAAAATGAGTCGACCTTTAGTAAATGTTAAATATGTGAGTTACATGGTTGAAGTCCTAAGAAACTAACTTGGAATATAATAGGGCTTCTGCTGGTTTCGAGGAACAATACCAAGAGACTCCCATCTGCATCACGTAAGCTATATGAAACTGCAGAACAGGTCCTGTTCAAGTGAGCAACGCTTAGGAGGTATATTTCCTATTCGTATGGATATAATTAGGGACATATAGTAATTCCTTAGCCAACAGGTATTTAAGGTTATCATACCCAGTATAAGATAGATTTTCATATAGATTTCTATGTAGTAATAATAGAGAATTTGGATACAGCACTAGTAGCTTTTGCTAGCAAAGTTAAATTTGTGAGTTACATGGTTTAAGTCCTACGAAACTAATAATAACTTCTGCTGGTTTTAAGAAACAATACCAAGAGACTCCATCGGCAGCATATCATAACCTTGCGGTATCATTTCTGCTAACTATACGAAGACATACCAAGTAATAAAGGTAAAATGATCTTTAGTAAATGTTGTTTACATTTCGGTACACCGCATAGGTATATGTGAAAGCATGCATGCTATATGAATCTGCAAAACAGGTCCTGTTCAAGTGAGCAATGCTTAGCAGGTATATTTCCTATTCCTTTTAAGGATGTAATCTGGGACATAAAGTAATTCCTTAGCCCAGTATTTATCATACCCAGTAGAACATAGAATCTCATAATACCCAGTAAAAATCATACCCAGTAAAAATCATGCATGGTATATGAATCTGCAGAAGAGGTCCTGTTCAATTGAGCAACGCTTAGCAGGTACATTTACTAGAGAATTTGGAAATAGCACTAGTAGTATAAACGAAAGGTGTTTATAGCATGCATGTTATATGAATCTGCAGAACAGGTCCTGTTCGTGAGCAACGCTTAGCAGGTATATTTCGTATTCCTTTTATGGATGTAATCTGGGACATAAAGTAATTCCTTAGCCCACTATTTATCATACCCAGTAGAACATAGAATCTCATAATACTATGTACTAATAATAGAGAATTTGGAAATCCGCAAAGCCATCGCAGGATGGAAAAGGATCAGTCCAGCCACAGCTGATCCCAGACGGCCTATTTCGTTAGACATTTTGAGGAACATAGTGAATCGATTGCCTGCTGTATGCATTGATGGTTATGAGGTTGCCCTTTTTGCGTCAGCGTTTACTCTTGCCTTTTTTGGGGCCTTTCAGAGCTCTGAGCTTGTATCGGGGTCCCGTTCGAGCACGGGCGATCAAGCAGTTGCGAGGGGGGATATGCACCTCACTGATGAAGAGCTGCACATCACCCTTCGTCGTTCAAAAACAGATCAGCTGGGAAGAGGATCTTATATAGTGTTGAGAAAAAGTTGTGCCGACACTCCCTGCCCGGTTAGCACCGTGAGGGCCTTTATAGCCGTTCGGCCAGAAATTGACGGGCCTTTGTTGATTCACAAAAATGGCACTTCCTTGTCACGGTATCAGTTTGGGGCCGTTTTAAGAAGCACACTCCACCAGCTGGGCCTACCGGCAATGCAATTTGTCACCCATTCATTTCGCATCGAGGCGGCAACTGAAACAGCTGCTTCAGGAGTGCCTCCGGATGACCTCAGGGCATTGGGCCGGTGGCGTTCAGTCGCATATAAGAAGTATGTGCGTCCAGATTTGTTGCTGTAACGTTTCCATACCGTGTTCCATGTTGCAGGTCCGGTCCAGGTTGCTCCGAAAGTGCTGGTTATTGGGCACAGTATTGTCCATTGGGCTGCGCGTTACGCAGTAAGATCCGGTTGGAACAATAACCTGGGCCTGGTTGGTTGTTATCGTATCTCCTGGGCAGGCCGCCGAGCTCTGCGCTGGGCATCCCTGCTAAAGGATCTGGATTCAGCCATCCGTCGCACCGGGGTTCCTGACATTTTGATAGTGCAACTTGGAGAGAACGACGGCACCAGTATAACAGCAGTGGGCCTAGCGGATGCCATCAGACGAGACTTCAAGCAACTTACCTGTCGTTTTCCTGGATTTCGCATCTGGAGGTCTACCTTGTTAGAACGGCGCACTTGGAGGGGGGCGGTTTCCCCCAAAAAGGTTGACGTGGACCGCAAAAAGGTCAACAAAATGGTTGCCAAGTTCCTAGTTCCGGAAGGCGGTGTGTGCATCCCACACCCTGAGATTTGTCATCGTTTATGGGCCTTGTAAAGAGGTATGGGCCTTGTAAAGAGGTAAAAGAGCCTCTTGTGGCGCAGAGTGGTAAGGCAGCCGTCTGAAAGCTTTGCCCATGAGGCTGGGAGTTCAATCCCAGCAGCCGGCTCAAGGTTGACTCAGTCTTCCATCCTTCCGAGGTCGGTAAAATGAGTACCCAGCTTGCTGGGGGGTAAATGGTCATGACTGGGGAAGGCACTGGCAAACTACCCCGTATTGAGTCTGCCATGAAAACGCTAGAGGGCGTCACCCCAAGGGTCAGACATGACTCAGTGCTTGCACAGGGGATACCTTTACCTTTACCTTTATGGGCCTTGTATAGGGCGGATGGAGTTCATCTCTCCGAATGGGGGATGGACTTGTGGTTGGATGACTTGAGGCATGCCCTGTTGGGCGTTTCCAGTTTGTAAGAGCGTTGGCGGGAGCGCGAGGATGGGAAAAACCCATCCCCTTGCTCTGTGGCGGGTTTTTGGGCATGGGGGAGGAACCATTGGCAAGCAAGCCCAGCCTGCGTGCTGGCATGCTTTTGTGGGGGGCCTCCGTAAGAGGCTGTGGGTAAGCGGTGCCGGGAGGCCATCAATCATGGAGGATGAGCTGGGACAGCAGATCCGCATTTCCGGGTGGCCCTGAATCCGGCAGGGGTTCACGCCTCAAGGGGTTCCCAAGAGGTGGTCACCTCCCCATTCTATCCATCAGGGCATTGGGGGCACGGGGAGCCCGGTGGGGTGTTGGAGGGCCTCGTGCATAGCTGATGAAGTCGCGTGTGGCTGCCTTGTGGTCAGGGGACAACAAGAGGGCTGGTTCCGTTCTCCAACATGCTGGTCAACGCTCTATCGTTCAATAAAAGTTGTGGCATGTTTAATGCCATTAAGTGTCTGTTGGTTTCTTTGCCGAAAAGTATTCCCCTGCATGGCAAGGAGGTATATTTCCTATTCCTTGTATGGATATAATTAAGGATATATAGTAATTCCTTAGCCCACAAGTATTTAAGGTTATCATACCCAGTATAAGATAGATTTTCATGACACTAGGTAGTAATAATAGAGAATTTGGAAACAGCACTAGTAGCTTTTGCTAGCAAAGTTAAATTTGTGAGTTACATGGTTGAAGTCCTAAGAAACTAACTTATAATATCATAGGGCTTCTGCTGGTTTTAAGAAACAAAACCAAGAGACTCCATCTGCAGCATATCATAACCTTGCGGTATCAATTCTGCTAACTATATGAAGACATACAAAGTAATAAAGGTAAAATGAGTCGATCTTTAGTAAATGTTGTTTACATTTCGGTACACCGCATTAGTGTAAGTGAAAGCATGCATGCTATTTGAATCTGCAGAACAGGTCCTGTTCAAGTGAGCCATACTTAGCATGTATATTTCCTATTCCTTGTATGGATGTAATCTGGGACATAAAGTTATTCCTTAGCCCACAAGTACTTTAGGCTATCATACCCAGTATAAGATACATTTTCATGACACTATGTAGTAATAATTGAGAATTTGGAACCAGCAGAAGTAGCTTTTGCTAAAAAAGTTAAATATGTGAGTTACATGGTTGAAGTCCTATGAAACTAACATAATATCATAGGGCTTCTGCTGGTTTTAAGAAACAATACCAAGAGACTCCATCTGCAGTATGTAATAGACTTGCCGGATCTTTTCTGCTAAGTTTACGAAGACATACAAAGTAATAAAGGTAAAATGAGTCAGTCTTTTGTAAATGTTGTTTACATTTCCGTACACCGCATTGGTATATGTAGCTATATGTAGCAATGTTAAATATATGAGTTACATGGTTGAAGTCCTAAGAAACTAACTTGGAATATAATAGTGCTTCTGCTGGTTTTGAGAAACATTACGAGAGACTCCATCTGCAGCATGTGATAACCTTGCGGGATCTTTTCTGCTAACTATATGAAAACATACAAAGTAATAAAGGTAAAATGAGTCGATCTTTAGTAAATGTTGCTTACATTTCGGTATACCGCATTGGTGTTAGTGAAAGCATGCATGCTATATGAATCTGCAGAACAGGTCCTGTTCAAGTGATCCATGCTTAGCAGGTATATTTCCTATTCCTTGTATGGATGTAATCTGGGACATAAAATAATTCCTTATCCCACAAGTATTTTAGGCTATCATACCCAGTATAAGATTGATTTTCATGACACTATGTAATAATAATAGAGAATTTGGAACCAGCACTAGTAGCTTTTGCTAGCAAAGTTAAATATGTGAGTTACATGGTTGAAGTCCTACGAAACTAACTTATAATATCATAGGGCTTCTGCTGGTTTTAAGAAATAATACCAAGAGACTCCATCTGCAGCATGTGATAAACTTTCGGGATATTTCTGCTAAGTATACGAAGACATACAAAGTAATAAAGGTAAAATGAGTTGGTCTTTTGTAAATGTTGTTTACATTTCGGTACACCGCATTGGTATAAACGAAAGGTGTTTATAGCATGCATGTTATATGAATCTGCAGAACAGGTCCTGTTCAAGTGACCAACGCTTAGCAGGTATATTACCTATTCTTTGTATGGATGTAATCAGGGACATAAAGCCCGCAAGTATTTACGGTTATCATACCCAGTACAAGATATCATTTCATAATACTATATAATAATTAGGAAATAGCACTAGTAGCTTTAACTATATGTAGCAATGTTAAATATGTGAGTTACATGGTTGAAGTCCTAAGAAACTCACTTGGAATATAATAGGGCTTCTGCTGGTTTTGAGAAACAATACCAGAGACTCCATCTGCAGCACCTTGCGAGATCTTTTCTGCTATATGAAAACATACAAAGTAATAAAGGTAAAATGAGTCGACGTTTAATAAATGTTAAATATGTGAGTTACATGGTTGAAGTCCTTAGAAACTAACTTGGAATATAATAGGGCTTCTGCTCGTTTCGAGGAACAATACCAAGAGACTCCCATCTGCATCATGTAAGCTATATGAAACTGCAGAACAGGTCCTGTTCAAGTGAGCAACGCTTTCCTATTTCCTATTCGTATGGATATAATTAGGGACATATAGGAATTCCTTAGCCAACAGGTATTTAAGGTTATCATACCCAGTATAAGATAGATTTTCATGTATTATTTCTCAAAACCAGCAGAAACCCTATTATATTCCAAGTTAGTTTCTTAGGACTTCAACCATGTAACTCACATATTTAACATTGCTACATATAGTTAAAGCTACTAGTGCTATTTCCAAATTCTCTATTATTACATAGTATTATGAAATTCTATCTTGTACTGGGTATGATAACCGTAAATACTTGCGGGCTTTATGTCCCTGATTACATCCATACAAAGAATAGGTAATATACCTGCTAAGCGTTGCTCACTTGAACAGGACCTGTTCTGCAGATTCATATAGCATGCATGCTTTCACTTACACCAATACGGTGTACCGAAATGTAAGCAACATTTACTAAAGATCGACTCATTTTACCTTTATTACTTTGGACCTGTTCTGCACGCCTGGGAGACGGAGTTGGCGAGGTAGGTGTACAAGGCAGGGCAAAGTGGTGGCCAACGGACCAAGGGGCACCATCCTCACAGCCTATCTCCCCCTCTCATCCACAGATCATGGATGGGTTCGGCCGTCTAGGGTTCCCCCACTGCATCGGGGCCGTCGATGGCTGCCACATCCCCATCCGTGCCCCCGGGAGGCGCTATGAAGAATACGGGAACAGGAAGGTCTTCTGTTCGGTCATCGTCCAGGGGACGGTGGATCACACAGGCCGTTTCATTGATGCGGAGGCAGGCTGGGGTGGTCGGCGGAACGACGCCTACGTTTTCCAGCAGTCTAACCTACGCGCCGCCATGGACGCCGGGGCGTACGTCCCGGGGAACCCCACCGTCACGATGCAGGGTGTCCGCGTGCCAGCCCTCATAGTTGCTGATGGGGCATACCCCCAACGCCGGTGGCTCATGAAACCCTACGCCCCGCCACGGAACGTGGTGAAGGCGTACTTCAATGTCCGTCTGTGCCGCGCACGCAACGTCGTGGAACGGGCGTTTGGCCGTCTGAAAGGGCACTGGCGATACCTGCTCTCCTGGCTCCAGGCCGCCATAGTGAAAGTAACCCCGGTGGTCATACCCTGCGTCATCCTGCACAACATCTATGAGGCACACGGCCATGAACTCCGTCTGGAGATGCCGCCCAGGGAGACCATCAAGGTCGAGGAGGAAGGGCTGCCCAGTCGGCAGGAGCGGCTGCGCACATGGCAGCAGGGGCAACGCGTCAGGGACGCAATGGCTGCCTAAATGTTCGACCGCCGTCCACGAAGGGTCGCGAGGAGAATGATAGACACGAGTCACAGGGGAAGGTAAGGGCCACCCTAATGACGGGAAGGCCATTTATTTTTTGCCGTTTACAAGCGCCGCAGCCCGCGGGCTCCCCGGGGCTGCCGGCGGCCCCCCGTGGCAGTGCCTGCGGCTGGCCCCGCGCACCGCGGTGTGGAGGGGGGCCCTCAACACCATCCATCCCGTACCATGGTGACCGGAGCCTCCACAAGCCCCGCAACGGGAACCGCAAGGGGTGGCTCGGCCGGTGGGATGGCAGGGGCGGGGCCAGGGTCGCCATCCATGGGAGTCATCCGCTCCAAGGCTGTCGCGATGCGGTCAAGGACCCCTGTTGCTGTCGCGAGGGAGGCAGCTGGTTCGGCCATTGTCTCCCGGTGCTGGGCCTGGAACTCCGCCCACTCCTAAAACGGTGCCACTCGTCCAGGTCCTCCTCCCCCTGCTCCAGTAGACGTTCCCCGACAGTGGTGAGGAGCCCGATGTGGCGGCGGCGCCTGCGTTCCCATTGTAGGCGCTCCTCGGCAAAGAGCACCCCGAGTTCCAGGGCTGGCCCCTCCCCTTCCTAGCCACCGTTGCCGTCCCCACCGCCTTCACCTGCATATGTGAATAGGTTTGGTGTGCTGGGGACCGAGCTTCCCAGGGCCCCCCCATGGCCCTCCGCGCCGTGGCATGCACCTGCAGAGCCCTCCCCCTGTCGCTCGGACTCGGAGGCCACGTTCGGGGACGCTGGGCTTCTGTCCAGGGCGTCCCCCCATGCTTCACCTGCGGGCGACACGAAGGGCGGTGCCTTGGCCCGGGGTGGCAGTCCGCCGTTGGGCCAAGGCACCTGGGGAGCCAGCTGCTGGCCGGCCCTTGGCGTGCCTCCCAAACCACCCAATCCACCCACTTGGGGACCCACGGTACCCGTGGTCTCCTGGGTCCCGCCCGACTCCTCGTCCGTCTGGCCGGCATGGTCGCTGTCTCACCCAGGCGATACTGGCGCCGTTGATGGCCCTGGTGGTGGTCATAGACAGGGGGTGGGTTGTCTGCCTGTGGCATAGTCCCCCGCCCCACTGCCCAGGTGGCCACCCACCTGGGAGCATTACCTGGCCGTGGCCCCTGCTGCCTAGGGGGCTCACGTGGGGCCGGCGGAGCCCCACCGACGGATGCCGGTCTCTTCGGTGGCCGTCCCCGGACCGCCCACTCAACCTCCACCACCTCGGGTGGCCGAGGAACACGCCACACACTGAGGCTCCGTACCACCCGTCGCGGCCGCCCACTGCCCCGCATCCCCAAGATATCGGCCAGCCTCCGGTAGTGCGGGCATATGGCTGGCTCGGCTCCCGTCCGGTCGTTATGCTCGCGGACACGGTAGTACTCCTGCCGAAGCGCATTGGAATGTCGGACGAAGGATGTGGCCGGCAATGGGGTCTACACGGCGTAGCCAGGGAGCACGGGCAGCGTGGCCGGCGATAGGCGCTCCTGGCAGGCGTCGGTGCGGCTTCCCAGGAACATCGGGGGCGGTCCCCAGACACCTCGCTATGCTGTGCGCCGGACGGCAGGGGGGCGTGGTGGGAAGGGGCGGTACCTGGGCGCAGCTGGTCACTTTCGACCATGCTGCGCACGTGGAGGGAGCGGCGTGACGGCGCCTGCTGGCAATACCGGGCCGTGGAGCTTTTTTGCCATCGATCCGCGCACCGCGGTGTGGAAGGGGGCCCTCAACACCATCCATCCCGTGCCATCCATCCCGTGCCATGGCGACCGGGGCCTCCACAAGCAACGGGAACCGCAAGGGGTGGCTCGGCCGGTGGGATGGCAGGGGCGGGGCCAGGGTCGCCATCCATGGGAGTCATCCGCTCCAAGGCTGTCGCGATGCGGTCCAGGACCCCTGTTGCTGTCGCGAGGGAGGCAGCTGGTCCGGCCATCGTCTCCCGGAGCAGGACCTGGAACTCCGCCCACTCCTGGCGTTCCCGCTCGCCCTCTGCCCTCCCGAGCTCCAGCAGGGTTGTCTGGAAAGGGCGCCGCTCGTCCAGGTCCTCCTCCCCCTGCTCCAGTAGCCGTTCCCCGACAGTGGTGAGGAGCGCGACGCGGCGGCGGCGCCTGCATTCCCGTTGTAGGCGCTCCTCGGCATAGAGCGCCCCGAGGTCCAGGGCTGGCCCCTCCCCTTCCTCGCCGCCGTCACCATCCCCACCGCCTTCACCTGCATATGTGAATAGGTTTGGTTTGCTTGGGACCGAGCTTCCCAGGGCACGCCCCTGTCCCTCCGCGTCGTGGCACGCACCTGCAGAGCCCTGCCCCGGTCGCTCGGACTCGGAGGCCACGTTCAAGGACACTGAGCTTCTGTCCGGGGTGTCCCCCCATGCTGCACCTGCGGGCGACACGAAGGGCGGTGCCTTGGTCCAGGGTGGCAGTCCGCAGTTGGGCCAAGGCACCTGGGGAGCCAGCTGCTGGCCGGCCCTTGGCGCGGCTCCCACACAGCCCATTCCACCCACTTGGGGACCCACGGTACCCGTGGTCTCCTGGGTCCCGCCTGACTCCTCGTCCGTCTGGCCGGCATGGTCGCTGTCTCACCCAGGCGATACTGGCGCCGTTGATGGCCCTGGTGGGGGTCATAGACAGGGGGTGGGTGCCTACCTGTGGCATAGTCCCCCGCCCCACTGCCCAGGTGGCCACCCACCTGGGAGCATTAACTGGCACTAGCCTCCGCTGCCTAGGGGGCTCACGTGGGGCCGGCGGAGCCCCACCGGCGGATGACGGTCTCTTCGGTGGCCGTCCCCGGCCCGCCCACTCGGCCTCCACCACCTCGGGCGGCCGGGGAACACGCCGCACACTGAGGCTCTGTGCCACCCGTCGCGGCCGCCAACTGCCCCGCGTACCCAAGATATCGGCCAGCCTCCGGTAGTGCGGGCATGTGGCTTGCTCGGCTCCCGTCCGGTCGTTATGCTCGCGGACACGGTAGTACTCCTGCCACAGCGCCTTGGTCTTCGTCCGACATTCCAAGGCGCTGCGGACTACCCCTTGTGCCCGGAGGTCCCTGGAGACACGTTCGAACACCTCCCGGTTCCTGTGGGACGCATGCAGGGCCTCCTGGATGTCCGGGGCACCCCAGACTTCCAACAGAGCCACGACCTCATGCTCCCTCCAGCTACGGCCCCATCCCCCCTGCTCGCCGGTGCTTGCCGATGCCGACTAGCTAGGGGTCGGGTACTCGTCCGCCAGGCCAGGGGGCCCCTCGGGCGCTGAGGCAGGAATCCTCGGACGGCGTGCTGCCAGGGCCTCCCTGCTCGCTGTGGCCGCGTGCTGTCGCAGTAACTAGGTGGCTGGCAACGGGGTCTACACGGCGTGGCCAGGGAGCACAGGCAGCGTGGCCAGTGACAGGTGCTCCTGGCAGGCATCGGTGCGTCCGGGGGTTGCCGGATTCCCAGGAACGTCGGGGGCGGTCCCCACGCCCCTCGCGATACTGTGGGCTGGACGGCAGGGGGGCGTGCTGGGAAGGGGCGGTACCTGGGTGCGGCTGGTCACTTTCGACCATGCTGCGCATGTGGAGTGAGCGGCGTGACGGCGCCCGCTGGCAATGCCGGGCCGCTTTTTTTGCTCCACTGCCTGGCCATGGGCGCGTCACGCCGCCTTATGACTACGGCGCAGGTGGTCAACTGTTTTGACCTCTTCCGAGCGGCCTCGGAATACCTGGAGTCCACCGGGTAATCCCGGACACCCCGCCAGTGCCGGGAGATATTCGAACAGCTCAGGGCCACCTTCTTTGCGGCTCTGCGAGCCATAGCTGCCGGCACTCCAGGGCCGCCTCCGCCACACGCAGACGTCCTCGACCTGATGTGGCCGGAGGCTGGCGCTCCTGTTTGGATGTTACGGCAGCAGGAGGGTGTGTATTGCGGCAACGGGCGACTGTACGGACCCGGGCCACATGCCTGGCCGTTCTGCGCTGCCTTGCCGTCATGGCCCTGTAGGGACCTCCGGTACCGGCGCCGCTCTCACCGGGTGCCTTTCTTCCCCACTTGCAGGGGGTGCCTCAACGGACTGCTGTGCTGCTGGACCCTCCTCGCCGCCCACGTGAGCTGCCGTCGCGGACCTCCCGCCGCCCTGAAGCTGGACTTTGGGGGGGGTTGGGTGTCGCCGCGTATCCGTCCCCTTAGTTGCCTCCCAGTTCGCCCCTCCCCTTGTTTGCTACCCAGGTCCATCTGCCCCCTTTCTTTTACTGTTTCCCCTCGCGTGTTGTATTTCCTAGACCCCCGTGTTTGTACGGTTTTCTATGCATTGCACTTTTTTACACTTTGACTATTTTATAAAGTTTGTATGTTTCACCCACACCCTCGTCTCTGCTGTCGTTTGTTCTTGGGGGAGGGTTCGGGGATTGGTGGGTGGTCGCTGTGGTGGCCTATGTGCCGTTCCTCATACGGACATGCTGCCCCTCTCCCCCACTGGAGCTCAGCGCCCCGGCCCATTGCATCCAGGGCTCCCCTGCTTCCCCTCCCCTTTGGGGATCTCCGGGCGCCTTTCTATCCCCGTTCCCTTTGGGTGCCCTCTGTGGGTGCCCTCTGCGTTCCAGCAGCCGCTTCGATTCTGGCTCTGCCGCTAAACCCTGAACTCCCCCATTACGCACGCGGCGCCTTCGGCAGCACGTCTGATTGGACCCTGGTTGTCAAGGAAGCTGCGGTTTCTTCCGCGTTCCGATAACGCGACTTTTCCGGCGGCGTGCATCGAATCTGCAGCCCGTTGCTACCGGCACCGTGCGTTATTGGTGATTTTAGTCGCCGCCAATCCACCCCGAATGTGCGTTAAAATCCCCGTGCATAATGGGTCTAAGCGTTGCTCACTTGAACAGGACCTGTTCTGCAGATTCATATAACATGCATGCTATAAACACCTTTCGTTTATACGGAAATGTAAACAACATTTACAAAAGACCAACTCATTTTACCATTATTACTTTGTATTTCTTCGTATACTTAGCAGATATATCCCGTAAGTTTATCACATGCTGCAGATAGAGTCTCTTGGTATTGTTTCTGAAAACCAGCAGAAGCCCTATGATATTATGTTAGTTTCGTAGGACTTCAACCGTGTAACTCACATATTTAACTTTGCTAGCAAAAGCTACTAGTGCTGGTTCCAAATTCTCCATTATTATTACATAGTGTCATGAAAATAAATCTTATACTGGGTATGATAGCCTAAAATACTTGTGGGCTAAGGAATTACTTTATGTCCCAGATTACATCCATCCATGCTGCAGATGGAGTCTCTGGTATTGTTTCTCAAAACCAGCAGAAGCCCTATTATATTCCAAGTTAGTTTCTTAGGACTTCAACCATGCAATTCACATATTTAACATTGCTACATATACCGCATATTCCAATGCGGTGTACGGAAATGTAAACAACATTTACAAAAGACTGACTCATTTTACCTTTATTACTTTGTATGTCTTCGTATACTGAGCAGAAAAGATCCCGCAAGTTTATCACATGCTGCAGATGGAGGCTCTTGGTATTATTTCTCAAAACCAGCAGAAGCCCTATTATATTCCAAGTTAGTTTCTTAGGACTTCAACCATGTAAATCACATATTTAACTTTGCTACATATAGCTAAAGCACCTAGTGCTATTTCCAAATTCTCTATTATTACATAGTATTATGAAATTCTATCTTGTACTGGGTATGATAACCGTAAATACTTGTAGGCTTTATGTCCCTGATTACATCCATACAAGGAATAAGTAATATACCTGCTAAGCATTACACACTTGAACAAGATTCATATAACATGCATGCTATAAACACCTTTTTATTCTACTAGTGCTATTTCCAAATTCTGTATTTGTACATAGTATTATGAAATTCCATGTTCTACTGGGTATGATAAATAGTGGGCTAAGGAATTACTTTATGTCCCAGATTACATACATATAAGGAATAGGAAATATATCTGCTAAGCGTTGCTCAGGACCTGTTCTGCAGATTCATATAGCATGCATGATTTCTACTGGGTATGATAAATAGTGGGCTAACAAATTACTTTATGTCCCAGATTACATCCATACAAGGAATAGGAAATGTACATCCTAAGCGTGGCTCACTTGAACAGGACCTGTTCTGCAGTTTCATATAGCTTACATGCTAAAGACACCCTTTCGTGTATTCCAAAAATGTGAACAACATTTACAAGAGAATGACTCGCCCACTGCCCCGCGTCCCCAAGATATCGGCCAGCCTCCGGTATTGCGGGCATGTGGCTGGCTCGGCTCCCGTCCGGTCGTTATGCTCGCGGACACGGTAGTACTCCTGCCGCAGCGTTTTGGTCTTCGTCCGACATTCCTAGGCGCTGCGGACGACCCCTTGTGCCCGGAGGTACCTGGAGACACGTTCGAACACCTCCCGGTTCCTGTGGGATGCATGCAGGGCCTCCTGGATGTCCGGGGCGCCCCAGACTTCGAACAGAGCCACGACCTCATGCTCCCTCCAGCTAGGGCTCCGTCCCCCCTGCTCGCCGGTGCTTGCCGATGCCGACAAGCTAGGGGTCGGGTACTCGTCCGCCGGGCCAGGGGGCCCCTCGGGCGCTGGGGCAGGAATCCTCGGACGGCGCGCTGCCATGGCCTCCCTGCTCGCTGTGGCCGCGTGCTGTCGCACTAACTAGGTGGCCGGCAACGGGGTCTACACGGCGTGGCCAGGGAGTACGGGCTATTATATTCCAAGTTAGTTTCTTAGGACTTCAATCATGTAACTCACATATTTAAGTTTGCTACATATAGCAAAAGCTATTAGTGCGATTTCCAAATTCTCTGTTATCATTATTACATAGTATTATGAAATTCCTTGTTCTACTGGGTATGATAAATAGTGGGCTAAGGAATGTCCCAGATTACATCCATACAAGGAATAGGAAATGTACCTGCTAAGCATGGCTCACTTGAACAGGACCTGTTCTGCAGATTCATACAGCATGCATGCTTTCACTTACACCAATGCGGTGTACCGAAATGTAAGCAACATTTACTAAAGACCAAGTCGTTTTACGTTTATTACTTTGTATGTCTTTGTATACTTAGCAGAAAAGATCCCGCAAGTTTATCACATGAAGCAGATGGACTCTCTTGCTATTATTTCTCAAAACCAGCAGAAGCCCTATTATATTCCAAGTTAGTTTCTTAGGACTTCAACCGTGTAACTCACATATATAACTTTGCTACATATAGCAAAAGCTATTAGTGCTATTTTCAAATTATCTATTATTAGTACATAGTATTATGAAATTCTATGTTCTATTGGGTATGATAAATAGTGGGCTAAGGAATTACTTTATGTCCCAGATTACATCCATAAAAGGAATAGGAAATATACCTGCTAAGCGTTGCTCACTTGAACAGCACCTGTTCTGCACATTCATATAGCATGCATGATTTCTACTGGGTATGATAAATAGTTGGCTATGGAATTACTTTATGTCCCAGATTACATCCATACAAGGAATAGTAAATGTACCTGCTAAACGTTGCTCACTTGAACAGCACCTGTTCTGCACATTCATATAGCATGCATGCTTTCACTTATACCAATGCGGTGTACCGAAATATAAACAACATTTACTAAAGAACGACTCATTGTACCTTTATTACTTTGTATGTCTTCATATAGTTAGCAGAAAAGATCCCGCAAGGTTATCACATGCTGCAGATGCAGTCTCTTGGTATTGTTTCTCAAAACCATCCGAAGCCCTATGATATTATGTTAGTTTCGTAGGACTTCAACCGTGTAACTCACATATTTAACTTTGCTAGCAAAAGCTACTAGTGCTGGTTCCAAATTCTCTATTATTATTACATAGTGTCATGAAAATCAATCTTATACTGGGTATGATAGCCTAAAATACTTGTGGGCTAAGGAATTACTTTATGTCCCAGATTACATCCATACAAGGAATAGGAAATAGACCTGCTAATCATGTCTCACTTGAACAGGACCTGTTCTGCAGATTCATATAGCATGCATGCTTTCACTTACACCAATGCGGTGTACCGAAATGTAAGCAACATTTACTAAAGATCGACTCATTTTACCTTTATTACTTTGTATGTCATATAGTTATCAGAAAAGATCCTGCAAGGTTATCACATGGTGCAGATGGAGTCTCTTGGTATTTTCTCAAAACCAGCAGAAGCCCTATTATATTCCAAGTTAGTTTCATAGGACTTCAACCATGTAACTCACCTATTTAAGTTTGCTACATATAGCAAAAGCTACTAGTGCGATTTCCAAATTCTCTGTTATCATTATTACATAGTATTATGAAATTCCTTGTTCTACAGGGTATGATAAATAGTGGGCTAAGGAATGTCCCAGATTACATCCATACAAGGAATCGGAAATGTACCTGCTAAGCGTTGCTCACTTGAACAGCACCTGTTGTGCACATTCATATAGCATGCATGCTTTCACTTATACCAATGCGGTGTACCGAAATGTAAACAACATTTACTAAAGATCGACTCATTTTACCTTTATTACTTTGTATGTCTTCATATAGTTAGCAGAAATGAAACCGCAAGTTTATTATATGCTGCAGATGGAGTCTCATGGTATCGTTTCTTAAAACCAGCAGAAGGCCTATGATATTATGTTAGTTTCGTAGGAATTGCACCATGTAACTCACAAATTTAACTTTGCTAGCAAAAGCTACTAGTGCTGTTTCCAAATTCTCTATTATTACTACATAGTGTCATGAAAATGTATCATTCTGGGTATGATAACCTTAAATAACTGGTGGCTAAGGAATTACTATATGTCCCTAATTTTATCCATACAAGGAATAGGAAATATACGTCCTAAGTGTTGCTCACTTGAACAGGACCTTCTGCAGTTTCATATAACTTACATGCTAAAGACACCCTTTTGTGTATTCCAAAACGGTGTACCGAAATGTGAACAACATTTACAATGACATTTTACCTTTATTACTTCGTATGACTTCATATAGTTAGCAAAAAAGATCCAGCAAGTTTATCACATGCTGCAGATGGTGTCTCTTGGTACTGTTTCTCAAAACCAGCAGAAGCCCTATTATATTCCAAGTTAGTTTATTAGGACTTCAACCATGTAAATCACATATTTAACATTGCTACATATAGCTAAAGTTACTAGTGCTATTTCCAAATTCTCTATTATTAGTACATAGTATTATGAAATTCTATGTTCTACTGGGTATGATAAATAGTGGGCTAAGGAATTACTTTATGTCCCAGATTACATCCATAAAAGGAATACGAAATATACCTGCTAAGCGTTGCTCACGAACAGGACCTGTTCTGCAGATTCATATAACATGCATGCTATAAACACCTTTCATTTATACTACTAGTGCTATTTCCAAATTCTCTATTATTAGTACATAGTATTATGAAATTCCGTGTTCTACTGGGTATGATAAATAGTGGGCTAAGGAATTACTTTATGTCCCAGATTACATCCATACAAGGAATAGTAAATGTACCTGCTAAGCGTTGCTCAATTGATCAGGACCTCTTCTGCAGATTCATATACCATGCATGATTTTTACTGGGTATGATAAATAGTGGGCTAAGGAATTACTTTATGTCCCAGATTACATCCTTAAAAGGAATAGGAAATATACCTGCTAAGCATTGCTCACTTGAACAGGACCTGTTTTGCAGATTCATATAGCATGCATGCTTTCACATATACCTATGCGGTGTACCGAAATGTAAACAACATTTACTAAAGATCATTTTACCTTTATTACTTGGTATGTCTTCATATAGTTAGCAGAAATTATACCGCAAGGTTATGATATGCTGCAGATGGAGTCTCTTGGTATTGTTTCTTAAAACCAGCAGAAGTTATTATTAGTTTCGTAGGACTTAAACCATGTAACTCACAAATTTAACTTTGCTAGCAAAAGCTACTAGTGCTGTATCCAAATTCTCTATTATTACTACATAGAAATCTATATGAAAATCTATCTTATACTGGGTATGATAACCTTAAATACCTGTTGGCAAAGGAATTACTATATGTCCCTAATTATATCCATACGAATAGGAAATATACCTCCTAAGCGTTGCTCACTTGAACAGGACCTGTTCTGCAGTTTCATATAGCTTACGTGATGCAGATGGGAGTCTCTTGTTATTGTTCCTCGAAACCAGCAGAAGCCCTATTATATTCCAAGTTAGTTTCTTAGGACTTCAACCATGTAACTCACATATTTAACATTTATTAAAGGTCGACTCATTTTACCTTTATTACTTTGTATGTTTTCATATAGTTAGCAGAAAAGATCCCGCAAGGTTATCACATGCTGCAAATGGAGTCTCTGGTATTGTTTCTCAAACCAGCAGAAGCCCTATTATATTCGAAGTTAGTTTCTTAGGACTTCAACCATGTAACTTACATATTTAACTTTGCTACATATAGCTAAAGCTACTAGTGCTATTTCCAAATTCTCTATTATTAGTACATAGTATTATGAAATTCCATGTTCTACTGGGTATGATAAACAGTGGGCTATGTCCCAGATAACATGCATACAAGGAGTAGGAAATATACCTGCTAAGCGTTGCTCACTTGAACAGGACCTGTTCTGCAGATTCATATAGCATGCATGATTTCTACTGGGTATGATAAATAGAGGGCTAAGGAATTACTTTATGTCCCAGATTACATCCGTACAAGGAATACTAAATGTACCTGCTAAGCGTTGCTCACTTGAACAGGACCTGTTCTGCAGATTCATATAGCATGCATAGTTTCACTAATACCAATGTGGTGTACCGAAATGTAATGGCTAATGGAATTACTGGCGGATGGCACCTTGCCTCCAGGACAGAGAGGCACCCCACCATATTCCCCATCTCGCGTTGCAGGACACCTGTGGCCGTCGCCAGCATTAGAGCATGTACGCCGCCTACCAGGACAGCGATTGCTGATGCCACCTGTGCGGCCACCACCACCGGTACCCTATGGTCCATCGTGTTTCTGGGGCTCACGGCTACGGCGCATGCTCCCTCCCCCTCCATGCCCGGCGGACCCGGCAGGACTGCGCCTGCTTCCGCCCTTCCTGGCTCCGATGTCCGCCGCGGCGCCCGCTTGCCGACGCAGCGGCGCGCTAGCCTCACTTCCTTTGGCCTGCGCATCGACGCCTCGACACCTACCGCTCCGGGTTTTGCCGCCGTCACACCCGTTCCGTGCATAACCGGTATGCTTCACGTCTTCCCCCTCCGCTTTTTACATGTGACCCAAATTCGCCGTTTCGGCGGCCGTGCATAATGGGCCTTAGCAGGTATATTACCTATTCTTTGTATGGATGTAATCACGGACATAAAGCCTGCAAGTATTTACGGTTATCATACCCAGTAAAAGATAGAATTTCATAATACTATGTAACAATAGAGAATTTGGAAATAGCACTAGTAGCTTTAACTATGTAGCAATGTTAAATATGTGAGTTACACGGTTGAAGTCCTAAGAAACTAACTTGGAATATAATAGGGCTTCTGCTGGTTTTGAGAAACAATACCAAGAGACTCCATCTGCACCATGTGATAACGTTGCAGGATCTTTTCTGCTAACTATATGAAGACATACCAAGTAATAAAGGTAAAATGAGTCGATCTATGGGAAAGGGTTGTTTACATTTCGGTACACCGCATTGGTATATGTGAAAGCATGCATGCTATATGAATGTGCAGAACAGGTGCTGTTCAAGTGAGCAACGCTTAGCAGGTACATTTACTATTCCTTGTATGGATGTAATCCGGGACATAAAGTAATTCCTTAGCCCACTATTTATCATACCCAGTAGAACATGGAATTTTATAATACTATGTACTAATAATAGAGAATTTGGAAATAGCACTAGTAGTATAAACGAAAGGTGTTTATAGCATTATATGAATCGGCAGAACAGGTCCTGTTCAAGTGAGCAACGCTTAGCAGGTATAACCTATTCCTTGTATGGATGTAATCAGGGACAGAAAGCCCACAAGTATTTACGGTTATCATACCCAGTACAAGATAGAATTTCATAATACTATGTAATAATAGAGAATTTGGAACTAGTATTAGTAGCTTTAGCTATATGTAGCAATGTTAAATATGTGAGTTAAACGGTTGAAGTCCTAAGAAACTAACTTGGAATATAATGGGGCTTCTGCTGGTTTTGAGAAACAATACCAAGAGACTCCATCTGCAGCATGTGATAACATTGAGGGATCTTTTCTGCTAACTATATGAAGACATACAAAGTAATAAAGGTAAAATGAGTCGATCTTTAGTAAATGTTGTTTACATTTCGGTACACCGCATTGGTATAAGGGAAAGCATGCATGCTATATGAATGTGCAGAACAGGTGCTGTTCAAGTGAGCAACGCTTAGCAGGTACATTTACTATTCCTTGTATGGATGTAATCTGGGACATTCCTTAGCCCACTATCATACCCTGTAGAACATGGAATTTCATAATACTATGTTCTAATAATAGAGAATTTGGAAATAGCACTAGTAGCTTTTGCTATATGTAGCAATGTTAAATATGTGAGTTACACGGTTGAAGTCCTAAGAAACTAAATTGGAATATAATAGGGCTTCTGCTGGTTTTGAGAAACAATACCAAGAGACTCCATCTGCAGCATATGATAACCTTGCGGGATCTTTTCTGCTAACTATATGAAGACATACAAAGTAATAAAGGTAAAATGAGTCAATCTCATGCGGTCCAGGACCCCGATGCGGTCCAGGACCCCTGTTGCTGTCGCGAGGGAGGCAGCTGGTCCGGCCATCGTCTCCCGGTGCAGGGCCTGGAACACCGCCTACTCCTGGCGTTCCCGCTCGCCCTCTGCCCTCTGCCCTCCTGAGCTTCAGCAGGGTGGTCTAAAAACGGCGCCGCTCGTCCAGGTCCTCCTCCCCCTGCTCCAGTAGCCGTTCCCCGACAGTGGTGAGGAGCGCGACGCGGCGGCGGCTCCTGCGTTCCCATTGTAGGCGCTCCTCGGCAGAGAGCGCCCCACGTTCCAGGGCTGGCCCCTCCCCTTCCTCGCCGCCGTTGCCGTCCCCACTGCCTTCACCTGCATATGTGAATAGGTTTGGTGTGCTGTGGACCGAGCTTCCCAGGGCTCCCCCTGGCCCTCCGCGCCGTGGCACGCACCTGCAGAGCCCTCCCCCTGTGGCTCGGACTCGGCCACGTTCGGGGACACTGGGCTTCTGTCCGGGGCGTCCCCCCATGCTGCACCTGCGGGTGACACGAAGGGCGGTGCCTTGTCCCGGGGTGGCAGTCCGCCGTTGGGCCAAGGCACCTGGGGAGCCAGCTGCTGGCCGGCCCTTGGCACGGCTCCCACACCACCCATTCCACCCACTTGGGGACCCACGGTTCCCGTGGTCTCCTGGATCCCGCCCGACTCCTCGTCCGTCTGGCCGGCATGGTCGCTGTCTCCCCCAGGCGTTACTGGCACCATTGATGGCCCTGGTGGTGGTCATAGACAGGGGGTGGGTTGCCTGCCTGTGGCATAGTCCCCCGCCCAACTGCCCAGGTGGCTACCCACCTGGGAGCATTACCTGGCCGTGGCCCCCGCTGCCTAGGGGGCTCACGTGGGGCCGGCGGAGACCCACCGGCGGATGCCGGTCTCTTCGGTGGCCGTCCCCGGCCCGTCCACTCAGCCTGTTGGCTAAGGAATTCCTATATGTCCCTAATTATATCCATTCGAATAGGAAATATACCTCCTAAGCGTTGCTCACTTGAACAGGACCTGTTCTGCAGTTTCATATAGCTTACATGATGCAGATGGGAGTCTCTTGGTATTGTTCCTCAAAACCAGCAGAAGCCCTATTATTTTCCAAGTTAGTTTCTAAGGACTTCAACCATGTAACTCACATATTTAACATTTACTAAAGGTCGACTCATTTTACCTTTATTACTTTGTATGTTTTCATATAGCAGAAAAGGTCCCGCAAGGTGCTGCAGATGGAGTCTCTGGTATTGTTCCCAAAACCAGCAGAAGCCCTATTATATTCCAAGTTAGTTTCTTAGGACTTCAACCATGTAACTCACATATTTCACATAGCTACATATAGTTAAAGCTACTAGTGCTATTTCCAAATTCTCTATTATTATATAGTATTATGAAATTCTATCTTGTACTGGGTATGATAACCGTAAATACTTTCCTGCTTTATGTCCCTGATTACATCCATTCAAAGAATAAGTAATATACCTAATAAGCGTTGCTCACTTGAACAGGACCTGTTCTGCAGATTCATATAACATGCATGCTATAAACACCTTTCATTTATACCAATGCGGTGTACGGAAATGTAAACAACATTTACAAAAGACCAACTGATTTTTCCTTTATTAGGTGTATCTCTTCGTATACTTAGCAGAATTATCCCGCATGTTTATCACATGCTGCAGATGGAGTCTCTTGGTATTGTTTCTTAAAACCAGCAGAAGACCTATGATATTATAAATTAGTTTTGTAGGATTTCAACCATGTAACTCACATTTTTAACTTTGCTTGCGAAAGCTTCTAGTGCTGGTTCCAAATTCTCTATTATTACTACATAGTGGAATTTCTACTGGGTATGATAAATAGAGGGCTAAGGAATTACTTTATGTCCCAGATTACATCTGTACAAGGAATACTAAATGTACCTGCTAACCGTTGCTCACTTGAACAGGACCTGTTCTGCAGTTTCATATAGCATGCATGGTTTCACTAATACCAATGCGGTGTACCGAAATGTAATGGTTAATGGAATTACTGGCGGATGGCACCTCGCCTACAGGACAGAGAGGCACCCCACCATATTCCCCATCTCCGCCATGCGTGCATGGCTCAGCGCCGCCTCCGCTTCCTTTTTCGCCGCTCGCGTTGCAGGATACCTGTGGCCGTCGCCAGCATTAGAGCGTGTACGCCGCCTACTATGACAGCGATTGCTGATGCCACCTGTGCGGCCACCACCACCGGTACCCTATGGTCCATCGTGTTTCTGGGGCTCACGGCTACGGCGCTTGCTCCCTCCCCCTCCATGCCCAGCGGACCCGGCAGGACTGCGCCTGCGCAGTCTGCTTCCGCCCTTCCTGGCTCCGATGTCCGACGCGGCGCCTGCTTGCCGACGCAGCGGCGCGGTAGCCTCGCTTCCTTTGGCCTGCGCATCGACGCCTCGACACCTACCGCTCCGGGTTTTGCCGCCGTCACAGCCGTTCTGTGCATAACCGGTATGCTTCGCGTCTTCCCCCTCTGCTTTTTCCATGTGACCCAAATTCGCCGTTTCAGCGGCCGTGCATAATGGGCCTTAGCAGGTATATTACCTATTCTTTGAATGGATGTAATCAGGGACTTAAAGCCTGCAAGTATTTACGGTTATCATACCAATACAAGATAGAATTTCATAATACTATGTAACAATAGAGAATTTGGAAATAGCACTAGTAGCTTTAACTATAAGTTGTTATTGTTGTTGTTGTTATGTGCGAAGTCGTGTCCGACCCATCGCGACCCCATGGACAATGATCCTCCAGGCCTTCCTGTCCTCTACCATTCCCCGGAGTCCATTTAAGTTTGCACCTACTGCTTCAGTGACTCCATCCAGTCACCTCATTCTCTGTCGTCCCCTTCTTCTTTTGCCCTCGATCGCTCCCAGCATTAGGCTCTTCTCCAGGGAGTCCTTCCTTCTCATGAGGTGGCCAAAGTATTTGAGTTTCATCTTCAGGATCTGGCCTTCTAAAGAGCAGTCAGGGCTGATCTCCTCTAGGACTGACCGGTTTGTTTGCCTTGCAGTCCAAGGGACTCGCAAGAGTCTTCTCCAGCACCAGAGTTCAAAAGCCTCAATTCTTTGACGCTCGGCCTTCCTTATGGTCCAACTCTCGCAGCCATACATTGCAACTGGGAATACCATAGCCTTGACTAAACGCACTTTTGTTGGCAGGGTGATGTCTCTGCTTTTTAGGATGCTGTCTAGATTTGCCATAGCTTTCCTCCCCAGGAGCAAGCGTCTTTTAATTTCTTTGCTGCAGTCCCCATCTGCAGTGATCTTGGAGCCCAGGAAAATAAAATCTGTCACTATCTCCATTTCTTCCCCATCTATAACTATAACTATAAGTAGCAATGTTAAATATGTGAGTTACACGGTTGAAGTCCTAGGAAACTAACTTGGAATATAATAGGGCTTCTGCTGGTTTTGAGAAACAATACCAAGAGACTCCATCTGCACCATATGATAACGTTGCAGGATCTTTTCTGCTAACTATATGAAGACATACAAAGTAATAAAGGTAAAATGAGTCGGTCTTTTGTAAATGTTGTTTACATTTCCGTACACCGCATTGGTATATGTAGCTATATGTAGCAATGTTAAATATTTGAGTTACATAGTTGAAGTCCTAGTAAACTAACTTGGAATATAATAGGGCTTCTGCTGGTTTTGAGAAACAATACCAGAGACTCCATCTGCAGCATGTGATAACCTTGTGGGATCTTTTCTGCTAACTATATGAAAACATACAAAGTAATAAAGGTAACATGAGTCGATCTTTAGTAAATGTTGTTTACATTTTGGTACACCGCACTGGTGTAAGTGAAAGCATGCATGCTATATGAATCTGCAGAACAGGTCCTGTTCAAGTGAGCCATGCTTAGCAGGTATATTTCCTATTCATTGTATGGATGTAATCTGGGACATAAAGTTATTCCTTAGCCCACAAGTATTTTAGGCTATCAAACCCAGTATAAGATAGATTTTCATGACACTATGTAGTAATAATGGAGAATTTGGAACCAGCACTAGTAGCTTTTGCTAGCAAAGTTAAATATGTGAGTTACATGGTTGAAGTCCTACGAAACTAACTTATAATATCATAGGGCTTCTGCTAGTTTTAAGAAACAATACCAAGAGACTCCATCTGCAGCATGTGATAAACTTGCGGGATATTTCTGCTAAGTATACGAAGACATACAAAGTAATAAATGTATTTTACCTGGCTGTGGCCCCCGCTGCCTAGGGGGCTCACGTGGGGCCGGCGGACCCCACCGACGGATGCCGGTCTCTTCGGTGGCCGTCCCCGGCCCGCCCCCTCAGCCTCCACCACCTCGGGTGGCCGGGGAACACGCCGCACACTGAGGCTCCGTGCCACCCGTCGTGGCCACCCACTGCCCCGCGTCCCCAAGATATCGGCCAGCCTCCGGTAGTGCGGGCATGTGGCTGGCTCGGCTCCCATCCGGTCGTTATGCTCGCGGACACGGTAGTACTCCTGCCGCAGCGCCTTGGAATGTCGGACGAAGAATGTGGCCGGCAACGGGGTCTACACGGCGTGGCCAGGGAGCACGGGCAGCGTGGCCCGCCATAGGTGCTCCTGGCAGCCGTCGGTGCGTCCGGGGGATGCCGGCTTCCCCGGAACGTCGGGGGCGGTCCCAACACCCCTCACGATGCTGTGTGCCGGACAGCAGGGGGGCGTGGTGGGAAGGGGCGGTACCTGGGCGCGTCTAGTCACTTTCGACCATGCTGCGCACATGGAGGGGTGGCTTGGCCGGTGGGATGGCAGGGGCGGGGCCAGAGTCGCCATCCATGGGAGTCGCGATGCGGTCCAGGACCCCTGTCGCGATGCGGTCCAGGACCCCTGTTGCTGTCATGAGGGAGGCAGCTGGTCCGGGAATCGTCTCCCGGTGCAGGGCATGGAACTCCGCCCACTCCTGGCGTTCCCGCTCGCCCTCTGCCCTCCTGAGCTCCAGCAGGGTTGTCTGGAAACAGCGCAGCTCGTCCAGGTCCTCCTCCCCCTGCTCCAGTAGCCGTTCCCCGACAGTGGTGAGGAGCGCGACGCGGCGGCGGCGCCTGCGTTCCCGTAGTAGGCGCTTCTCGGTAGAGAGCGCCCCGAGGTCCAGGGATGGCCCCTCCCCTGCCTCGCCGCCGTCGCCGTCCTCACCGCCTTCACCTGCATATGTGAATAGGTTTGATTTGCTGAGGACCGAGCTTCCCAGGGCACCCCCCTGGCCCTCCGGGCCGTGGCACGCACCTGCAGAGCCCTGCCCCGGTCGCTCAGACTCGGAGGCCACGTTCGGGGACACTGGGCTTCTGTCCGGGGCGTCCCCACATGCTGCACCTGAGGGCGACACGAAGGGCGGTGCCTTGGCCCGGGGTGGCAGTCCGCCATTGGGCCAAGGCACCTGGGGAGCCAGCTGCCGGCCGGCCCTTGGCGCGGCTCCCACACAACCCATTCCACCCACTTGGGGACCCACGGTACCCGTGGTCTCCTGGGAACCGCCCGACTCCTCGTCAGTCTGGCCGGCATAATCGCTGTCTCCCCCAGGCGATACTGGCCCCGTTGATGGCCCTGGTGGGGGTCATAGACAGGGGGTGGGTTGCATGCCTGTGGCGTAGTCCCCCGCCCCACTGCCCAGGTGGCCACCCACCTGGGAGCAGTAACTGGCCCTAGCCCCCGCTGCCTAGGGGGCTCATGTGGGGCAAGCGGAGCCCCACCGGCGGATGCCGGTCTCTTCGGTGGCCGTCCACGGCACGCCCACTCAGCCTCCACCACCTCGGGCGGCCGGGGAACACGCCGCACACTGAGGCTCCGTGCCACCCGTCGCGGCCGCCCACTGCCCCGCGTCCCCAAGATATTGGCCAGCCTCCGGTAGTGCGGGCATGTGGCTGGCTCGGCTCCCGTCCGGTCGTTATGCTCGCGGACACGGTAGTACTCCTGCCACAGCGCCTTGGTCTTCGTCCGACATTCCAAGGCGCTGCGGACGACCCCTTGTGCCCAGGGGTCCCTGGAGACACGTTCGAACACCTCCCGGTTCCTGTGGGATGCATGCAGGGCCTCCTGGATGTCCGGGGCGCCCCAGACTTCGAACAGAGCCACGGCCTCATGCTCCCTCCAGCTAGGGCTCCGTCCCCCCTGCTCGCCGGTGCTTGCCGATGCCGACGAGCTAGGGGTCGGGTACTCTTCCGCCGGGCCAGGGGGCCCCTCGGGCACTGGGGCAGGAATCCTCGGACGGCGCGCTGCCATGGCCTCCCTGCTCGCTGTGGCCGCGTGCTGTCGCACTAACTAGGTGGCCGGCAACGGGGTCTACACGGCGTGGCCAGGGAGCACGGGCAGCGTGGCCGGTGATAGGCGCTCCTGGCAGGCGTCGGTGTGTCCAGGGGATGCCGGCTTCCCAGGAACATCGGGGGCGGTCCCCACGCCCCTCGCGATACTGTGGGCCGGACGGCAGGGGGTCGTGGTGGGAAGGGGCGGTACGTGGGCGCGTCTGGTCACTTTCGACCATGCTTGCGCACGTGGAGGGATCGGCGTGACGGCGCCCGCTGGCAATGCCAGGCCGTGGAGCTTTTTTTGCTCCACAGCCTGGCCATGGGCGCGTCACGCCGCCTTATGACTACGGCGCAGCTGGTCAACTGTTTTGACCTCTTCCGAGCGGCCTCGGAATACCTGGAGGCTGCCGGGTACTCCCGGACACCCCACCAGTGCCGGGAGAAATTCGAACGGCTCAGGGCCACCTTCTTTGCGGCTCTGCGAGCCATAGCTGCCGGCACTCCAGGGCCGCCTCCGCCACACGCAGACGTCCTCGACTTGATGTGGGCGGAGGCTGGCGATCCTGTATGGATGTTACGGCAGCAGGAGGGTGTGTATGGCGGCAACGGGCGACTGTGCGGATCTGGGCCACATGCCTGGCCGTTCTGCGCTGCCTTGCCGTCATGGCCCTGTAGGGACCTCCGGTATCGGCGCCGCTCTCTCCGGGTGCCTTTCTTCCCCACTTGCAGGGGGTGCCTCAATGGACTGCTGTGCTGCCAGACCCTCCTCGCCGCTCACGTGAGTTGCCGTTGCGGACCTCCCGCCGCCCTGAAGCTGGACTTTGGGGGGGCGTTGGGTGTCGCCGCGTAGCCGTCCCCTTAGTTGCCTCCCAGTTCGCCCCTCCCCTTGTTTGCTACCCCGGTCCATCTGCCCCCTAGGTCGTCCGCTTTCTTTTACTTTTTCCCCTCGCGTGTTGTATTTCCTAGACCCCCCTGTTTGTACGGTTTTCTATGCATTGCACTTTTTTACACTGTATTAACTATTTTATAAAGTTTGTATGTTTCACCCACTCCCTCGTCTCTGTTGTCGTTTGTGCTTGGGGGAGGGTTCGGGGATTGGTGGGTGGTCGCTGTGGTGGCCTCTGTGCCGTTCCTTATAGGGACATGCTGCCCCTCTCCCCCGCTGGAGCTCAACGCCCCGGCCCGTTGCATCCAGGGCTCCCCTGCTTCCCCTTCCCTTTGGTGATCTCCGGGCGCCTTTCTATCCTCGTTCCCTTTGGGTGCCCTCTGTGGTGCGGCGTTCCAGCAGCCGCTTCGATTCTGGCTCTGCCGCTGAACCCGGAACTCCCCGATAACGCATGCGGCGCCTTCGGCGCCACGTCTGATTGGTCCCTGGTTGTCAAGGAAGCTGCGGTTTCTCCCGCGTTCCGCTAACGCGACTTTTCCGGCGGCGTGCATCGAATCTGCAGCCCATTGCCGCCGGCACCGTTCGTTATCGGTGATTTTAGTCGCCGCCATTCCACCCCAATGTGCGTTAAAATCCCCGGTCTAAGCGTTGCTCACTTGAACAGCACCTGTTCTGCACATTCATATAGCATGCATGCTTTCACTTATACCAATGGGGTGTACCGAAATGTAAACAACATTTACTAAAGAACGACTCATTGTACCTTTATTACTTTGTATGTCTTCATATAGTTAGCAGAAAAGATCCCGCAAGGTTATCACATGCTGCAGATGGAGTCTCTTGGTATTGTTATTGGTATTGTTATTACTTTGTATGTCTTTGTATACTTAGCAGAAATATCCCGTAAGTTTATCACATGCTGCAGATGGAGTCTCTTGGTATTGTTTCTCAAAACCAGCAGAAGCCCTATGATATTATAAGTTAGTTTTTTAGGACTTCAACCATGTAAATCACATATTTAACATTGCTACATATAGCTAAAGTTACTAGTGCTATTTCCAAATTCTCTATAATTATTACATAGTATTATGAAATTCTATCTTCTACAGGGTATGATAACCGGAAACATTGTGGGCTAAGGAATTACTTTATGTCCCTGATTACATCCATACAAGGAATAGGTAATATACCTGCTAAGCGATGCTCACTTGAACAGGACCTGTTCTGCAGATTCATATAACATGCATGCTATAAACACCGATCGTTTATACCAATGCGGTGTACGGAACTGTAAACAACATTTACAAAAGACCGACTCATTTTACCTTTATTACTTTGTATGTCATATAGTTAGCAGAAAAGATCCTGCAAGGTTATCACATGGTGCAGATGGAGTCTCTTGGTATAGATGGAGTCTCTGCTCAAAACCAGCAGAAGCCCTATTATATTCCAACTTAGTTTCTTAGGACTTCAACCGTTTAACTCGCATATTTAACATTGCTACAAATAGCTAAAGCTACTAGTGCGATTTCCAAATTCTCTGTTATCATTATTACATAGTATTATGAAATTCCTTGTTCTACAGGGTATGATAAATAGTGGGCTAAAGAATGTCCCAGATTACATCCATACAAGGAATAGGAAATGTACCTGCTAAGCGTGGGTCACTTGAACAGCACCTGTTCTGCACATTCATATAGCATGCATGCTTTCACTTATACCAATGGGGTGTACCGAAATGTAAACAACATTTACTAAAGAACGACTCATTGTACCTTTATTACTTTGTATGTCTTCATATAGTTAGCAGAAAAGATCCCGCAAGGTTATCACATGCTGCAGATGGAGTCTCTTGGTATTGTTTCTCAAAACCAGCAGAAGCCCTATTATATTCCAACTTAGTTTCTTAGGACGTCAACCGTTTAACTCGCATATTTAACATTGCTACATATAGCTAAAGCTACTAATACTAGTTCCAAATTCTCTATTATTACATAGTATTATGAATTTCTATCTTGTACTGGGTATGATAACCGTAAATACTTGTGGGCTTTATGTCCCTGATTACATCCATACAAGGAATAGGTAATATACCTGTTAAGCGTTGCTCACGAACAGGACCTGTTCTGCAGATTCATATAACATGAATGCTATAACCACCTTTTGTTTATACTACTAGTGCTATTTCCAAATTCTCTATTATTAGTACATAGTATTATGAAATTCCATGTTCTACTGGGTATGATAAATAGTGGGCTAAGGAATTACTTTATGTCCCAGATTACATCCATACAAGGAATAGTAAATGTAACTCCTAAGCGTTGCTCAATTGAACAGGACCTCTTCTGCAGATTCATATAGCATGCATGATTTTTACTGGGTATGATAAATAGTGGACTAAGGAATTACTTTATGTCCCAGATTACATCCTTAAAAGGAATAGGAAATATACCTGATAAGCATTGCTCACTTGAACAAGACCTGTTCTGCAGATTCATATAGCATGCACGCTTTCACATATACCAATGAGGTTTACCGAAATGTAAGCAACATTTACTTAAGATCGACTCATTTTACCTTTATTACCTTCATATAGTTAGCAGAAAAGATCCCGCAAGGTTATCACATGCTGCAGAAATGATACCACAAGTTTATGATATGCTGCAGATGGAGTCTCTTGGTTTTGTTTCTTAAAACCAGCAGAAGCCCTATGATTTTATAAGTTAGTTTCGTAGGACTTCAACCATGTAACTCACAAATTTAACTTTGCTAGCAAAAGCTACTAGTGCTGTTTCCAAATTCTCTATTATTACTACATAATGTCATGAAAATCTATCTTATACTGGGTATGATAACCTTAAATACTTGTGGGCTAAGGAATTACTATATATCCTTAATTATATCCATACAAGGAATAGGAAATATACCTCCTTGCCATGCAGGGGAATACTTTTCGGCAAAGAAACCAACAGACACTTAATGGCATTAAACAGGCCACAACTTTTATTGAACGATAGAGCGTTGACCAGTATGTTGGAGAACGGAACCAGCCCTCTTGTTGTCCCCTGACCACAAGGCAGCCACACGCGACTTCATCAGCTATGCACGAGGCCCTCCAACACCCCACCGGGCTCCCCGTGCCCCCAATGCCCTGATGGATAGAATGGGGAGGTGACCACCTCTTGGGAACCCCTTGAGGCGTGAATCCCTGCCGGGTTCCGGGCCACCCAGAAATGCGGATCTGCCGTCCCAGCTCATCCTCCATGATTGATGGCCTCCCGGCACCGCTTACCCACAGCCTCTTACGGAGGCCCCCCACAAAAGCATGCCAGCACGCAGGCTGGGCTTGCTTGCCAATGGTTCCTCCCCCATGCCCAAAAACCCGCCACAGAGCAAGGGGATGGGTTTTTCCCATCCTCGCGCTCCCGCAAACGCTCTTACAAACTGGAAACGCCCAACAGGGCATGCCTCAAGTCATCCAACCACAAGTCCATCCCCCATTCGGAGAGATGAACTCCATCCGCCCTATACAAGACCCATAAACGATGACAAATGTCAGGATGTGGGATGCACACACCGCCTTCCGGAACTAGGAACTTGGCAACCATTTTGTTGACCTTTTTGCGGGCCACGTCAACCTTTTTGGGGGAAACCGCCCCCCTCCAAGTGCGCCGTTCTAACAAGGTAGACCTCCAGATGCGAAGTCCAGGAAAACGACAGGTAAGTTGCTTGAAGTCTCGTCTGATGGCATCCACTAGGCCCACTGCTGTTATACTGGTGACGTCGTTCTCTCCAAGTTGCACTATCAAAATGTCAGGAACCCCGGTGCGACGGATGGCTGAATCCAGATCCTTTAGCAGGGATGCCCAGCGCAGAGCTCGGCGGCCTGCCCAGGAGATACAATAACAACCAACCAGGCCCAGGTTATTGTTCCAACCGGATCTTACTGCGTAACGCGCAGCCCAATGGACAATACTCTGCCCGATAACCAGCACTTTCGGAGCAACCTTGACCGGACCTGCAACATGGAATACGGTATGGAAACGTTACAGCAACAAATCTGGACGCACATACTTCTTATATGCGACTGAACACCACCGGCCCAATGCCCTGAGGTCATCCGGAGGCACTCCTGAAGCAGCTGCTTCAGTTGCCGCCCTAATGCGAAATGAATGGGTGCCAAATTGCATTGCCGGTAGGCCCAGCTGGTGGAGTGTGCTTCTTAAAACGGCCCCAAACTGATACCGTGACAAGGAAGTGCCATTTTCGTGCATCAACAAAGGCCCGTCAATTTCTGGCCGAACGGCTATAAAGGCCCTCACGGTGCTAACCGGGCAGGGAATGTCGGCACAACTTTTTCTCAACACTATATAAGATCCTCTTCCCAGCTGATCTGTTTTTGAACGACGAAGGGTGATGTGCAGCTCTTCATCAGTGAGGTGCATATCCCCCCTCGCAACTGCTTGATCGCCCGTGCTCGAACGGGACCCCGATACAAGCTCAGAGCTCTGAAAGGCCCCAAAAAAGGCAAGAGTAAACGCTGACGCAAAAAGGGCAACCTCATAACCATCAATGCATACAGCAGGCGATCGATTCACTATGTTCCTCAAAATGTCTAACGAAATAGGCCGTCTGGGATCAGCTGTGGCTGGACTGATCCTTTTCCATCCTGCGATGGATTTGCGGATCAAAACGGATGATGATGGATCCCACCAACCCCTAGTTTTGCATAAGAAGGAAAGCCCCGCCACTTGGGTGTTCATGGACCCCGGGGACAATTTATGGGAATGTAAATGGACAAGGTAGCGCAGCACTAATTCCTCTGTTGGAGGTAAGGCCCTAAGGCCCCCTTCCTGCTCCATGTACTCCATGTAACCCCGAATCGCTGCTGTATATGCCTGATGTGTTGTCGGAGCCAGGGAGTGTTCCACGGCCTCGAGGATCATTCCAATCCTCCACAATTCCTCCGGGAACCGGTCTGGACACAAGTTCGCATCTGGCGCCAACTGCCAAAACCTCTGCTCCTGGAATCGAGTCAGAGCATCAGCTATTTCATTAGTGGCGCCCAGGACATGACGGGCCGCAAACGAGATGTTGCTCCCCAAGCAAAGCCTGACTAGCTTCCTCACTAAACACATTAACCGGGGGGATTTGCTCGACTGCCGATTTATAATGCGCACGACCGCTTGATTGTCGCACCAAAATAAAACTTTGCTGTCCTGAAATAGGTCTTTCCAAATGACAACTGCCGCCACAATAGGAAATAACTCTAAAAAGGTGAGATCCTGGAGGATAGAGGACCCCACCCAATCCTGTGGCCACCTTTCAGCAAACCATCGGTTCCAAAAGAAAACCCCAAATCCCAAACTGCCAGATGCATCGGAATGCACTTGAAAAGATGTTTCCGGAGAGACTGGCGTCTGCCAGATATAGCTTGCATGCTAAAGACACCCTTTCGTGTATTCCAAAGCAGTGTACCGAAATGTGAACAACATTTACAAGAGAATGACTCATTTTACCTTTATTACTTTGTATGGCTTCATATAGTTAGCAGAAAAGATCCAGCATAATTATTAATTATGACCGGAAACATTGTCGGCTAAGGAATTACTTTATGTACCTGATTACATCCATACAAGGAATAGGTAATAAACCTGCTAAGCGATGCTCACTTGAACAGGACCTGTTCTGCAGATTCATATAACATGCATGCTATAAACACCGTTCGTTTATACGAATGCGGTGTACGGAAATGTAAAGAACATTTACAAAAGACCGACTCATTTTACCTTTATTACTTTGTATGTCTTCATATAGTTAGCAGAAAAGATGCTGCAAGGTTATCACATGGTGCAGATGGAGTCTCTTGGTATTGTTTCTCAAAACCAGCAGAAGCCCTATTATATTCCAAGTTAGTTTCTTAGGACTTCAACCGTGTAACTCAAATATTTAACATTGCTACATATAGCAAAAGCTACTAGTGCTATTACCAAATTCTCTATTATTACATAGTATTATGAAATTCTATCTTGTACTGGGTATGATAACCGTAAATACTAGTGGGCTTTATGTCCCTGATTACATCCATACAAGTAATAGGTAATATACATGCTAAGCGTTGGTCACTTGACCAGGACCTGTTCTGCAGATTCATATAACATGCATGCTATAAACACCTTTCGTTTATACCAATGCGGTGTACGGAAATGTAAACAACATTTACAACAGACCAAGTCATTCTACGTTTATTAGTTTGTATGTCTTCGTATACTTAGCAGAAAAGGTCCCGCAAGTTTATCACATGAAGCAGATGGAGTCTCTTGGTATTATTTCTCAAAACCAGTAGAAGCCCTATTATATTCCAAGTTAGTTTCTTAGGACTTCAACCGTGTAACTCACATATTTAACTTTGCTACATATAGCAAAAGCTACTAGTGCTATTTCCAAATTCTCTATTATTAGTACATAGTATTATGAAATTCCATGTTCTACTGGGTATGATAAATAGTGGGCTATGTCCCAGATTACATCCGTATAAGGAATACTAAATGTAAGCGTTGCTCACTTGAACAGCACCTGTTCTGCAGATTCATATAGCATGCATGCTTTCACTTATACCAATGCGGTGTACGGAAATGTAAACAACATTTACAAAAGACCGACTCATTTTACCTTTATTACTTTGTATGTCTTCATATAGTTAGCAGAAAAGATCCTGCAAGGTTATCACATGGTGCAGATGGAGTCTCTTGGTATTGTTTCCCAAAACCAGCAGAAGCCCTATTATATTCCAAGTTAGTTTCTTAGAATTTCAACCGTGTAACTCACATATTTAACATTGCTACATATAGCAAAAGCTACTAGTGCTATTACCAAATTCTCAATTATTACATAGTATACCAATGCGGTGTACGGAATACCAATAGTATAGTATACTATATTACATAGTATACCAATGCGGTGTACGGAAATGTAAACAACATTTACTAAAGATCGACTCATTTTACCTTTATTACTTTGTATGTCTTCCTATAGTTAGCAGAAATGATACCGCAAGTTTATGATATGCTGCAGATGGAGTCTCTTGGTATTGTTTCTTAAAACCAGCAGAAGTTATTATTAGTTTCGTAGGACTTCAACATGTAACTCACAAATTTAACTTTGCTAGCAAAAGCTACTAGTGCTGTATCCAAATTCTCTATTATTACTACATAGTGTCATGAAAATCTATTTTATACTGGGTATGATAACCTTAAGTACCTGTTGGCTAAGGAATTACTATATGTCCCTAATTATATCCATACAAGGAATATCAAATATACCTCCTAAGCGTTGCTCACTTGAACAGGACCTGTTCTGCCGTTGCATATAGCTTACATGCTGCAGATGGGAGTCTCTTGGTATTGTTCCTCGAAACGAGCAGAAGCCCTATTATATTCCTAGTTAGTTTCTTAGGACTTCAACCATGTAACTCACATATTTAACATTTACTAAAGGTCGACTCATTTTACCTTTATTACTTTGTATGTTTTCATAAAGTTAGCAGAAAAGATCCTGCGAGGTGCTGCAGATGGAGTCTAAGGTATTGTTTCTTAAAAGCAGCAGAAGCCCTATTATATTCCAAGTTAGTTTCTTAGGACTTCAACCATGTAACTCACATATTTAACATTGCTACATATAGTTAAAGCTACTAGTGCTATTTCCAAATTCTCTATTATTATATAGTATTATGAAATACTATCTTTTACTGGGTATGATAACCGTAAATACTTACGGGCTTTAGGTCCCTGATTACATCCATACAAAGAATAGGTAATATACCTGCTAAGCGTTGCTCACTTGAACAGGACCTGTTCTGCAGATTCATATAACATGCATGCCATAAACACCTTTCGTTTATACTAGTAGTGCTATTTCCAAATTCTCTATTATTAGTATATAGTATTATGAAATTACATGTTCTACTGGGTATGATAAATAGTGGGCTAAGGAATTACTTTATGTCCCAGATTACATCCATACAAGGAATAATAAATGTACCTGCTAAGCGTTGCTCAATTGAACAGGACCTCTTCTGCAGATTCATATAGCGTGCATGATTTTTACTTGGTATGATAAATAGTGGCTAAGGAATTACTTTATGACCCAGATTACATCCTTAAAAGGAATAGGAAAAATACCTGCTAAGCATTGCTCACTTGAACAGGACCTGTTCTGCAGATTCCTGTAGAATGCATGCTTTCACATATACCAAGGAGGTGTACCGAAATGTACGGCAAACAACATTTACTAAAGATCGACTCATTTTACCTTTATTACTTTGTATGTCTTCCTATAGTTAGCAGAAATGATATCGCAAGTTCCCGTTGTAGGCGCTCCTCAGCAGAGAGCGCCCCGAGGTCCAGGGCTGGCCCCTCCCCTTCCTCGCCACCGTTGCTGTCCCCACCGCCTTCACCTGCATATGTGAATAGGTTTGGTGTGCTGGGGACCGAGCTTCCCAGGGCCCCCCCTGGCCCTCCGTGCCGTGGCACGTACCTGCAGAGCCCTCCCCCTGTCGCTCGGACTCGGCCACGTTCGGGGACACTGGGCTTCTGTCCAGGGCGTCCCCCCATGCTGCACCTGCGGGTGACACGAAGGGCGGTGCCTTGGCCCGGGGTGGCAGTCCGCCGTTGGGCCAAGGCACCTGGGTAGCCATCTGCTGGCCGGCCCTGGGCACGGCTCCCACACCACCCATTCCACCCACTTGGGGACCCACGGTCCCCGTGGTCTCCTGGGTCCCGCCCGACTCCTCGTCCGTCTGGCCGGCATGGTCGCTGTCTCACCCAGGCGATACTGGCGCCGTTGATGGCCCTGGTGGTGGTCATAGACAGGGGGTGGGTTGCCTGCCTGTAGCATAGTGCCCCGCCCCACTGCCCAGGTGGCCTCCCACCTGGGAGCTTTACCTGGCCGTGGCCCCCGCTGCCTAGCGTTCTCACGTGGGGCCGGCGGAGCCCCACCGGCGGATGCTGGTCTCTTCGGTGGCCGTCCTCGGCCCGCCCACTCAGCCTCCACCACCTCGGGTAGCCGGGGAACACGCCGCACACTGAGGCTCCGTGCCACCCGTCGCGGCCGCAACGCCTTGGTCTTCGTACGACATTCCGAGGCGCTGCGGACGACCCCTTGTGCCCGGAGGTCCCTGGAGACACGTTCGAACACCTCCCGGTTCCTGTGGGATGCAGGGCCTCCTGGATGTCCGGGGCACCCCAGACATCCAACAGAGCCACGACCTCTTGCTTCCTCCAGCTACGGCCCCGTCCCCCCTGCTCGCCGGTGCTTGCCGATGCCGACGAGCTAGGGGTCGGGTACTTGTCTGCCAGGCCAGGGGGCCCCTTGGTCGCTGGGGCAGGAATCCTCGGACGGCGCGCTGCCAGGGCCTCCCTGCTCGCTGTGGCCGCGTGCTGTCGCACTAACTAGGTGGCCGGCAACGGGGTCTACACGGCGTGGCCAGGGAGTACGGGCAGCGTGGCCGGCGACAGGCGCTCCTGGCAGGCGTCGGTGCGTCCGGGGGATGCCGGCTTCCCAGGAACGTTGGGGGCGGTCCCCACGCCCCTCGCGATACTGTGGGCCGGACGGCAGGGGGCGTGGTGGGAAGGGGCGGTACCTGGGCGCAGCTGGTCACTTTCGACCATGCTGCGCACGTGGAGGGAGCGGCGTGACGGCGCCCGCTGGCAATGCCGGGCCGTGGAGCTTTTTTTGCTCCACTGCCTGGCCATGGGCACGTCACGCCGCCTTATGACTACGGCGCAGCTGGTCAACTGTTTTGACCTCTTCCGAGCGGCCTCGGAATACCTGGAGGCCGCCGGGTACTCCCGGACACCCCGCCAATGCCGGGAGAAATTCGAACGGCTCAGGGCCACCTTCTTTGCGGCTCTGCGAGCCATAGCTGCCGGCACTCCAGGGCCGCCTCCGCCACATGCAGACGTCCTCGACCTGATGTGGGCCGAGGCTGGGGCTCCTGTATGGATGTTACGGCAGCAGGAGGGTGTGTATGGCGGCAACGGGCGACTGTGCGGACCCGGGCCACATGCCTGGCCGTTCTGCGCTGCCTTGCTGTCATGGCCCTGTAGGGACCTCCGGTACCGGCGCCGCACTCACCGGGTGTCTTTCTTCCCCACTTGCAGGGGGTGCCTCAACGGACTGCTGTACTGCCGGACCCTCCTCGCCACCCACGTGAGCTGCCGTCGCGGACCTCCCGCCGCCCTGAAGCTGGACTTTGGGGGGTTGGGTGTCGCCGCGTAGCCGTCCCCTTAGTTGCCTCCCAGTTCGCCCCTCCCCTTGTTTGCTACCCCGGTCCATCTGCCCCCTAGGTCGTCCCCTTTCTTTTACTGTTTCCCCTCGCGTATTGTATTTCCTAGACCCCCGTGTTTGTACGGTTTTCTATGCATTGCACTTTTTTACACTGTTTTGACTTTTTTATAAAGTTTGTATGTTTCACCCACACCCTCGTCTCTGCTGTCGTTTGTGCTTGGGGGAGGGTTCGGGGATTGGTGGGTGGTTGCTGTGGTGGCCTCTGTGCCATTCCTCATAGGGACATGCTGCCCCTCTCCCCCGCTGGAGCTCAGCGCCCCAGCCCATTGCATCCAGGGCTCCCCTGCTTCCCCTTCCCTTTGGGGATCTCCGGGCGCCTTTCTATCCCCGTTCCCTTTGGGTGCCCTCTGTGGCGCGGCGTTCCAGCAGCCGCTTCGATTCTGGCTCTGCCGCTAAACCCGGAACTCCCTGATTACGCACGCGGCGCCTTCGGTACCACGTCTGATTGGACCCTGGTTGTCAAGGAAGCTGCGGTTTCTTCCGCGTTCCGCTAACGCGACTTTTCCGGCGGCGTGCATCGAATCTGCAGCCCGTTGCCGACGGCACTGTGCGTTATCGGTGATTTTAGTCGCCGCCATTCCACCCCGAATGTGCGTTAAAATCCCCGTGCATAATGGGTCTAAGCGTTGCTCACTTGAACAGGACCTGTTCTGCAGATTCATATAACATGCATGCTATAAACACCTTTCCTTTATACCAATGCGGTGTACGGAAATGTAAACAACATTTACAAAAGACCAACTCATTTTACCTTTATTACTTTGTATGTCTTAGCAGAAATATCCCGTAAGTTTATCACATGCTGCAGATGGAGTCTCTTGGTATTGTTTCTCAAAACCAGCAGAAGCCCTATGATATTATGTTAGTTTCGTAGGACTTCAACCGTGTAACTCACATATTTAACTTTGCTAGCAAAAGCTACTAGTGCTGGTTCCAAATTCTCCATTATTACTACATAGTGTCATGAAAATCAATCTTATACTGGGTATGATAGCCTAAAATACTGTGGGCTAAGGAATTACTTTATGTACCTTGCGGTATCAATTCTGCTAACTATATGAAGACATACAAAGTAATAAAGGTAAAATGAGTCGCTCTTTAGTAAATGTTGTTTACATTTACTCCTGGGAATTGTAGTCCATGGACATCTGGAGGGCCGCAGTTTGACTACCCCTGAGTTACATGGTTGAAGTCCTATGAAACTAACTTGGAATATAATAGGGCTTCTGGTGGTTTTGAGAAAATACCAAGAGACTCCATCTGCACCATGTGATAACCTTGCAGGATCTTTTCTGCTAACTATATTACATACAAAGTAATAAAGGTAAAATGAGTCGGTCTTTTGTAAATGTTGTTTACATTTCCGTACACCGCATTGGTATAAATGAACGGTGTTTATAGCATGCATGTTATATGAATCTGCAGAACAGGTCCAGTTCAAGTGAGCATCGCTTAGCAGGTATATTACCTATTCCTTGTATGGATGTAATCAGGGACATAAAGTAATTCCGGTTATCATACCCTGTAGAAGATAGAATTTCATAATACTATGTAATAATGATAGAGAATTTAGAAATAGCACTAGTAACTTTAGCTATATGTAGCAATGTTAAATATGTGATTTACATGGTTGAAGTCCTAACAAACTAACTTGGAATATAATAGGGCTTCTGCTGGTTTTGAGAAACAATAGCAAGAGACTTCATCTGCAGCATGTGATAAACTTGCTGGATCTTTTCTGCTAACTATATGAAGTCATACGAAGTAATAAACGTAAAACATTCTCTTGTAAATGTTCACATTTCGGTACACCGCTTTGGAATACACGAAAGGGTGTCTTTAGCATGTAAGCTATATGAAACTGCAGAACAGGTCCTGTTCAAGTGAGCAACGCTTAGGATGTACATTTCCTATTCCTTGTATGGATGTAATCTGGGACATAAAGTAATTTGTTAGCCCACTATTTATCATACCCAGTAGAAATCATGCATGCTATATGAATCTGCAGAACAGGTCCTCTTCAAGTGAGCAACGCTTAGCAGGTATATTTCCTATTCCTTATATGGATGTAATCTGGGACATAAAGTAATTCCTTAGCCCACTATTTATCATACCCAGTAGAACATGGAATTTCATAATACTATGTACTAATACAGAATTTGGAAATAGCACTAGTAGTATAAACGAAAGGTGTTTATAGCATGCATGTTATATGAAGTGTGTAATGCTTAGCAGGTATATTACCTATTCCTTGTATGGATGTAATCAGGGACATAAAGCCTACAAGTATTTACGGTTATCATACCCAGTACAAGATAGAATTTCATAATACTATGTAATAATAGAGAATTTGGAAATAGCACTAGGTTCTTTAGCTATATGTAGCAAAGTTAAATATGTGATTTACATGGTTGAAGTCCTCAGAAACTAACTTGGAATATAATAGGGCTTCTGCTGGTTTTGAGAAACAATACCAAGAAACTCCATCTGTAGCATGTGATAACCTGGGGGGTTCTTTTCTGCTAACTATATGAAAACAGACAAAGTAATAAAGGGAAAATGAGTCGATCTTTAGTTAATGTTGCTTACATTTCTGTACGCATTGGTATAAGTGAAAGCATGCATGCTATATGAATTTGCAGAACATGGAATTTCATAATACTATGTTCTAATAATAGAGAATTTGGAAATAGCACTAGTAGCTTTTGCTATATGTAGCAAAGTTAAATATGTGATTTACATGGTTGAAGTCCTAAGTAACTAACTTGGAATATAATAGGGCTTCTACTGGTTTTGAGAAATAATACCAAGAGCCTCCATCTGCAGCATGTGATAAACTTGCGGGATCTTTTCTGCTCAGTATACGAAGACATACAAAGTAATAAAGGTAAAATGAGTCGGTCTTTTGTAAATGTTGTTTACATTTCCGTACACCGCATTGGTATATGCGGTATATGTAGCAATGTTAAATATGTGAGTTACATGGTTGAAGTCCTAAGAAACTAACTTGGAATATAATAGGGCTTCTGCTGGTTTTGAGAAACAATACCAGAGACTCCATCTGCAGCATGTGATAACCTTGCGGGATCTATTCTGCTAACTATATGAAAACATACAAAGTAATAAAGGTAAAATGAGTCGATCTTTAGTAAATGTTGCTTACATTTCGGTACACCGCATTGGTGTAAGTGAAAGCATGCATGCTATATGAATCTGCAGAACAGGTCCTGTTCAAGTGAGACATGATTAGCAGGTCTATTTCCTATTCCTTGTATGGATGTAATCTGGGACATAAAGTAATTCCTTAGCCCACAAATATTTTAGGCTATCATACCCAGTATAAGATTGATTATCATGACACTATGTAATAATAATAGAGAATTTGAAAAAAGCACTAGTAGCTTTTGCTAGCAAAGTTAAATATGTGAGTTACACGGTTAAAGTCCTACGAAACTAACATAATATCATAGGGCTTCTGCTGGTTTTGAGAAACAATACCAAGAGACTCCATCTGCAGCATGTGATAAACTTACGGGTTATTTCTGCTAAGTATACGAAGACATACAAAGTAATAAAGGTAAAATGAGTCGGTCTTTTGTAAATGTTGTTTACATTTCTGTACACAGCACTGGTATAAAGGAAAGGTGTTTATAGCATGCATGTTATATGAATCTGCAGAACAGGTCCTGTTCATGTGAGCAACGCTTAGACCCATTATGCACGGGGATTTTAACGCACATTCGGGGTGGAATGGCGGTGACTAAAATCACCGATAACGCACGGTGCCAGCGGCAACGGGCTGCAGATTCGATGCACGCCACTGGAAAAGTTGCGTTAGCGGAACGCGGAAGAAACCGCAGCTTCCTTGACAACCAGGGTGCAATCAGACGTGGTACCGAAGGCGCCGCGTGCGTAATCGGGGAGTTCCGGGTTTAGCGGCAGAGCCAGAATCAAAGCGGCTGCTGGAACGCCGCACCACAGAGGGCACCCAAAGGGAACGGGGATAGAAAGGCGCCCAGAGATCCCCAAAGGGGAGGGGAAGCAGGGGAGCCCTGGATGCAATGGGCTGGGGCGCTGAGCTCCAGCGGGGGAGAGGGGCAGCATGTCCCTATGAGGAACGGCACAGAGGCCACCACAGCGACCACCCACCAATCCCCGAACCCTCCCGCAAGCACAAACGACAGCAGAGACGAGGGTGTGGGTGAAACATACAAACTTTATAAAATAGTCAAAACAGTGTAAAAAAGTGCAATGCATAGAAAACCGTACAAACACGGAGGTCTAGGAAATACAACACACGAGGGGAAACAGTAAAAGAAAGGGGACGACCTACGGGGCAGATGGACCGAGGTAGCAAACAAGGGGAGGGGCGAACTGGGAGGCAACTAAGGAGACGGCTACGCGGCGACACCCAACCCCCCAAAGTCCAGCTTCAGGGCAGCGGGAGGTCCGCGACGGCAGCTCACGTGGGTGGCGAGGAGGGTCCGGCAGCACGGCAGTCCGTTGAGGCACCCCCTGCAAGTGGGGAAGAAAGGCACCCGGTGAGAGCGGCGCCGGTACCGGAGGCCCCTACAGGGCCATGACAGCAAGGCAGCGCAGAACGGCCAGGCATGTGGCCCGGGTCCGCACAGTCGCCCATTGCCGCCATACACACCCTCCTGCTGCCGTAACATCCATACAGGAGCCCCAGCTTCGGCCCACATCAGGTCGAGGACGTCTGCGTGTGGCGGAGGCGGCCCTGGAGTGCCGGCAGCTATGGCTCGCAGAGCCGCAAAGAAGGTGGCCCTGAGCCGTTCGAATTTCTCCCGGCATTGGCGGGGTGTCTGGGAGTACCCGGCGGACTCCAGGTATTCCGAGGCCGCTCGGAAGAGGTCAAAACAGTTGACCAGCTGCGCCATAGTCATGAGGCAGCATGACGTGCCCATGGCCAGGCAGTGGAGCAAAAAAATCTCCACGGCCCGGCATTGCCAGCGGGCGCCGTCACGCTGCTCCCTTCACGTGCGCAGCATGGTCAAAAGTGACCAGCCGCGCCCAGGTACCGCCCCTTCCCACCACGACCCCCTGCCGTCCGGCCCACAGTATCGCGAGGGGCGTGGGGACCGCCCCCAACGTTCCTGGGAAGCCGGCATCCCCCGGACGCACCGACGCCTGCCATGAGCGCCTGTCGCCGGCCACGCTGCCCATGCTCCCTGGCCACGCCGTGTAGACCCCGTTGCCGGCCACCTAGTTAGTGCGACAGCACGCGGCCACAGCGAGCAGGGAGGCCCTGGCAGCGCGCCGTCCGAGGATTCCTGCCCCAGCGCCCAAGGGGCCCCCTGGCCTGGCAGACAAGTACCCGACCCCTAGCTCGTCGGCATCGGCAAGCACCGGCGAGCAGGGGGGATGGGGCCGTAGCTGGAGGAAGCATGAGGTCGTGGCTCTGTTGGAAGTCTGGGGTGCCCTGGACATCCAGGAGGCCCTGCATGCGTCCCACAGGAACCGGGAGGTGTTCAAACGTGTCTCCAGGGACCTCCGGGCACAAGGGGTCGTCCGCAGCGCCTCAGAATGTCGGACGAAGACCAAGGCGTTGCGGCAGGAGTACTACCGTGTCTGCGAGCATAACGACCGGACGGGAGCCGAGCCAGCCACATGCCCGCACTACCGGAGGCTGGCCGATATCTTGGGGACGTGGGGCAGTGGGCGGCCACGACGGGTGGCACGGAGCCTCAGTGTGCGGCGTGTTCCCCGGCCACCCGAGGTGGTGGAGGCTGAGTGGGAGGGCCGAGGACGGCCACCGAAGAGACCGGCATCCGCCGGTGGGGCTCTGCCGGCCACACGTGAGACCCCTAGTCAGCGGGGGCCACGGCCAGGTAAAGCTCCCAGGTGGATGGCCACCTGGGCAGTGGGGCGGGGGACTATGCTACAGGCAGGCAACCCACCCCCTGTCTATGACCACCACCAGGGCCATCAACGGAGCCAGTATCGCCTGGGAGAGACAGCGACCATGCCGGCCAGACGGACGAGGAGTCGGGCGGGACCCAGGAGACCACGGGTACCGTGGGTCCCCAAGTGGGTCGAATGGGTGGTGTGGGAGCCGTGCCCAGGGCTGGCCAGCAGCTGGCTCCCCAGGTGCCTTGGCCCAACGGCGGACTGCCACCCCGGGCCAAGGCACCGCCCTTCGTGTCACCCACAGGTGCAGCATGGGGGGACGCCCCGGACAGAAGCCCAGTGTCCCCGAACGTGGCCGAGTCCGAGCGACAGGGGGAGGGCTCTGCAGGTGCATGCCACGGCGCGGAGGGCCAGGGGGGGCCCTGGGAAGCTTGGTCCCCAGCACACCAAACCTATTCCCATATGCAGGTGAAGTCGGTAGGGACAGCAACGGCGGCGAGGAAGGGGAGGGGCCAGCCCTGGACCTCGGGGCGCTCTCTGCCGAGGAACGCCTACAACAGGAACGCAGGCGCCGCCGCCGCTTCGCGCTCCTCACCACTGTCGGGGAACGGCTACTGGAGCAGGGGGAGGAGGACCTGGACGAGCGGCGCCATTTCTAGACCACCCTGCTGGAGCTCAGGAGGGCGGAGGGCGAGCGGGAACGCCAGGAGTGGGCGGAGTTCCAGGCCCTGCACTAGGAGACGATGCCCGGACCAGCTGCCTCCCTCGCGACAGCAACAGGGGTCCTGGACCGCATCGCGACACCCTTGGAGTGGATGACACACATGGATGGTGACCCTGGCCCCGCCCCTGCCATCCCACCGGGCGAGCCACCCCTTGCTGTTCCCGTTGCGGGGCTTGTGGAGGCCCCGGTCGCCATGGCACGGGATGGATGGTGTTGAGGGTCCCCCTCCACACCGCGGTGCACGGGGGCGAACCACGGGCACCGCCACGGGGGGCCGACGGTGGCCCCGGGGAGCCCGCGGGCTGCGGCGCTTGTAAACGGCAAAAAATAAATGGCCATCCCGTCATTAGTTTGGCCCTTACCTTCCCCTGTGACTCGTGTCCATCATTCAGCTGGCGCCCCATCGTGGCCGGCGGTCGAACATGTAGGCAGCCACTGTGTACCTCACGCGTTGCCCCTTCTGCCGTTTGCGCAGCCGCTCCCGCCGACTGGGCAGCCCTTCCTCCTCGACCTCGATGATCTCCCTGGGCGGCATCTCCAGACGGAGTTCATGGCCGTGTGCCTCGCAGATGTTGTGCAGGATGACGCAGGCTACGGGGTTACGTTCACTATGGCCTCCTGGAGCCAGGAGAGCAGGCATCGCCAGTGCCCTTTCAGATGGCCGAACGCCCGTTCCACGACGTTGTGTGCACGGCACACACGGCCATTGAAGTACGCCTTCACCGCGTTCCGTGGCGGGGCGTAGGGTTTCATGAGCCACCGGCGTTGGGGGTATGCCCCATCAGCAACTATGAGGGCTGGCACGCGGACACCCTGCATCGTGACGGTGGGGTTCCCCGGGACATACGCCCCGGCGTCCATGGCGGCGCGTAGGTTAGACTGCTGGAAAACGAAGGCGTCGTTCCGCCGACCACCCCAGCCTGCCTCCGCATCAATGAAACGGCCTGTGTGATCCACCTTCCCCTGGAGGATGACCGAACAGAAGACCTTCCTGTTCCCGTATTCGTCGTAGCGCCTCCCGGGGGCACGAATGGGGATGTGGCAGCCATCGACGGCCCCGATGCAGTGGGGGAACCCTAGGCGGTCGAACCCATCCATGATCTGTGGATGAGAGGGGGAGTTAGGCTGCGGGGATGGTGCCCCTTGTTCCTGTTGGCCGCCACTGTGCCCTGCCTTGTACACCTACTTCGCCGACCCCATCTCCCAGGCGTGCAGAACAGGTCCAAAGTAATAAAGGTAACATGAGTCGATCTTTAGTAAATGTTGTTTACATTTTGGTACACCGCACTGGTGTAAGTGAAAGCATGCATGCTATATGAATCTGCAGAACAGGTCCTGTTCAAGTGAGCAACGCTTAGCAGGTAGATTTCCTATTCCTTGTATGGATGTAATCTGGGAAATAAAGTAATTCCCTAGCCCAATATTTATCATACCCAGTAGAACATGGAATTTCATAATAGTATGTACTAATAATAGAGAATTTGGAAATAGCACTAGTAGTATAAACGAAAGGTTTTTATAGCATGCATGTTATATGAATCTGCAGAACAGGTCCTGTTCGTGAGCAATGCTTAGCAGGTATATTACCTATTCCTTGTACGGATGTAATTAGGGACATGAAGCCCACAAATATTTACGGTTATCATACCCAGTACATTTCATAAAACTATGTAATAATAGAGAATTTGGAAATAGTATTAGTAGCTTTAGCTATATGTAGCAATGTTAAATATGTGAGTTACACGGTCGAAGTCCTAAGAAACTAACTTGGAATATAATAGGGCTTCTGCTGGTTTTGAGAAACAATATAAGAGACTCCATCTGCAGCATGTGATAACCTTGCGGGATCTTTTCTGCTAACTATATGAAAACATACAAAGTAATAAAGGTAAAATGAGTCGATATTTAGTAAATGTTGCTTACATTTCGGTATACCGCATTGGTGTAAGTGAAAGCATGCATGCCATATGAATCTGCCGCTCCCTCCACGTGCTCAGCATGGTCCAAAGTGACCAGCCGCGCCCAGGTACCGCCCCTTCCCACCACGCCCCCCTGCCGTCCGGCCCACAACATAGCGAGGGGTCTGGGGACCGCCTCCGACGTTTCTGGGAAGCCGTACCGACGCCTGCCAGGAGCGCCTATCGCCGGCCACGCTGCCCGTGCTCCCTGGCTACGCCGTGTAGACCCCATTGCCGGCCACATTCTTCGTCCGACATTCCAAGGCGCTGCGGCAGGAGTACTACCGTGTCCGCGAGCATAACGACCAGACGGGAGCCGAGCCAGCCACATGCCCGCACTACGGGAGGCTGGCCGATATCTTGGGGACGCGGGGCAGTGGGCGGCCGCGACGGGTGGCACGGAGCCTCAGTGTGTGGCATGTTCCCCGGCCACCCAAGGTGGTGGAGGCTGAGTGGGCGGGCCGGGGACGGCCACCAAAGAGACCGGCATCCGCCGGTGGGGCTCCGCCGGCCCCACGTGTGCCCCCTAGGCAGCGGGGGCCAAGACCAGGTAATGCTCCCAGGTGCGTGGCAACCTGGGCAGTGGGGCAGGGGACTATGCCACAGGCAGGCAACCCACCCCCTGTCTATGACCACCACCAGGGCCATCAAGGGCGCCAGTATCGCCTGGGTGAGACAGCGACCATGCCGGCCAGACGGATGAGGAGTCGGGCGGGACCCAGGAGACCACAGGTAACGTGGGTCCCCAAGTGGGTGGAATGGGTGGTGTGGGAGCCGTGCCAAGGGCCGGCCAGCAGCTGGCTCCCCAGGTGCCTTGGCCCAACGGCCGACTGCCACCCCGGGCCAAGGCACCCCCCTTCGTGTCGCCCGCAGGTGCAGCATGGGGGGACGCCCCGGACAGAAGCCCAGTGTCCCCGAACGTGGCCGAGTCCGAGCGACAGGGGGAGGGCTCTGCAGGTGCGTGCCACGGAGCGGAGGGCCAGGGGGGGCCCTGGGAAGCTCGGTCCCCAGCACACCAAAACTATTCACATATGCAGGTGAAGGCGGTGGGGACGGCAACGGCGGCGAGGGAGGGGAGGGGCCAGCCCTGGAACTCGGGGCGCTCTCTGCCAAGGAGCGCCTACAACGGGAAAGCAGGCGCCGCCGCCGCGTCCCTCTCCTCACCACTGTCGGGGAACGGCTACTGGAGCAGGGGGAGAAGGACCTGGACGAGCGGCGCCGTTTCTAGACCAACCTTCTGGAGCTCAGGAGGGCGGAGGGTGAGCGGGAACGGGGGTGGGGTTCCAGGAGTGGGCGGGGTTCCAGGAGTGGGCGGGGTTCCAGGCCCTGAACCGGGAGACGATGGCAGGACCAGCTGCCTCCCTCGCGACAGCAACAGGGGTCCTGAGCCGCATCGCGACAGCCTTGGAGCGGATGACAGCCTTCCTCCTCGACCTCGATGCTCTCCCTGGGCGGCATCTCCAGACGGAGTTCATGGCCGTGTGCCTCGCAGATGTTGTGCAGGATGACACAGGCTATGATTACCGGGGTTACGTTCACTATGGCGGCCTGGAGCCAGGAGAGCAGGCATCGCCAGTGCCCTTTCAGACGGCCGAACGCCCGTTCCACGACGTTGCGTGCGCGGCACAGACGGCCATTGATGTACGCCTTCATCGCTTTCCGTGGCGGGGCGTAGGGTTTCATGAGCCACCGGCGTTGGGGGTATGCCCCATCAGCAACTATGAGGGCTGGCACGCGGACACCCTGCATTGTGACGGTGGGGTTCCCCGGGACGTACGCCCCGGCGTCCATTGCGGCGTGTAGGTTAGACTGCTGGAAAACGAAGGCGTCGTTCCGCCGACCACCCCAGCCTGCCTCCGCATCAATGAAACGGCCTGTGTGATCCACCGTCCGCTGGAGGATGACCGAACAGAAGACCTTCCTGTTCCCGTATTCGTCTTAACGCCTCCCGGGAGCACGGATGGGGATGTGGCAGCCATCGAAGGCCCCGATGCAGTGGGGGAACCCTAGGCGGCCGAACCCATCCATGATCTGTGGATGAGAGGGGGAGTTAGGCTGCGAGGATGGTGCCCCTTGGTCCGCTGGCCGCCACTGTGCCCTGCCTTGTACACCTACCTCGCCGACGCCGTCTCCCAGGCGTGCAGAACAGGTCTAAAGTAATAAAGAGCCAGTTTGGTGTAGTGGTTAGGAGTGTGGACTTCTAATCTGGCATGCCGGGTTCGATTCTGCGCTCCCCCACATGCATCCAGCTGGGTGACCTTGGGCTCGCCACGGCACTGATAAAAGTGTTCTGACCGGGCAGTGATATCAGCGCTCTCTCAGCCTCACCCACCTCACAGGGTGTCTGTTGTGGGGAGAGGAATGGGAAGGCGACTGTAAGCCGCTTTGAGCCTCCTTTGGGTAGGGAAAAGCGGCATATAAGAACCAACTCTTCTTCTTCTTCTTCTTCTAAAGGTAAAATGAGTCGATCTTTAGTAAATGTTGCTTACATTTCGGTACACCGCATTGGTGTAAGTGAAAGCATGCATGCTATATGAATCTGCAGAACAGGTCCTGTTCAAGTGAGCCATGCTTAGCAGGAATATTTCCTATTCCTTGTATGGATGCAATCTGGGACATAAAGTAATTCCTTAGCCCACAAATATTTTAGGCTATCATACCCAGTATAAGATTGATTATCATGACACTATGTAATAATAATAGAGAATTTGGAACCAGCACTAGTAGCTTTTGCTAGCAAAGTTAAATATGTGAGTTACATGGTTGAAGTCCTACGAAACTAACTTATAATATCATAGGGCTTCTGCTGGTTTTGAGAAACAATACCAAGAGACTCCATCTGCAGCATGTGATAACCTTGCGGGATCTTTTCTGCTAACTATATGAAGACATACAAAGTAATAAAGGTAAAATGAGTCGAACTTTAGTAAATGTTGTTTACATTTCGGTACACCGCATTGGTATATGTGAAAGCATGTATGCTATATGAATCTGCAGAACATGTCCTGTTCATGTGAGCCATGCTTAGCAGGTATATTTCCTATTCCTTGTATGGATGTAATCTGGGACATAAAGTTATTCCTTAGCCCACAAGTATTTTAGGCTATCATACCCAGTATAAGATAGATTTTCTTGACACTATGTAGTAATAATAGAGAATTTGGAACCAGTACTAGTAGCTTTTGCTAGCAAAGTTAAATATGTGGTTGAAGTCCTACGAAACTAACTTATAATATCATAGGGCTTCTGCTAGTTTTAAGAAACAATACCAAGAGACTTTTTTATAGCATGCATGTTATATGAATCTGCAGAACAGGTCCTGTTCAAGTGAGCAACGCTTAGCAGGTATATTACCTATTCCTTGTATGGATGTAATCAGGGACATAAATCCCACAAGTATTTACGGTTATCATGCCCAGTACAAGTTAGAATTTCATAATACAATGTAATAATAGATAATTTGGAAATAGCAGTAGTAGCTTCAGCTATATGTAGAAATGTTAAATATGTGAGTTACACGGTTGAAGTCCTAAGAAATAACTTGGAATATAATAGGGCTTCTGCTGGTTTTGAGAAACAATACCAAGAGACTCCATCTGTAGCATATGATAACCTTGCGGGATCTTTTCTGCTAACTATATGAAAACATACAAAGTAATAAAGGTAAAATGAGTCGATATTTAGTAAATGTTGCTTACATTGCTTACAAATGTTGCTTACATTTCGGTACACCGCACTGGTGTAAGTGCATGCATGCTATATGGTGCATGCATGCTATATACTGGTGCATGCATGCTATATGAATCTGCCGCTCCCTCCACGTGCACAGCATGGTCGAAAGTGACCAGCCGCGCCTAGGTACCGCCCCTTCCCACCACGCTCCCCTGCCGTCCGGCCCACAGCATCGCGAGGGGTGTGGGGATCGTCCCCGACGTTCCTGGGAAGCCGTACCGACGCCTGCCAGGAGCGCCTATCGCCGGCCACGCTGCCCGTGCTCCCTGGCTACGCCGTGTAGACCCCGTTGCCGGGCACATTCTTCGTCCGACATTCCAAGGCGCTGCGGCAGGAGTAGTACCGTGTCTGCGAGCATAACGACCGGACGGGAGCCGAGCCAGCCACATGCCCGCACTACGGGAGGCTGGCCGATATCTTGGGGACGCTGGGCAGTGGGCGGCCGCGACGGGTGGCACGGAGCCTCAGTGTGCGGCGTGTTCCCCGGCCACCCGAGGTGGTGGAGGCTGAGTGGGCAGGCCGGGGACGGCCACCGAAGAGATCGGCATCCGCCGGTGGGGCTCCACCGGCCCCACGTGAGCCCCCTAGGCAGCGGGGGCCAGGGCCAGGTAATGCTCCCAGGTGCGTGGCGACCTGGGCAGTGGGGGAGGGGACTATGCCACAGGCAGGCAACCCACCCCCTGTCTATTTCCACCACCAGGGCCATCAACGGCGCCAGTATCGCCTGGGTGAGACAGCGATCATGCCGGCCAGACGGATGAGGAGTCGGGCGGGACCCAGGAGACCAAAGGTACCGTGGGTCCCCAAGTGGGTGGAATGGGTGGTGTGGGAGCCGTGCCAAGGGCCGGCCAGCAGCCGGACACTGAGGCTCCGTGCCACCCGTCGCGGCCGCCCACTGCCCCGCGTCCCCAAGATATCGGCCAGCCTCCCGTAGTGCGGGCATGTGGCTGGCTCGGCTCCCGTCCGGTCGTTATGCTCGCGGACACGGTACTACTCCTGCCGCAGCGCCTTGGAATGTCGGACGAAGAATGTGCCCGGCAACGGGGTCTACACGGCGTAGCCAGGGAGCACGGGCAGCGTGGCCGGCGATAGGCGCTCCCGGCAGGCGTCGGTACGGCTTCCCAGGAACGTCGGGGGCGATCCCCACACCCCTCGCGATGCTGTGGGCCGGACGGCAGGGGAGCGTGGTGGGAAGGGGCGGGTACCTTGGCGCGGCTGGTCACTTTCGACCATGCTGTGCACGTGGAGGGAGCGGCAGATTCATATAGCATGCATGCTTTCACTTACACCAGTGCGGTGTACCGAAATGTAAGCAACATTTACTAAATATCGACTCATTTTACCATTATTACTTTGTATGTTTTCATATAGTTAGCAGAAAAGATCCCGCAAGGTTATCATATGCTACAGATGGAGTCTCTTGGTGTTGTTTCTCAAAACCAGCAGAAGCCCTATTATATTCCAAGTTAGTTTCTTAGGACTTCAACCGTGTAACTCACATATTTAACATTTCTACATATAGCTAAAGCTACTACTGCTATTTCCAAATTATCTATTATTACATTGTATTATGAAATTCTAACTTGTACTGGACATGATAACCGTAAATACTTGTGGGATTTATGTCCCTGATTACATCCATACAAGGAATAGGTAATATACCTGCTAAGCGTTGCTCACTTGAACAGGACCTGTTCTGCAGATTCATATAACATGCATGCTATAAACACCTTTCGTTGATACCAATGCGGTGTACGGAAATGTAAACAACATTTACAAAAGACTGAGTCATTTTACATTTATTACTTCGTATGTCTTCGTATACTTAGCAGAAATATCCCGCCAGTTTATCACATGCTGCAGATGGAGTCTCTTGGTATTGTTTCTTAAAACTTGCAGAAGCCCTATGATATTATAAGTTAGTTTCGTAGGACTTCAACCACATATTTAACTTTGCTAGCAAAAGCTACTAGTACTGGTTCCAAATTCTCTATTATTACTACATAGTGTCATGAAAATCTATCTTATACTAGGTATGATAGCCTAAAATACTTGTGGGCTAAGGAATAACTTTATGTCCCAGATTACATCCATACAAGGAATAGGAAACATACCTGCTAAGCATGGCTCACATGAACAGGACATGTTCTGCAGATTCATATAGCATGCATGCTTTCACATATACCAATGCGGTGTACCGAAATGTAAGCAACATTGACTAAAGATCGACTCATTTTACCTTTATTACTTTGTATGTTTTCATATAGTTAGCAGAAAAGATCCCACAAGGTTATCACATGCTGCAGATGGAGTCTCTGGTATTGTTTCTCAAAACCAGCAGAAGCCCTATTATATTCCAAGTTAGTTTACTAGGACTTCAACTATGTAACTCAAATATTTAACTTTGCTACATATAGCTACATATACCAATGCGGTGTACGGTGGGGTGCCTCTCTGTCCTGGAGGCGAGGTGCCATCCGCCAGTGGCACGCCCTGTCCACAGTGCGGTTCCCGAGGGCCCGCTGGGCTGAACGGCACAGCTGAGACTGGTGGGAGAACTATGTGACAGCCAGCTGGAGCGATGACCACTGGATCGATAACTTCCGCATGACGCGGAGCACATTCCAGGAGGTTGTGACAGCACTACGGAGCCGGCTGGAGAGACAAGCCACCAACATGAGGATGCCCATCCCTGTGGAGAAACGGGTCGCCATTGCTCTATGGTACTTGGCCACAGGGGACACATATCGAGACGTTGCCCACCAGTTTGGTGTTGGGGTCGCCACGGCAGGGGAGATCATACGGGAGGTATGCCTGGCGATGGAAGCGGAGCTCTACCGGATGGTAGTGTGCCTGGGAGATGGGGTCGGCGAAGTAGGTATACAAGGCAGGGCACAGTGGCGACCAGCGGAACAAGGGGCACCATCCTCGCAGCCTAACTCCCCCTCTCATCCACAGATCATGGATGGGTTCGGCCACCTAGGGTTCCCCCACTGCATCGGGGCCGTCGATGGCTGCCACATCCCCATCCGTGCCCCCGGGAAGCACTACGACAAATACGGGAACAGGAAGGGCTTCGGTCATCCTCCAGGGGACGGTGGATCACACAGGCTGTTTCATTGATGTGGAGGCAGGCTGGGGTGGTCGGCGGAACGACGCCTTCGTTTTCCAGCAGTCTAACCTACGCTCCGCCATGGATACCGGGGCGTATGTCCCAGGGAACCCCACCGTCACGATGCAGGGTGTCCGCGTGCCAGCTCTCATAGTTGCTGATGGGGCATACCCCCAACGCCGGTGGCTCATGAAACCCTACGCCCCGCCATGGAAAGCGATGAAGGCGTACTTCAATGGCCGTCTGTGCCACGCACGCAACGTCGTGGAATGGGCGTTTGGCCGTCTGAAAGGGTGCTGGCGATGCATGCTCTCCTGCCTCCAGGCCGCCATAGTGAACGTAACCCTGCGTCATAGCCTGCGTCATCCTGCACAACGTCTACGAGGCACACGGCCAGGAACTCCGTCTGGAGATGCCGCCCAGGGAGACCATCGAGGTTGAGGAGGAAGGGCTGCCCAGTCGGCGGGAGCGGCTGCGCACACGGCAGCAGGGGCAACGCGTCAGGGACGCAGTGGCTGCCTATATGTTCGACCGCCGGCCACGAAGGGGCGCCAGGTGAATGACGGACACGAGTCACAGGGGAAGGTAAGGGCCACCCTAATGACGGGACGGCCATTTATTTTTCGCTGTTTACAAGCGCCGCAGCCCGCGGGCTCCCCGGAGCCGCCATCGGCCCCCGTTGTGGCGCCCCTGGCTCACCCCGCGCTCCTTGGTGTGGAGGGGGGCCCTCAACACCATCCATCCCGTTCGCCGCCCCCTCCCCCTGTGCCATGGCGACCGGGGCCTCCACAAGCCCCGCAACGGGAACCGCAAGGGGTGGCTCGGCCGGTGGGATGGCAGGGGCGGGGCCAGGGTCGCCATCCATGGGAGTCATCCGCTCCAAGGCTGTCGCGATGCGGTCCAGGACCCCTGTTGCTGTCACGAGGGAGGCAACTTGTCCGGCCATCATCTCCCGGTGCAGGGCTTGGAACCCCGCCCACTCCTGGAACCCCGCCCCCGTTCCCGCTCGCCCTCTGCCCTCCCGAGCTCCAGCAGGATGGTCTGGAAACGGCGCAGCTCGTCCAGGTCATCCTCCACCTGCTCCAGTAGCTGTTCCCCGACAGTGGTGAGGAGCGCGACGTGGCGGCGGCGCCTGCGTTCCCATTGTAGGCGCTCTTCGGCAGAGAGCGCCCCGAGGTCCAGGGCTGGCCCCTCCCCTTCCTCGCCGCCGTCGCCGTCCCCAACGCCTTCACCTGCATATGTGAATAGGTTTGGTGTGCTGGGGACCGAGCTTCCCAGGGCACCCCCTTGGCCCTACGCGCCGTGGCACGCACCTGCAGAGCCCTCCCCCTGTCGCTCGGACTCGGAGGCCACGTTCGGGGACACTGGGCTTCTGTCCGGGGCGTCCCCCCATGCTGCACCTGTGGGCGACACGAAGGGCGGTGCCTTGGCCCGGGGTGGCAGTCCGCCGTTGGGCCAAGGCACCTGGGGAGCCAGCTGCTGGCCGGCCCTGGGCACGGCTCCCACACCACCCACTGCCCCGCGTTCTGCAGATTCATATAGCTTACGTGATGCAGATGGGAGTCTCTTGGTATTGTTCCTCGAAACCAGCAGAAGCCCTATTATATTTAGAGTTAGTTTCTTAGGACTTCAACCATGTAACTCACATATTTAACATTTACTAAAGGTCGACTCATTTTACCTTTATTACTTTGTATGTTTTCATATAGCAGAAAAGATCCCGCAAGGTGCTGCAGATGGAGTCTCTGGTATTGTTTCTCAAAACCAGCAGAAGCCCTATTATATTCCAAGTTAGTTTCTTAGGACTTCAACCATGTAACTCACATATTTAACATTGGTACATATAGTTAAAGCTACTAGTGCTATTTGCAGATTCTCTATTATTATTACATAGTGTCATGAAAATCAATCTTATACTGGGTATGATAGCCTAAAATACTTGTGGGCTAAGGAATTACTTTATGTCCCAGATTACATCCATACAAGGAATGGGAAATAGACCTGCTAATCATGTCTCACTTGAACAGGACCTGTTCTGCAGATTCATATAGCATGCATGCTTTCACTTACACCAATGCGGTGTACCGAAATGTAAGCAACATTTACTAAAGATCGACTCATTTTACCTTTATTACTTTGTATGTTTTCATATAGTTAGCAGAATAGATCCCGCAAGGTTATCACATGCTGCAGATGGAGTCTCTGGTATTGTTTCTCAAAACCAGCAGAAGCCCTATTATATTCCAAGTTAGTTTCTTAGGACTTCAACCATGTAACTCACATATTTAACATTGCTACATATACCGCATATACCAATGCGGTGTACGGAAATGTAAACAACATTTACAAAAGACCGACTCATTTTACCTTTATTACATTGTATCTTTTCGTATACTGAGCAGAAAAGATCCCGCAAGTTTATAACATGCTGTAGATGGAGGCTCTTGGTATTATTTCTCAAAACCAGCAGAAGCCCTATTATATTCCAAGTTAGTTTCTTAGGACTTCAACCATGTAAATCACATATTTAACTTTGCTACATATAGCTAAAGCACCTAGTGCTATTTCCAAATTCTCTATTAGTACATAGTATTATGAAATTCTATCTTGTACTGGGTATGATAACCGTAAATACTTGTAGGCTTTATGTCCCTGATTACATCCATACAAGGAATAGGTAATATACCTGCTAAGCATTACACACTTGAACAAGATTCATATAACATGCATGCTATAAACACCTTTCGTTTATACTACTAGTGCTATTTCCAAATTCTGTATTAGTATTATGAAATTCCATGTTCTATTGGGTATGATAAATAGTGGGCTAAGGAATTACTTTATGTCCCAGATTACATACGTATAAGGAATAGGAAATATACCTGCTAAGCGTTGCTCACTTGAACAGGACCTGTTCTGCAGATTCATATAGCTGACGTGATGCAGATGGGAGTCTCTTGGTATTGTTCCTCGGAACCAGCAGAAGCCCTATTATATTCCAAGTTAGTTTCTTAGGACTTCAACCATGTAACTCACATATTTAACATTTACTAAAGGTCGACTCATTTTACCTTTATTACTTTGTATGTTTTCATATAGCAGAAAAGATCCCGCAAGGTGCTGCAGATGGAGTCTCTGGTATTGTTTCTCAAAACCAGCAGAAGCCCTATTATATTCCAAGTTAGTTTCTTAGGACTTCAACCATGTAACTCACATATTTAACATTGCTACATATAGTTAAAGCTACTAGTGCTATTTGCAGATTCTCTATTATTATATAGAATTCTGAAATGATATCTTGTACTGGGTATGATAACCGTAAATACTTGCCGGCTTTATGTCCCTGATTACATCCATACAAAGAATAGGTAATATACCTGCTAAGCGTTGCTCACTTGAACAGGACCTGTTCTGAAGATTCATATAACATGAATGCTATAAGCACCTTTCATTTATACCAATGCGGTGTACGGAAATGTAAACAACATTTACAAAAGACCAACTCATTTTACCTTTATTACTTTTTATGTTTTCGTATACTTAGCAGAAATATCCCGCATGTTTATCAGATGCTGCAGATGGAGTCTCTTGGTACTATTTCTTAAAACCAGCAGAAGCCCTATGATATTATAGCTACTAGTGCTGTATCCAAATTCTCTTTTATTACTACATAGTGTCATGAAAATCTATCTTATACTAGGTATGATAACCTTAAATACCTGTTGGCTAAGGAATTACTATATGTCCCTAATTATATCCATACAAGGAATACGAAATATACCTCCTAAGTGTTGCTCACTTGAACAGGACCTGTTCTGCAGTTTCATATAGCTTACATGCTGCAGATGGGAGTCTCTTGGTATTGTTCCTCGAAACCAGCAGAAGCCCTATTATATTCCAAGTTAGTTTCTTAGGGCTTCAACCATGTAGCTCACATATTTAACATTTACTAAAGGTCGACTCATTTTACCTTTATTACTTTGTATGTTTTCATATAGTTAGCAGAAAAGATCCCGCAAGGTTCTCACATGCTGCAGATGGAGTCTCTGGTACTGTTTCTCAAAACCAGCAGAAGTCCTATTATATTCCAAGTTAGTTTCTTAGGACTTCAACCATGTAACTCACATATTTAACTTTGCTACATATAGCAAAAGCTACTAGTGCTATTTCCAAATTCTCTATTATTAGTACATAGTATTATGAAATTCTATCTTGTACTGGGTATGATAACCGTAAATACTAGTGGGCTTTATGTCCCAGATAACATCCATACAAGGAATAGGAAATATACCTGCTAAGTGTTGCTCACTTGAACAGGACCTGTTCTGCAGATTCATATAGCATGCATGGTTTCACTAATACCAATGCGGTGTACCGAAATGTAATGGCTAATGGAATTACTGGCGGATGGCACCTCGCCTCCAGGACAGAGAGGCACCCCACCATATTCCCCATCTCCGCCATGCGTGCATGGCTCGGCGCCGCCTCCGCTTCCTTTGTCGCCGCTCGCGTTGCAGGACACCTGTGGCCGTCGCCAGCATTAGAGCGTGTACGCCGCCTACTATGACAGCGATTGCTGATGCCACCTGTGCGGCCACCACTACCGGTACCCTATGGTCCATTGTTTTTCTGGGGCTCACGGCTACGGTGCTTGCTCCCTCCCCCTCCGTGCCCGGCGGACCCGGCAGGACTGCGCCTGCTTCCGCTCTTCGTGGCTCCGATGTCCGACGCGGCGCCCGCTTGCCAACGCAGCGCCGCGCTAGCCTCGCTTCCTTTGGCCTGCGCATCGACGCCTCGACACCTACCGCCGTCACACCCGTTCCGTGCATAACCGGTATGCTTCGCGTCTTCCCCCTCCGCTTTTTCCATGTGACCCAAATTCGCCGTTTCGGCGGCCGTGCATAATGGGCCTTAGCAGGTATATTACCTATTCTTTGTATGGATGTAATCAGGGACATAAATTCTGCAAGTATTTACGGTTATCATACCCAGTACAAGATAGAATTTCATAATACTATGTAACAATAGAGAATTTGGAAATAGCACTAGTAGCTTTAACTATAAGTAGCAATGTTAAATAAGTGAGTTACACGGTTGAAGTCCTAAGAAACTAACTTGGAATATAATAGGGCTTCTGCTGGTTTTGAGAAACAATACCAAGAGACTCCATCTGCACCATGTGATAACGTTGCAGGATCTTTTCTGCTAACTATATGAAGACATACAAAGTAATAAAGGTAAAATGAGTCGGTCTTTTGTAAATGTTGTTTCCATTTCCGTACACCGCATTGGTATAAACGAACGGTGTTTATAGCATGCATGTAATATGAATCTGCAGAACAGGTCCTGTTCAAGTGAGCATATATTAGCAGGTATATTACCTATTCCTTGTATGGATGTAATCAGGGATATAAAGTAATTCCTTAGCCCACAATGTTTCTGGTCATCATACCCTGTAGAAGACAGAATTTCATAATACTACGTAATAAGAGAGAATTTGGAAATAGCACTAGTAGCTTTAACTATATGTAACAATGTTAAATATGTGAATTACACGGTTGAAGTCCTAAGAAACTAACATGGAATATAATAGGGTTTCTGCTGGTTTTGAGAAATAATACCAAGAGGCTCCATCTGCAGCATGTGATAAACTTGCGGGATATTTCTGCTAAGTATACGAAGACATACAAAGTAATAAAGGTAAAATGAGTCGGTCTTTTATAAATGTTGTTTACATTTCCGTACACCGCATTGGTATATGTAGCTATATGTAGCAATGTTAAATATTTGAGTTACATAGTTGAAGTCCTAGTAAACTAACTTGGAATATAATAGGGCTACTGCTGGTTATGAGAAACAATACCAGAGACTCCATCTGCAGCATGTGATAACCTTGCGGGATCTATTCTGCTAACTATATGAAAACATACAAAGTAATAAAGGTAACATGAGTCGATCTTTAATAAATGTTGTTTACATTTTGGTACACCGCACTGGTGTAAGTGAAAGCATGCATGCTATATGAATCTGCAGAACAGGTCCTGTTCAAGTGAGCCATGCTTAGCAGGTCTATTTCCTATTCCTTGTATGGATGTAATCTGGGACATAAAGTTATTCCTTAGCCCACAAGTATTTTAGGCTATCATACCCAGTATAAGATAGATTTTCATGACACTATGTAGTAATAATAGAGAATTTGGAAACAGTACTAGTAGCTTTTGCTAGCAAAGTTAAATATGTGGTTGAAGTCCTACGAAACTAACTTATAATATCATAGGGCTTCTGCTAGTTTTAAGAAACAATACCAAGAGACTTTTTATTGAACGATAGAGCGTGGTCAACGCTCTATCGTTCAATAAAAGTTGTGGCCTGTTTAATGCCATTAAGTGTCTGTTGGTTTCTTTGCCGAAAAGTATTCCCCTGCATGGCAAGGAGGTATATTTCCTATTCCTTGTATGGATATAATTAAGGATATATAGTAATTCCTTAGCCCACAAGTATTTAAGGTTATCATACCCAGTATAAGATAGATTTTCATGACACTAGGTAGTAATAATAGACAATTTGGAAACAGCACTAGTAGCTTTTGCTAGCAAAGTTAAATTTGTGAGTTACATGGTTGAAGTCCTAAGAAACTAACTTATAATATCATAGGGCTTCTGCTGGTTTTAAGAAACAAAACCAAGAGACTCCATCTGCAGCATATCATAACCTTGCGGTATCAATTCTGCTAACTATATGAAGACATACAAAGTAATAAAGGTAAAATGAGTCGATCTTTAGTAAATGTTGTTTACATTTCGGTACACCGCATTAGTGTAAGTGAAAGCATGCATGCTATTTGAATCTGCAGAACAGGTCCTGTTCAAGTGAGCCATGCTTAGCAGGTATATTTCCTATTCCTTGTATGAATGTAATCTGGGACATAAAGTTATTCCTTAGCCCACAAGTATTTTAGGCTATCATACCCAGTATGATACATTTTCATGACACTATGTAGTAATAACTGAGAATTTGGAACCAGCACTAGTAGCTTTTGCTAAAAAAGTTAAATATGTGAGTTACATGGTTGAAGTCCTATGAAACTAACATAATATCATAGGGCTTCTGCTGGTTTTAAGAAACAATACCAAGAGACTCCATCTGCAGTATGTAATAGACTTGCCGGATCTTTTCTGCTAAGTATACGAAGACATACAAAGTAATAAAGGTAAAATGAGTCGGTCTTTTGTAAATGTTGTTTACATTTCCGTACACCGCATTGGTATATGTAGCTATATGTAGCAATGTTAAATATTTGAGTTACATAGTTGAAGTCCTAGTAAACTAACTTGGAATATAATAGGGCTACTGCTGGTTATGAGAAACAATACCAGAGACTCCATCTGCAGCATGTGATAACCTTGCGGGATCTATTCTGCTAACTATATGAAAACATACAAAGTAATAAAGGTAACATGAGTCGATCTTTAATAAATGTTGTTTACATTTTGGTACACCGCACTGGTGTAAGTGAAAGCATGCATGCTATATGAATCTGCAGAACAGGTCCTGTTCAAGTGAGCCATGCTTAGCAGGTCTATTTCCTATTCCTTGTATGGATGTAATCTGGGACATAAAGTTATTCCTTAGCCCACAAGTATTTTAGGCTATCATACCCAGTATAAGATAGATTTTCATGACACTATGTAGTAATAATAGAGAATTTGGAAACAGTACTAGTAGCTTTTGCTAGCAAAGTTAAATATGTGGTTGAAGTCCTACGAAACTAACTTATAATATCATAGGGCTTCTGCTAGTTTTAAGAAACAATACCAAGAGACTTTTTATTGAACGATAGAGCGTGGTCAACGCTCAATCGTTCAATAAAAGTTGTGGCCTGTTTAATGCCATTAAGTGTCTGTTGGTTTCTTTGCCGAAAAGTATTCCCCTGCATGGCAAGGAGGTATATTTCCTATTCCTTGTATGGATATAATTAAGGATATATAGTAATTCCTTAGCCCACAAGTATTTAAGGTTATCATACCCAGTATAAGATAGATTTTCATGACACTAGGTAGTAATAATAGACAATTTGGAAACAGCACTAGTAGCTTTTGCTAGCAAAGTTAAATTTGTGAGTTACATGGTTGAAGTCCTAAGAAACTAACTTATAATATCATAGGGCTTCTGCTGGTTTTAAGAAACAAAACCAAGAGACTCCATCTGCAGCATATCATAACCTTGCGGTATCAATTCTGCTAACTATATGAAGACATACAAAGTAATAAAGGTAAAATGAGTCGATCTTTAGTAAATGTTGTTTACATTTCGGTACACCGCATTAGTGTAAGTGAAAGCATGCATGCTATTTGAATCTGCAGAACAGGTCCTGTTCAAGTGAGCCATGCTTAGCAGGTATATTTCCTATTCCTTGTATGAATGTAATCTGGGACATAAAGTTATTCCTTAGCCCACAAGTATTTTAGGCTATCATACCCAGTATGATACATTTTCATGACACTATGTAGTAATAACTGAGAATTTGGAACCAGCACTAGTAGCTTTTGCTAAAAAAGTTAAATATGTGAGTTACATGGTTGAAGTCCTATGAAACTAACATAATATCATAGGGCTTCTGCTGGTTTTAAGAAACAATACCAAGAGACTCCATCTGCAGTATGTAATAGACTTGCCGGATCTTTTCTGCTAAGTATACGAAGACATACAAAGTAATAAAGGTAAAATGAGTCGGTCTTTTGTAAATGTTGTTTACATTTCCGTACACCGCATTGGTATATGTAGCTATATGTAGCAATGTTAAATATATGAGTTACATGGTTGAAGTCCTAAGAAACTAACTTGGAATATAATAGTGCTTCTGCTGGTTTTGAGAAACATTACGAGAGACTCCATCTGCAGCATGTGATAACCTTGCGGGATCTTTTCTGCTAACTATATGAAAACATACAAAGTAATAAAGGTAAAATGAGTCGATCTTTAGTAAATGTTGCTTACATTTCGGTACACCGCATTGGTGTTAGTGAAAGCATGCATGCTATATGAATCTGCAGAACAGGTCCTGTTCAAGTGATCCATGCTTAGCAGGTATATTTCCTATTCCTTGTATGGATGTAATCTGGGACATAAAATAATTCCTTATCCCACAAGTATTTTAGGCTATCATACCCAGTATAAGATTGATTTTCATGACACTATGTAATAATAATAGAGAATTTGGAACCAGCACTAGTAGCTTTTGCTAGCAAAGTTAAATATGTGAGTTACATGGTTGAAGTCCTACGAAACTAACTTATAATATCATAGGGCTTCTGCTGGTTTTAAGAAACAATACCAAGAGACTCCATCTGCAGCCTGTGATAAACTTGCGGGATATTTCTGCTAAGTATACGAAAACATACAAAGTAATAAAGGTAAAATGAGTTGGTCTTTTGTAAATGTTGTTTACATTTCGGTACACCACATTGGTATAAACGAAAGGTGTTTATAGCATGCATGTTATATGAATCTGCAGAACAGGTCCTGTTCAAGTGACCAACGCTTAGCAGGTATATTACCTATTCTTTGTATGGATGTAATCAGGGACATAAAGCCCGCAAGTATTTACGGTTATCATACCCAGTACAAGATATCATTTCATAATACTATATAATAATTAGGAAATAGCACTAGTAGCTTTAACTATATGTAGCAATGTTAAATATGTGAGTTACATGGTTGAAGTCCTAAGAAACTCACTTGGAATATAATAGGGCTTCTGCTGGTTTTGAGAAACAATACCAGAGACTCCATCTGCAGCACCTTGCGAGATCTTTTCTGCTATATGAAAACAAACAAAGTAATAAAGGTAAAATGAGTCGATGTTTAATAAATGTTAAATATGTGAGTTACATGGTTGAAGTCCTTAGAAACTAACTTGGAATATAATAGGGCTTCTGCTCGTTTCGAGGAACAATACCAAGAGACTCCCATCTGCATCATGTAAGCTATATGAAACTGCAGAACAGGTCCTGTTCAAGTGAGCAACGCTTAGGAGGTATATTTCCTATTCGTATGGATATAATTAGGGACATATAGGAATTCCTTAGCCAACAGGTATTTAAGGTTATCATACCCAGTATAAGATAGATTTTCATGTATTATTTCTCAAAACCAGCAGAAACCCTATTATATTCCAAGTTAGTTTCTTAGGACTTCAACCATGTAACTCACATATTTAACATTGCTACATATAGTTAAAGCTACTAGTGCTATTTCCAAATTCTCTATTATTACATAGTATTATGAAATTCTATCTTGTACTGGGTATGATAACCGTAAATACTTGCGGGCTTTATGTCCCTGATTACATCCATACAAAGAATAGGTAATATACCTGCTAAGCGTTGCTCACTTGAACAGGAACTGTTCTGCAGATTCATATAGCATGCATGCTTTCACTTACACCAATGCGGTGTACCGAAATGTAAGCAACATTTACTAAAGATCGACTCATTTTACCTTTATTACTTTGGACCTGTTCTGCACGCCTGGGAGACGGAGTTGGCGAGGTAGGTGTACAAGGCAGGGCAAAGTGGTGGCCAACGGACCAAGGGGCACCATCCTCGCAGCCTATCTCCCCCTCTCATCCACAGATCATGGATGGGTTCGGCCGCCTAGGGTTCCCCCACTGCATCGGGGCCGTCGATGGCTGCCACATCCCCATCCGTGCCCCCGGGAGGCGCTATGATGAATACGGGAACAGGAAGGTCTTCTGTTCGGTCATCGTCCAGGGGACGGTGGATCACACAGGCCGTTTCATTGATGCGGAGGCAGGCTGGGGTGGTCGGCGGAACGACGCCTACGTTTTCCAGCAGTCTAACCTACGCGCCGTCATGGACGCCGGGGCGTACGTCCCGGGGAACCCCACCGTCACTATGCAGGGTGTCCGCGTGCCAGCCCTCATACTTGCTGATGGGGCATACCCCCAACGCCGGTGGCTCATGAAACCCTACGCCCCGCCACGGAACGTGGTGAAGGCGTACTTCAATGTCCGTCTGTGCCGCGCACGCAACGTCGTGGAATGGGCGTTTGGCCGTCTGAAAGGGCACTGGCGATACCTGCTCTCCTGGCTCCAGGCCGCCATAGTGAACGTAACCCCGGTGATCATAGCCTGCGTCATCCTGCACAACATCTATGTGGCACACGGCCATGAACTTCGTCTGGAGATGCCGCCCAGGGAGAGCATCGAGGTCGAGGAGGAAGGGCTGCCCAGTCGGCAGGAGCGGCTGCGCACATGGCAGCAGGGGCAACACGTCAGGGACGCAATGGCTGCCTAAATGTTCGACCGCCGTCTACGAAGGGTCGCGAGGTGAATGATAGACACGAGTCACAGGGGAAGGTAAGGGCCACCCTAATGACGGGATGGCCATTTATTTTTCGCCGTTTACAAGCGCCGCAGCCCGCGGGCTCCCCGGGGCTGCCGGCTGCCCCCCGTGGCAGTGCCTGCGGCTGGCCCCGCGCACCGCGGTGTGGAGGGGGGCCCTCAACACCATCCATCCTGTACCATGGTGACCGGGGCCTCCACAAGCCCCGCAACGGGAACCGCAAGGGGTGGCTCGGCCGGTGGGATGGCAGGGGCGGGGCCAGGATCGCCATCCATGGGAGTCATCCGCTCCAAGGCTGTCGCGATGCGGTCAAGGACCCCTGTTGCTGTCGCGAGGGAGGCAGCTGGTTCGGCCATTGTCTCCCGGTGCTGGGCCTGGAACTCCGCCCACTCCTGAAACGGTGCCACTCGTCCAGGTCCTCCTCCCCCTGCTCCAGTAGACGTTCCCCGACAGTGGTGAGGAGCGCGATGTGGCGGCGGCGCCTGCGTTCCCATTGTAGGCGCTCCTCGGCAAAGAGCACCCCGAGTTCCAGGGCTGGCCCATCCCCTTCCTAGCCACCGTTGCCGTCCCCAACGCCTTCACCTGCATATGTGAATAGGTTTGGTGTGCTGGGGACCGAGCTTCCCAGGGCTCCCCCTGGCCCTCCGCGCCGTGGCATGCACCTGCAGAGACCTCCCCCTGTCGCTCGGACTCGGAGGCCACGTTCGGGGACAATGGGCTTCTGTCCGGGGCGTCCCCCCATGCTGCACCTGCGGGCGATACGAAGGGCGGTGCCTTGGCCCGGGGTGGCAGTCCGCCGTTGGGCCAAGGCACCTGGGGAGCCAGCTGCTGGCCGGCCCTTGGCGTGCCTCCCACACCACCCAATCCACCCACTTGGGGACCCACGGTACCCGTGGTCTCCTGGGTCCCGCCCGACTCCTCGTCCGTCTGGCCGGCATGGTCTCTGTCTCACCCAGGCGATACTGGCGCCGTTGATGGCCCTGGTGGTGGTCATAGACAGGGGGTGGGTTGTCTGCCTGTGGCATAGTCCCCCGCCCCACTGCCCAGGTGGCCACCCACCTGGGAGCATTACCTGGCCGTGGCCCCTGCTGCCTAGGGGGCTCACGTGGGGCCGGCGGAGCCCCACCGGCGGATGCCGGTCTCTTCGGTGGCCGTCCCCGGCCCGCCCATTCAACCTCCACCACCTCGGGTGGCCGAGGAACACGCCGCACACTGAGGCTCTGTGCCACCCGTCGCGGCCGCCCACTGCCCCGCATCCCCAAGATATCGGCCAGCCTCCGGTAGTGCGGGCATATGGCTGGCTCGGCTCCCGTCCGGTCGTTATGCTCGCGGACACGGTAGTACTCCTGCCGAAGCGCATTGGAATGTCGGAGGAAGGATGTGGCCGGCAATGGGGTCTACACGGCGTAGCCAGGGAGCACGGGCAGCGTGGCCGGCGATAGGCGCTCCTGGCAGGCGTCGGTGCGGCTTCCCAGGAACGTCGGGGGCGGTCCCCAGACACCTCGCTATGCTGTGCGCCGGACGGCAGGGGGGCGTGGTGGGAAGGGGCGGTACCTGGGCGTAGCTGGTCACTTTCGACCATGCTGCGCACGTGGAGGGAGCGGCGTGACGGCGCCTGCTGGCAATACCGGGCCGTGGAGCTTTTTTGCCATCGATCCGCGCACCGCGGTGTGGAGGGGGGTCCTCAACACCATCCATCCCGTGCCATCCATCCCGTGCCATGGCGACCGGGGCCTCCACAAGCAACGGGAACCGCAAGGGGTGGCTCGGCCGGTGGGGTGGCAGGGGCGGGGCCAGGGTCGCCATCCATGGGAGTCATCCGCTCCAAGGCTGTCGCGATGCGGTCCAGGACCCCTGTTGCTGTCGCGAGGGAGGCAGCTGGTCCGGCCATCGTCTCCCGGTGCAGGGCCTGGAACTCCGCCCACTCCTGGCGTTCCCGCTCGCCCTCTGCCCTCTGCCCTCCTGAGCTTCAGCAGGGTGGTCTAGAAACGGCGCCGCTCGTCCAGGTCCTCCTCCCCCTGCTCCAGTAGCCGTTCCCCGACAGTGGTGAGGAGCGCGACGCGGCGGCGGCTCCTGCGTTCCCGTTGTAGGCGCTCCTCGGCAGAGAGCGCCCCAAGTTCCAGGGCTGGCCCCTCCCCTTCCTCGCCGCCGTTGCCGTCCCCACTGCCTTCACCTGCATATGTGAATAGGTTTGGTGTGCTGTGGACCGAGCTTCCCAGGGCTCCCCCTGGCCCTCCGCGCCGTGGCACGCACCTGCAGAGCCCTCCCCCTGTCGCTCGGACTCGGCCACGTTCGGGGACACTGGGCTTCTGTCCGGGGCGTCCCCCCATGCTGCACCTGCGGGTGAAACGAAGGGCGGTGCCTTGTCCCGGGGTGGCAGTCCGCCGTTGGGCCAAGGCACCTGGGGAGCCAGCTGCTGGCCGGCCCTTGGCACGGCTCCCACACCACCCATTCCACCCACTTGGGGACCCACGGTTCCCGTGGTCTCCTGGATCCCGCCCTACTCCTCGTCCGTCTGGCCGGCATGGTCGCTGTCTTACCCAGGCGTTACTGTCACCATTGATGGCCCTGGTGGTGGTCATAGACAGGGGGTGGGTTGCCTGCCTGTGGCATAGTCCCCCGCCCCACTGCCCAGGCGGCCACCCACCTGGGAGCATTACCTGGCCGTGGCCCCCGCTGCCTAGGGGGCTCACGTGGGGCCGGCGGAGACCCACCGGCGGATGCCGGTCTCTTCGGTGGCCGTCCCCGGCCCGTCCACTCAGCCTGTTGGCTAAGGAATTCCTATATGTCCCTAATTATATCCATTCGAATAGGAAATATACCTCCTAAGCGTTGCTCACTTGAACAGGACCTGTTCTGCAGTTTCATATAGCTTACATGATGCAGATGGGAGTCTCTTGGTATTGTTCCTCAAAACCAGCAGAAGCCCTATTATTTTCCAAGTTAGTTTCTAAGGACTTCAACCATGTAACTCACATATTTAACATTTACTAAAGGTCGACTCATTTTACCTTTATTACTTTGTATGTTTTCATATAGCAGAAAAGATCCCGCAAGGTGCTGCAGATGGAGTCTCTGGTATTGTTCCCAAAACCAGCAGAAGCCCTATTATATTCCAAGTTAGTTTCTTAGGACTTCAACCATGTAACTCACATATTTCAAATAGCTACATATAGTTAAAGTTACTAGTGCTATTTCCAAATTCTCTATTATTATATAGTATTATGAAATTCTATCTTGTACTGGGTATGATAACCGTAAATACTTTCCTGCTTTATGTCCCTGATTACATCCATACAAAGAATAAGTAATATACCTAATAAGCGTTGCTCACTTGAACAGGACCTGTTCTGCAGATTCATATAACATGCATGCTATAAACATCATTCATTTATACCAATGCTGTGTACGGAAATGTAAACAACATTTACAAAAGACCAACTCATTTTACCTTTATTAGTTTGTATCTCTTCGTATACTTAGCAGAAATATCCCGCATGTTTATCACATGCTGCAGATGGAGTCTCTTGGTATTGTTTCTTAAAACCAGCAGAAGACCTATGATATTATAAGTTAGTTTTGTAGGACTTCAACCATGTAACTCACATTTTTAACTTTGCTTGCAAAAGCTTCTAGTGCTGGTTCCAAATTCTCTATTATTACTACATAGTGTCACGAAAATCTATCTTATAGCCTAAAATACTTGTGGGCTAAGGAATTATTTTATGTCCCAGATTACATCCATACAAGTAATAGGAAATATACCTGCTAATCATGGATCACTTGAACAGGACCTGTTCTGCAGATTCATATAGCATGCATGCTTTCACTAACACCAATGCGGTGTACCGAAATGTAAGCAACATTTACTAAAGATCGACTCATTTTACCTTTATTACTTTGTATGTTTTCATATAGTTAGCAGAAAAGATCCCGCAAGGTTATCACATGCTGCAGATGGAGTCTCTGGTATTGTTTCTCAAAACCAGCAGAAGCCCTATTATATTCCAAGTTAGTTTCTTAGGACTTCAACCATGTAACTCATATATTTAACATTGCTACATATAGCTACATATACCAATGCGGTGTACGGAAATGTAAACAACATTTACAAAAGACCAACTCATTTTACCTTTATTACTTTGTATGTCTTCGTATACTTAGCTGAAAAGATCCGGCAAGTCTATTACATACTGCAGATGGAGTCTCTTGGAATTGTTTCTTAAAACCAGCAGAAGCCCTATGATATTATCTTAGTTTCATAGGACTTCAACCATGTAACTCACATATTTAACTTTGCTAGCAAAAGCTACTAGTGCTGGTTCCAAATTCTCTATTATTACTACATAGTGTCATGAAAATGTATCTTATACTGGGTATGATAGCCAAAATACTTGTGGGCTAAGCAATAACTTTATGTCCCAGATTACATCCATACAAGGAATAGGAAATATACCTGCTAAGCATGGCTCACTTGAACAGGACCTGTTCTGCAGATTCAAATAGCATGCATGCTTTCACTTACACTACTGCGGTGTACCGAAATGTAAACAACATTTACTAAAGAGCGAATCATTTTACCTTTATTACTTTGTATGTCTTCATATAGTTAGCAGAATTGATACCGCAAGGTACATAAAGTAATTCCTTAGCCCACAAGTATTTTAGGCTATAAGATTGATTTTCATGACACTATGTAATAATAATAGAGAATTTGGAACCAGCACTAGTAGCTTTTGCTAGCAAAGTTAAATATGTGAGTTACACGGTTGAAGTCCTACGAAACTAACATAATATCATAGGGCTTCTGCTGGTTTTGAGAAACAATACCAAGAGACTCCATCTGCAGCATGTGATAAACTTACGGGATATTTCTGCTAAGACATACAAAGTAATAAAGGTAAAATGAGTTGGTCTTTTGTAAATGTTGTTTACATTTCCGTACACCGCATTGGTATAAAGGAAAGGTGTTTATAGCATGCATGTTATATGAATCTGCAGAACAGGTCCTGTTCAAGTGAGCAACGCTTAGACCCATTATGCACGGGGATTTTAACGCACATTCGGGGTGGAATGGCGGCGACTAAAATCACCGATAACGCACAGTGCCGGCGGCAACGGGCTGCAGATTCGATGCACGCCGCCGGAAAAGTCGCGTTAGCGGAACGCGGAAGAAACCGCAGCTTCCTTGACAACCAGGGTCCAATCAGACGTGGTACCGAAGGCGCCGCGTGCGAAATCGGGGAGTTCCGGGTTTAGCGGCAGAGCCAGAATCGAAGCGGCTGCTGGAACGCCGCGCCACAGAGGGCACCCAAAGGGAACGGGGATAGAAAGGCGCCCGGAGATCCCCAAAGGGAAGGGGAAGCAGGGGAGCCCTGGATGCAATGGGCTGGGGCGCTGAGCTCCAGCGGGGGAGAGGGGCAGCATGTCCCTATGAGGAACGGCACAGAGGCCACCACAGCAACCACCCACCAATCCCCGAACCCTCCCCCAAGCACAAACGACAGCAGAGACGAGGGTGTGGGTGAAACATACAAACTTTATAAAATAGTCAAAACAGTGTAAAAAAGTGCAATGCATAGAAAACCGTAGTCTAGGAAATACTACGGGGTCTAGGAAATACAATACGCGAGGGGAAACAGTAAAAGGAAGGGTACGACCTAGGGGGCAGATGGACCGGGGTAGCAAACAAGGGGAGGGGCGAACTGGGAGGCAACTAAGGGGACGGCTACGCGGCGACACCCAACCCCCCAAAGTCCAGCTTCAGGGCGGCGGGAGGTCCGCGACGGCAGCTCACGTGGGTGGCGAGGAGGGTCCGGCAGCACAGCAGTCCGTTGAGGCACCCCCTGCAAGTGGGGAAGAAAGGCACCCGGTGAGTGTGGCGCCCGTACCGGAGGTCCCTACAGGGCCATGACAGCAAGGCAGCGCAGAACGGCCAGGCATGTGGCCCGGGTCCGCACAGTCGCCCGTTGCCGCCATACACACCCTCCTGCTGCCGTAACATCCATACAGGAGCCCCAGCCTCGGCCCACATCAGGTCGAGGACGTCTGCGTGTGGCGGAGGCGGCCCTGGAGTGCCGGCAGCTATGGCTCGCAGAGCCGCAAAGAAGGTGGCCCTGAGCCGTTCGAATTTCTCCCCGGCATTGGCGGGGTGTCCGGGAGTACCCGGCGGCCTCCAGGTATTCCGAGGCCGCTCGGAAGAGGTCAAAACAGTTGACCAGCTGCGCCGTAGTCATAAGGCGGCGTGACGTGCCCATGGCCAGGCAGTGGAGCAAAAAAAGCTCCACGGCCCGGCATTGCCAGCGGGCGCCGTCACGCCGCTCCCTCCACGTGCGCAGCATGGTCGAAAGTGACCAGCCGCGCCCAGGTACCGCCCCTTCCCACCACGCCCCCTGCCGTCCGGCCCACAGTATTGCGAGGGGCGTGGGGACCGCCCCCAACGTTCCTGGGAAGCCGGCATCCCCCGGACGCACCGACGCCTGCCAGGAGCGCCTGTCGCCGGCCACGCTGCCCGTACTCCCTGGCCACGCCGTGTAGACCCCGTTGCCGGCCACCTAGTTAGTGCGACAGCACGCGGCCACAGCGAGCAGGGAGGCCCTGGCAGCGCGCCGTCCGAGGATTCCTGCCCCAGCGACCAAGTACCCGACCCCTAGCTCGTCGGCATCGGCAAGCACCGGCGAGCAGGGGGGACGGGGCCGTAGCTGGAGGAAGCATGAGGTCATGGCACTGTTGGAAGTCTGGGCTGCCCCGGACATCCAGGAGGCCCTGCATGCGTCCCACAGGAACCGGGAGGTGTTCGAACGTGTCTCTAGGGACCTCCGGGCACAAGGGGTCGTCCGCAGCGCCTCGGAATGTCGGACGAAGACCAAGGCCTTGCGGCAGGAGTACTACCGTGTCCGCAAGCATAACGACCGGATGGGAGCCGAGCCAGCCACATGCCCGCACTACCGGAGGCTGGCTGATATCTTGGGGACGCGGGGCAGTGGGCGGCCGCGACGGGTGGCACGGAGCCTCAGTGTGCGGCGTGTTCCCCGGCCACCCGAGGTGGTGGAGGCTGAGTGGCGGGCCGAGGACGGCCACCGAAGAGACCAGCATCTGCCGGTGGGGCTCCGCCGGCCCCACGTGAGACCGCTAGGCAGCGGGGGCCACGGCCAGGTAAAGCTCCCAGGTGGGAGGCCACCTGGGCAGTGGGGCGGGGAACTATGCTACAGGCAGGCAACCCACCCCCTGTCTATGACCACCACCAGGGCCATCAACGGCGCCAGTATCGCCTGGGTGAGACAGCGACCATGCCGGCCAGACGGACGAGGAGTCGGGCGGGACCCAGGAGACCACGGGGACCGTGGGTCCCCAAGTGGGTGGAATGGGTGGTGTGGGAGCCGTGCCCAGGGCCGGCCAGCAGATGGCTACCCAGGTGCCTTGGCCCAACGGCGGACTGCCACCCCGGGCCAAGGCACCGCCCTTCGTGTCACCCGCAGGTGCAGCATGGGGGGACCCCCTGGACAGAAGCCCAGTGTCCCCGAACGTGGCCGAGTACGAGCGACAGGGGGAGGGCTCTGCAGGTGCGTGCCACGGCGTGGAGGGCCAGGGGGGGCCTTGGGAAGCTCGGTCCCCAGCACACCAAACCTATTCACATATGCAGGTGAAGGAGGTGGGGACAGCAACGGTGGCGAGGAAGGGGAGGGGCCAGCCCTGGACCTCGGGGCGCTCTCTGCCGAGAAGCGCCTACAACGGGAACTTGCGATATCATTTCTGCTAACTATAGGAAGACATACAAAGTAATAAAGGTAAAATGAGTCGATCTTTAGTAAATGTTGTTTGCCGTACATTTCGGGGGGAGACAGCGACTATGCCGGCCAGACTGACTACGAGTCGGGCGGTTCCCAGGAGACCACGGGTACCGTGGGTCCCCAAGTGGGTGGAATGGGTTGTGTGGGAGCCGCGCCAAGGGCCGGCCGGCAGCTGACTCCCCAGGTGCCTTGGCCCAATGGCGGACTGCCACCCCGGGCCAAGGCACCGCCCTTCGTGTCGCCCTCAGGTGCAGCATGTGGGGACGCCCCGGACAGAAGCCCAGTGTCCCCGAACGTGGCCTCCGAGTCTGAGCGACCGGGGCAGGGCTCTGCAGGTGCGTGCCACGGCCCGGAGGGCCAGGGGGGTGCCCTGGGAAGCTCGGTCCCCAGCAAATCAAACCTATTCACATATGCAGGTGAAGGCGGTGAGGACGGCGAGGGCGGCGAGGAAGGGGAGGGGCCATCCCTGGACCTCGGGGCGCTCTCTACCGAGAAGCGCCTACTACGGGAACGCAGGCGCAGTCCTGCCGGGTCCGCTGGGCATGGAGGGGGAGGGAGCAAGCGCCGTAGCCGTGAGCCCCAGAAACACGATGGACCATAGGGTACCGGTGGTGGTGGCCGCACAGGTGGCATCAGCAATCGCTGTCATAGTAGGCGGCGTACACGCTCTAATGCTGGCGACGGCCACAGGTATCCTGCAACGCGAGCGGCGAAAAAGGAAGCGGAGGCGGCGCTGAGCCATGCACGCATGGCGGAGATGGGGAATATGGTGGGGTGCCTCTCTGTCCTGTAGGCGAGGTGCCATCCGCCAGTAATTCCATTAACCATTACATTTCGGTACACCGCATTGGTATTAGTGAAACCATGCATGCTATATGAAACTGCAGAACAGGTCCTGTTCAAGTGAGCAACGGTTAGCAGGTACATTTAGTATTCCTTGTACAGATGTAATCTGGGACATAAAGTAATTCCTTAGCCCTCTATTTATCATACCCAGTAGAAATTCCACTATGTAGTAATAATAGAGAATTTGGAACCAGCACTAGAAGCTTTCGCAAGCAAAGTTAAAAATGTGAGTTACATGGTTGAAATCCTACAAAACTAATTTATAATATCATAGGTCTTCTGCTGGTTTTAAGAAACAATACCAAGAGACTCCATCTGCAGCATGTGATAAACATGCGGGATAATTCTGCTAAGTATACGAAGAGATACAAACTAATAAAGGAAAAATCAGTTGGTCTTTTGTAAATGTTGTTTACATTTCCGTACACCGCATTGGTATAAATGAAAGGTGTTTATAGCATGCATGTTATATGAATCTGCAGAACAGGTCCTGTTCAAGTGAGCAACGCTTATTAGGTATATTACTTATTCTTTGTATGGATGTAATCAGGGACATAAAGCAGGAAAGTATTTACGGTTATCATACCCAGTACAAGATAGAATTTCATAATACTATATAATAATAGAGAATTTGGAAATAGCACTAGTAGCTTTAACTATATGTAGCTATGTGAAATATGTGAGTTACATGGTTGAAGTCCTAAGAAACTAACTTGGAATATAATAGGGCTTCTGCTGGTTTTGGGAACAATACCAGAGACTCCATCTGCAGCACCTTGCGGGATCTTTTCTGCTATATGAAAACATACAAAGTAATAAAGGTAAAATGAGTCGACCTTTAGTAAATGTTAAATATGTGAGTTACATGGTTGAAGTCCTTAGAAACTAACTTGGAAAATAATAGGGCTTCTGCTGGTTTTGAGGAACAATACCAAGAGACTCCCATCTGCATCATGTAAGCTATATGAAACTGCAGAACAGGTCCTGTTCAAGTGAGCAACGCTTAGGAGGTATATTTCCTATTCGAATGGATATAATTAGGGACATATAGGAATTCCTTAGCCAACAGGCTGAGTGGACGGGCCGGGGACGGCCACCGAAGAGACCGGCATCCGCCGGTGGGTCTCCGCCGGCCCCACGTGAGCCCCCTAGGCAGCGGGGGCCACGGCCAGGTAATGCTCCCAGGTGGGTAGCCACCTGGGCAGTGGGTCGGGGGACTATGCCACAGGCAGGCAACCCACCCCCTGTCTATGACCACCACCAGGGCCATCAATGGTGCCAGTAACGCCTGGGTGAGACAGCGACCATGCCGGCCAGACGGACGAGGAGTCGGGCGGGATCCAGGAGACCACGGGAACCGTGGGTCCCCAAGTGGGTGGAATGGGTGGTGTGGGAGCCGTGCCAAGGGCCGGCCAGCAGCTGGCTCCCCAGGTGCCTTGGCCCAACGGCGGACTGCCACCCCGGGACAAGGCACCGCCCTTCGTGTCACCCGCAGGTGCAGCATGGGGGGACGCCCCGGACAGAAGCCCAGTGGCCGAGTCCGAGCCACAGGGGGAGGGCTCTGCAGGTGCGTGCCACGGCGCGGAGGGCCAGGGGGAGCCCTGGGAAGCTCGGTCCACAGCACACCAAACCTATTCACATATGCAGGTAAAGGCAGTGGGGACGGCAATGGCGGCGAGGAAGGGGAGGGGCCAGCCCTGGAACGTGGGGCGCTCTCTGCCGAGGAGCGCCTACAATGGGAACGCAGGAGCCGCCGCCGCGTCGCGCTCCTCACCACAGTCGGGGAACGGCTACTGGAGCAGGGGGAGGAGGACCTGGATGAGCGGCGCCGTTTTTAGACCACCCTGCTGAAGCTCAGGAGGGCAGAGGGCAGAGGGCGAGCGGGAACGCCAGGAGTGGGCGGTGTTCCAGGCCCTGCACCGGGAGACGATGGCCGGACCAGCTGCCTCCCTCGCGACAGCAACAGGGGTCCTGGACCGCATCGCGACAGCCTTGGAGTGGATGACTCCCATGGATGGCGACCCTGGCCCCGCCCCTGCCATCCCACCGGCCGAGCATACTGGGTATGATAGCCAAAAATACTTGTGGGCTAAGGAATAACTTTATGTCCCAGATTACATCCATACAAGGAATAGGAAATATACCTGCTAAGCATGGCTCACTTGAACAGGACCTGTTCTGCAGATTCAAATAGCATGCATGCTTTCACTTACACTAATGCGGTGTACCGAAATGTAAACAACATTTACTAAAGATCGACTCATTTTACCTTTATTACTTTGTATGTCTTCATATAGTTAGCAGAATTGATACCACAAGGTTATGATATGCTGCAGATGGAGTCTCTTGGTTTTGTTTCTTAAAACCAGCATAAGCCCTATGATATTATAAGTTAGTTTCGTAGGACTTCAACCATGTAACTCACAAATTTAACTTTGCTAGCAAAAGCTACTAGTGCTGTTTCCAAATTCTCTATTATTACTACATAGTGTCATGAAAATCTATCTTATACTGGGTATGATAACCTTAAATACTTGTGGGCTAAGGAATTACTATATATCCTTAATTATATCCATACAAGGAATAGGAAATATACCTCCTTGCCATGCAGGGGAATACTTTTCGGCAAAGAAACCAACGGACACTTAATGGCATTAAACAGGCCACAACTTTTATTGAACGATAGAGCGTTGACCAGCATGTTGGAGAACGGAACCAGCCCTCTTGTTGTCCCCTGACCACAAAGCAGCCACACATGACTTCATCAGGTATGCACGAGGCCCTCCAACACCCCACCGGGCTCCCCGTGTCCCCAATGCCCTGATGGATAGAATGGGGAGGTGACCACCTCTTGGGAACCCCTTGAGGCTTGAACCCCTGCCGGGTTCCAGGCCACCCGGAAATGCGGATCTGCCGTCCCAGCTCATCCTCCATGAGTGATGGCCTCCCGGCACCGCTTACCCACAGCCTCTTACGGAGGCCCCCCACAAAAGCATGCCAATACGCAGGCTGGGCTTGCTTGCCAATGGTTCCTCCCCCATGCCCAAAAACCCGCCACAGAGCAAGGGGATGGGTTTTTCCCATCCTTGCGCTCCCGCCAACGCTCTTACAAACTGGAAACGCCCAACAGGGCATGCCTCAATTCATCCAACCACAAGTCCATCCCCCATTCAGAGAGATGAACTCCATCCGCCCTATACAAGGCCCATAAACGATGACAAATGTCAGGGTGTGGGATGCACACACCGCCTTCCGGAACTAGGAACTTGGCAACCATTTTGTTGACCTTTTTGCGGGCCACGTCAACCTTTTTGGGGGAAACCGCCCCCCTCCAAGTGCGCCGTTCTAACAAGGTAGACCTCCAGATGCGAAGTCCAGGAAAACGACAGGTAAGTTGCTTGAAGTCTCTTCTGATGGTATACGCTAGGCCCACTGCTGTTATACTGGTGACGTCGTTCTCTCCAAGATGCACTATCAAAATGTCACAAACCACGGTGCGACGGATGGCTGAATCCAGATCCTTTAGCAGGGATGCCCAGCGCAGAGCTCGGCGGCCTGCCCAGGAGATACGATAACAGCCAACCAGGCCCAGGTTATTGTTCCAACCGGATCTTACTGCGTAACGCGCAGCCCAATGGACAATACTGTGCCCGATAACCAGCACTTTCGGAGCAACCTGGACCGGACCTGCAACATGGAATACAGTATGGAAACGTTACAGCAACAAATCTGGACGCACATACTTCTTATATGCGACTGAACGCCACCGGCCCAATGCCCTGAGGTCATCCGGAGGCACTCCTGAAGCAGCTGCTTCAGTTGCCGCCCCAATGCGAAATGAATGGGTGCCAAATTGCATTGCCGGTAGGCCCAGCTGGTGGAGTGTGCTTCTTAAAACGGCCCCAAACTGATACCTTGACAAGGAAGTGCCATTTTTGTGAATCAACAAAGGCCCGTCAATTTCTGGCCGAACGACTATAAAGGCCCTCACGGTGCTAACCGGGCAGGGAGTGTCGGCACAACTTTTTCTCAACACTATATAAGATCCTCTTCCCAGCTGATCTGTTTTTGAACGACGAAGGGTGATGTGCAGCTCTTCATCAGTGAGGTGCACATCCCCCCTCGCAACTGCTTGCTCGCCCGTGCTCGAACGGGACCCCGATACAAGCTCAGAGCTCTGAAAGGCCCCAAAAAAGGCAAGAGTAAACACTGACGCAAAAAGGGCAACCTCATAACCATCAATGCATACAGCAGGCAATCGATTCACTATGTTCCTCAAAATGTCTAACGAAATAGGCCGTCTGGGATCAGCTGTGGCTGGACTGATCCTTTTCCATCCTGCGATGGCTTTGCGGATCAAAAAGGATGATGATGGATCCCACCAACCCCTAGTTTTGCATAAGAAGGAAAGCCCCGCCACTTGGGTGTTCAGGGACTTTTTACGGGAATGTAAATGGACAAGGTAGCGCAGCACTAATTCCTCTGTTGGAGGTAAGGCCCTAAGGCCCCCATCCTGCTCCGTGTACTCCATGTAACCCCGAATCGCTGCTGTATATGCCTGACGTGTTGTCGGAGCCAGGGAGTGTTCCACGGCCTCGAGGATCATTCCAAGCCAATCCTCCACAATTCCTCCGGGAACCGGTCTGGACACAGGTTCGCCTCTGGCGCCAACTGCCAAAACCTCTGCTCCTGGAATCGAGACAGAGCATCAGCTATTTCATTAGTGGCGCCCAGGACATGACGGGCCGCAAACGAGATGTTGCTCCCCAAGCAAACCCTGACTAGCTTCCTCACTAAACACAATACCCGGGGGGATTTGCTCGATTGCCGATTTATAATGCGCACGACCGCTTGATTGTCGCACCAAAATAAAACTTTGCTGTCCTGAAATAGGTCTTTCCAAATGACAACTGCCGCCACAATAGGAAATAACTCTAAAAAGGTGAGATCCCGGAGGATAGGGGACCCCACCCAATCCTGTGGCCACCTTTCAGCAAACCATCGGTTACAAAAGAAAACCCCAAACCCCAAACTGCCAGATGCATCGGAATGCACTTGAAAAGATGTTTCTAGAGAGACGGGCGTCTGCCAGATATAGCTTACATGCTAAAGACACCCTTTTGTGTATTCCAAAGCGGTGTACCGAAATGTGAACAACATTTACAAGAGAATGACTCATTTTACCTTTATTACGTTGTATGTCTTCATATAGTTAGCAGAAAAGATCCAGCATAATTATTAATTATGACCGGTAACATTGTCGGCTAAGGAATTACTTTATGTCCCTGATTACATCCATACAAGGAATAGGTAATAAACCTGCTAAGCGATGCTCACATGAACAGGACCTGTTCTGCAGATTCATATAACATGCATGCTATAAACACCGTTCGTTTATACCAATGCGGTGTACGGAAATGTAAATAACATTTACAAAGACCAACTCATTTTACCTTTATTATTTGTATGTCATCATATAGTTAGCAGAAAAGATCCTGCAAGGTTATCACATGGTACAGATGGAGCCTCTTGGTATAGTTTCTCAAAACCAGCAGAAGCCCTATTATATTCCAAGTTAGTTTCTTAGGATTTCAACCATGTAACTCACATATTTAACATTGCTACATATAGCTAAAGCTACTAGTGCTATTACCAAATTCTATATTGATACATAGTATTATGAAATTCTATCTTGTACTGGGTATGATAACGGTAAATACTTGTGGGATTTATGTCCCTGATTACATCCATACAAGGAATAGGTAATATACCTGCTAAGCGTTGGTCACTTGAACAGGACCTGTTCTGCAGATTCATATAACATGCATGCTATAAACACCTTTCGTTTATACCAATGCGGTGTACGGAAATGTAAACAACATTTATAAAAGACTGAGTCATTCTACGTTTATTACTTTGTATGTCTTCGTATACTTAGCAGAAAAGGTCCCGCAAGTTTATCACATGAAGCAGATGGAGTCTCTTGGTATTATTTCTCAAAACCAGCAGAAGCCCTATTATATTCCAAGTTAGTTTCTTAGGACTTTAACCATTTAAGTCACATATTTAACTTTGCTACATATAGCAAAAGCTACTAGTGCTATTTCCAAATTCCCTATTATTAGTACATAGTATTATGAAATTCCATGTTCTACAGGGTATGAAAAATAGTGGGCTATGTCCCAGATTACATCCGTAAAAGGAATACTAAATGTAAGCGTTGCTCACTTGAACAGCACCTGTTCTGCAGATTCATATAGCATGCATGCTTTCACTTATACCAATGCGGTGTACCGAAATGTAAACAACATTTACTAAAGATCGACTCATTTTACCATTATTACTTTGTATGTCTTCATATAGTTAGCAGAAAAGATCCTGCAAGGTTTGCAGATCCTGCAAACTTTGCTAGCAAAAGCTACTAGTGCTGTATCCAAATTCTCTATTATTACTACATAGTGTCATGAAAATCGATCTTATATTGGGTATGATAACCTTAAATAGCTGTTGGCTAAGGAATTACTATATGTCCCTAATTATATCCATACAAGGAATATGAAATATACCTCCTAAGCGTTGCTCAATTGAACAGGACCTGTTCTGCCATTTCATATAGCTTACATGCTGCAGATGGGAGTCTCTTGGAGCAGAAGCCCTATTATATTCCTAGTTAGTTTCTTAGGACTTCAACCATGTAACTCACATATTTAACATTTACTAAAGGTCGACTCATTTTACCTTTATTACTTTGTATGTTTTCATATAGTTAGCAGAAAAGATCCCGCAAGGTGCTGCAGATGGCGTCTCTGGTATTGTTTCTCAAAACCAGCAGAAGGCCTATTATGTTCCAATTTAGTTTCTTAGGACTTCAACCATGTAACTCACATATTTAACATTGCTACATATAGTTAAAGCTACTAGTGCTATTTCCAAATTCTCTATTATTACATAGTATTATGAAATTCTCTATTATTACATAGTATTATGAAATTCTATCTTGTACTGGGTATGATAACCATAAATACTTGCGGGCTTTATGTCCCTGATTACATCCATACAAAGAATAGGTAATATACCTGCTAAGCGTTGCTCACTTGAACAGGACCTGTTCTGCAGATTCATATAGCATGCATGCTTTCACTTACACCAATGCGGTGTACCGAAATGTAAGCAACATTTAATAAAGATCGACTCATTTTACCTTTATTACTTTGTATGTTTTCATATAGTTAGCAGAAAAGATCCCGCAAGGTTATCACATGCTGCAGATGGAATCTCTTGGTATTGTTTCTCAAAACCAGCAGAAGCCCTATTATATTCCAAGTTAGTTTCTTAGGACTTCAACCGTGTAACTCACATATTTATCATTTCTACATATAGCTAAAGCTACTACTGCTATTTCCAAATTATCTATTATTACATTGTATTATGAAATTCTAACTTGTACTGGGCATGATAACCGTAAATACTTGTGGGATTTATGTCCCTGATTACATCCATACAAGGAATAGGTAATATACCTGCTAAGCGTTGCTCACTTGAACAGGACCTGTTCTGCAGATTCATATAACATGCCTGCTATAAATACCTTTCGTTTATACCAATGCGGTGTACGGAAATGTAAAGAACATTTACAGAAGACAAAGTCATTTTACATTTATTACTTTGTATGTCTTCGTATACAGCAGAAATATCCCGCAAGTTTATCACATGCTGCAGATGGAGTCTCTAGGTATTGTTTCTTAAAACTAGCAGAAGCCCTATGATATTATAAGTTTGTTTCGTAGGACTTCAACCATGTAACTCACATATTTAACTTTGCTAGGAAAAGCTACTAGTGCTGGTTCCAAATTATCTATTATTACTACATAGTGTCATGAAAATCTATTTTATACTGGGTATGATAGCCTAAAATACCTGTGGGCTAAGGAATAACTTTATGTCCCAGATTATATTCATACAAGGAATAGGAAATATACCTGCTAAGCATGGCTCACATGAACAGGACATGTTCTGCAGATTCATATAGCATGCATGCTTTCACTTACACCATTGCGGTGTACCGTAATGTAAGCAACATTTACTAAAGATTGACTCATTTTACCTTTATTACTTTGTATGTCTTCATATAGTTAGCAGAAAAGATCCCGCAAGGTTATCATATGCTGCAGATGGAGTCTCTTGGTATTGTTTCTCAAAACCAGCAGAAGCCCTATTATATTCCAATTTAGTTTCTTAGGACTTCAACCGTGTAACTCACATATTTAACATTGCTACATATAGCAAAAGCTACTAGTGCTATTTCCAAATTCTCTATTATTAGAACATAGTATTATGAAATTCCATGTTCTACAGGGTATGATAGTGGGCTAAGGAATGTCCCAGATTATATCCATACAAGGAATAGTAAATGTACCTGCACCTGTTCTGCACATTCATATAGCATGCATGCTTTCCCTTATACCAATGCGGTGTACCGAAATGTAAGCAACATTTACTAAAGATCGACTCATTTTACCTTTATTACTTTGTATGTCTTCATATAGTTAGCAGAAAAGATCCCTCAATGTTATCACATGCTGCAGATGGAGTCTCTTGGTATTGTTTCTCAAAACCAGCAGAAGCCCCATTATATTCCAAGTTAGTTTCTTAGGACTTCAACCGTTTAACTCACATATTTAACATTGCTACATATAGCTAAAGCTACTAATACTAGTTCCAAATTCTCTATTATTACATAGTATTATGAAATTCTATCTTGTACTGGGTATGATAACCGTAAATACTTGTGGGCTTTCTGTCCCTGATTACATCCATACAAGGAATAGGTTATACCTGCTAAGCGTTGCTCACTTGAACAGGACCTGTTCTGCCGATTCATATAACATGCATGCTATAAACACCTTTCGTTTATACTACTAGTGCTATTTCCAAATTCTCTATTATTACTACATAGTATTATAAAATTCCATGTTCTACTGCGTATGATAAATAGTGGGCTAAGGAATTACTTTATGTCCCGGATTACATCCATACAAGGAATAGTAAATGTACCTGCTAAGCGTTGCTCAATTGAACAGGACCTGTTCTGCAGATTCATATAGCATGCATGCTTTCACATATACCAATGCGGTGTACCGAAATGTAAACAACCCTTTCCCATAGATCGACTCATTTTACCTTTATTACTTGGTATGTCTTCATATAGTTAGCAGAAAAGATCCTGCAACGTTATCACATGGTGCAGATGGAGTCTCTTGGTATTGTTTCTCAAAACCAGCAGAAGCCCTATTATATTCCAAGTTAGTTTCTTAGGACTTCAACCGTGTAACTCACATATTTAACATTGCTACTTATAGTTAAAGCTACTAGTGCTATTTCCAAATTCTCTATTGTTACATAGTATTATGAAATTCTATCTTTTACTGGGTATGATAACCGTAAATACTTGCAGGCTTTATATCCCTGATTACATCCATACAAAGAATAGGTAATATACCTGCTAAGGCCCATTATGCACGGCCGCCGAAACGGCGAATTTGGGTCACATGGAAAAAGCGGAGGGGGAAGACGTGAAGCATACCGGTTATGCACGGAACGGGTGTGACGGCGGCAAAACCCGGAGCGGTAGGTGTCGAGGCGTCGATGCGCAGGCCAAAGGAAGCGAGGCTAGTGCGCCGCTGCGTCGGCAAGCGGGCGCCGCGTCGGACATCGGAGCCAGGAAGGGCGGAAGCAGGCGCAGTCCTCCCGGGTCCGCCGGGCATGGAGGGGGAGGGAGCATGCGCCGTAGCCGTGAGCCCCAGAAACACGATGGACCATAGGGTACCGGTGGTGGTGGCCGCACAGGTGGCATCAGCAATCGCTGTCCTGGTACACGCTCTAATGCTGGTGACGGCCACAGGTGTCCTGCAACGCGAGATGGGGAATATGGTGGGGTGCCTCTCTGTCCTGGAGGCAAGGTGCCATCCGCCAGTAATTCCATTAGCCATTACATTTCGGTACACCGCATTGGTATTAGTGAAACTATGCATGCTATATGAATCTGCAGAACAGGTCCTGTTCAAGTGAGCAACGCTTAGCAGGTACATTTAGTATTCCTTGTACGGATGTAATCTGGGACATAAAGTAATTCCTTAGCCCTCTATTTATCATACCCAGTAGAAATCATGCATGCTATATGAATCTGCAGGACAGGTCCTGTTCAAGTGAGCAACACTTAGCAGGTATATTTCCTATTCCTTGTATGCATGTTATCTGGGACATAGCCCACTATTTATCATACCCAGTAGAACATGGAATTTCATAATACTATGTACTAATAATAGAGAATTTGGAAATAGCACTAGTAGCTTTTGCTATATGTAGCAAAGTTAAATATGTAAGTTACATGGTTGAAGTCCTAAGAAACTAACTTCGAATATAATAGGGCTTCTGCTGGTTTTGAGAAACAATACCAGAGACTCCATTTGCAGCATGTGATAACCTTGCGGGATCTTTTCTGCTAACTATATGAAAACATACAAAGTAATAAAGGTAAAATGAGTCGACCTTTAGTAAATGTTAAATATGTGAGTTACATGGTTGAAGTCCTAAGAAACTCACTTGGAATATAATAGGGCTTCTGCTGGTTTCGAGGAACAATAACAAGAGACTCCCATCTGCATCACGTAAGCTATATGAAACTGCAGAACAGGTCCTGTTCAAGTGAGCAACGCTTAGGAGGTATATTTCCTATTCGTATGGATATAATTAGGGACATATAGTAATTCCTTTGCCAACAGGTATTTAAGGTTATCATACCCAGTATAAGAGATTTTCATATAGATTTCTATGTAGTAATAATAGAGAATTTGGATACAGCACTAGTAGCTTTTGCTAGCAAAGTTAAATTTGTGAGTTACATGGTTTAAGTCCTACGAAACTAACTTCGAATATAATAGGGCTTCTGCTGGTTTTAAGAAACAATACCAAGAGACTCCATCTGCAGCATATCATAACCTTGCGGTATCATTTCTGCTAACTATATGAAGACATACCAAGTAATAAAGGTAAAATGATCTTTAGTAAATGTTGTTTACATTTCGGTACACCGCATAGGTATATGTGAAAGCATGCATGCTATATGAATCTGCAAAACAGGTCCTGTTCAAGTGAGCAATGCTTAGCAGGTATATTTCCTATTCCTTTTAAGGATGTAATCTGGGACATAAAGTAATTCCTTAGCCCACTATTTATCATACCCAGTAAAAATCATGCATGGTATATGAAACTGCAGAAGAGGTCCTGATCAATTGAGCAACGCTTAGCAGGTACATTTACTATTCCTTGTATGGATGTAATCTGGGACATAAAGTAATTCCTTAGCCCACTATTTATCATACCCAGTAGAACACGGAATTTCATAATACTATGTACTAATAATAGAGAATTTGGAAATAACACTAGTAGTATAAACGAAAGGTGTTTATAGCATGCATGTTATATGAATCTGCAGAACAGGTCCTGTTCGTGAGCAACGCTTAGCAGGTATATTTCGTATTCCTTTTATGGATGTAATCTGGGACATAAAGTAATTCCTTAGCCCACTATTTATCATACCCAGTAGAACATAGAATTTCATAATACTATGTACTAATAATAGAGAATTTGGAAATAGCACTAGTAACTTTAGCTATATGTAGCAATGTTAAATATGTGAGTTACATGGTTGAAGTCCTAATAAACTAACTTGGAATATAATAGGGCTTCTGCTGGTTTTGAGAAACAGTACCAAGAGACACCATCTGCAGCATGTGATAAACTTGCTGGATCTTTTTTGCTAACTATATGAAGTCATACGAAGTAATAAAGGTAAAATGTCATTGTAAATGTTGTTCACATTTCGGTACACCGTTTTGGAATACACAAAAGGGTGTCTTTAGCATGTAAGTTATATGAAACTGCAGAAGGTCCTGTTCAAGTGAGCAACACTTAGGACGTATATTTCCTATTCCTTGTATGGATAAAATTAGGGACATATAGTAATTCCTTAGCCACCAGGTATTTAAGGTTATCATACCCAGAATGATACATTTTCATGACACTATGTAGTAATAATAGAGAATTTGGAAACAGCACTAGTAGATTTTGGTAGCAAAGTTAAATTTGTGAGTTACATGGTGCAATTCCTACGAAACTAACATAATATCATAGGCCTTCTGCTGGTTTTAAGAAACGATACCATGAGACTCCATCTGCAGCATATAATAAACTTGCAGTTTCATTTCTGCTAACTATATGAAGACATACAAAGTAATAAAGGTAAAATGAGTCGATCTTTAGTAAATGTTGTTTACATTTCGGTACACCGCATTGGTATAAGTGAAAGCATGCATGCTATATGAATGTGCAGAACAGGTGCTGTTCAAGTGAGCAACGCTTAGCAGGTACATTTCCTATTCCTTGTATGGATGTAATCTGGGACATTCCTTAGCCCACCCTATCATACCCTGTAGAACAAGGAATTTCATAATACTATGTAATAATGATAACAGAGAATTTGGAAATCGCACTAGTAGCTTTTGCTATATGTAGCAAACTTAAATAGGTGAGTTACATGGTTGAAGTCCTATGAAACTAACTTGGAATATAATAGGGCTTCTGCTGGTTTTGAGAAAATACCAAGAGACTCCATCTGCACCATGTGATAACCTTGCAGGATCTTTTCTGATAACTATATGACATACAAAGTAATAAAGGTAAAATGAGTCGGTCTTTTGTAAATGTTGTTTACATTTCCGTACACCGCATTGGTATAAATGAACGGTTTATAGCATGCATGTTATATGAATCTGCAGAACAGGTCCAGTTCAAGTGAGCATCGCTTAGCAGGTATATTACCTATTCCTTGTATGTAAGTAATCAGGGACATAAAGTAATTCCGGTTATCATACCCTGTAGAAGATAGAATTTCATAATACTATGTAATAATTATAGAGAATTTGGAAATAGCACTAGTAACTTTAGCTATATGTAGCAATGTTGAAGTCCAACATGGTTGAAGTCCTAACAAACTAACTTGGAATATAATAGGGCTTCTGCTGGTTTTGAGAAACAATAGCAAGAGACTTCATCTGCAGCATGTGATAAACTTGCTGGATCTTTTCTGCTAACTATATGAAGTCATACGAAGTAATAAACGTAAAACATTCTCTTGTAAATGTTGTTCACATTTCGGTACACCGCTTTGGAATACACGAAAGGGTGTCTTTAGCATGTAAGCTATATGAAACTGCAGAACAGGTCCTGTTCAAGTGAGCAACGCTTAGGAGGTATATTTCCTATTCGTATGGATATAATTAGGGACATATAGTAATTCCTTTGCCAACAGGTATTTAAGGTTATCATACCCAGTATAAGAGATTTTCATATAGATTTCTATGTAGTAATAATAGAGAATTTGGATACAGCACTAGTAGCTTTTGCTAGCAAAGTTAAATTTGTGAGTTACATGGTTTAAGTCCTACGAAACTAACTTCGAATATAATAGGGCTTCTGCTGGTTTTAAGAAACAATACCAAGAGACTCCATCTGCAGCATATCATAACCTTGCGGTATCATTTCTGCTAACTATATGAAGACATACCAAGTAATAAAGGTAAAATGATCTTTAGTAAATGTTGTTTACATTTCGGTACACCGCATAGGTATATGTGAAAGCATGCATGCTATATGAATCTGCAAAACAGGTCCTGTTCAAGTGAGCAATGCTTAGCAGGTATATTTCCTATTCCTTTTAAGGATGTAATCTGGGACATAAAGTAATTCCTTAGCCCACTATTTATCATACCCAGTAAAAATCATACATGGTATATGAATCTGCAGAAGAGGTCCTGATCAATTGAGCAACGCTTAGCAGGTACATTTACTATTCCTTGTATGGATGTAATCTGGGACATAAAGTAATTCCTTAGCCCACTATTTATCATACCCAGTAGAACACGGAATTTCATAATACTATGTACTAATAATAGAGAATTTGGAAATAGCACTAGTAGTATAAACGAAAGGTGTTTATAGCATGCATGTTATATGAATCTGCAGAACAGGTCCTGTTCGTGAGCAACGCTTAGCAGGTATATTTCGTATTCCTTTTATGGATGTAATCTGGGACATAAAGTAATTCCTTAGCCCACTATTTATCATACCCAGTAGAACATAGAATTTCATAATACTATGTACTAATAATAGAGAATTTGGAAATAGCACTAGTAACTTTAGCTATATGTAGCAATGTTGAAGTCCAACATGGTTGAAGTCCTAACAAACTAACTTGGAATATAATAGGGCTTCTGCTGGTTTTGAGAAACAATAGCAAGAGACTTCATCTGCAGCATGTGATAAACTTGCTGGATCTTTTCTGCTAACTATATGAAGTCATACGAAGTAATAAACGTAAAACATTCTCTTGTAAATGTTGTTCACATTTCGGTACACCGCTTTGGAATACACGAAAGCATGTAAGCTATATGAAACTGCACAACAGGTCCTGTTCAAGTGAGCAACGCTTAGCAGGTATATTTCCTATTCCTAATATGGATGTAATCTGGGACATAAAGTAATTCCTTAGCCCACTATTTACATTCCCAGTAGAACATGGAATTTCATAATACTATGTACTAATACAGAATTTGGAAAGAGCACTAGTAGTATAAACGAAAGGTGTTTATAGCATGCATGTTATATGAATCTTGTTCAAGTGAGCAACACTTAGGAGGTATATTTCGTATTCCTTTTATGGATATAATTAGGGACATATCATACCTAGTATACCTAGTATAAGATAGATTTTCATGACACTATGTAGTAATAATAGAGAATTTGGATACAGCACTAGTAGCTATAATATCATAGGGCTTCTGCTGGTTTTAAGAAACAATACCAAGAGACTCCATCTGCAGCATGTGATAAACTTGCGGGATATTTCTGCTAAGTATACGAAAACATAAAAAGTAATAAAGGTAAAATGAGTTAGTCTTTTGTAAATGTTGTTTACATTTCCGTACACCGCATTGGTATAAATGAAAGGTGTTTATAGCATGCATGTTATATGAATCTTCAGAACAGGTCCTGTTCAAGTGAGCAACGCTTAGCAGGTATATTACCTATTCTTTGTATGGATGTAATCAGGGACATAAAGCCCGCAAGTATTTACGGTTATCATACCCAGTACAAGATATCATTTCATAATTCTATATAATAATAGAGAATTTGCAAATAGCACTAGTAGCTTTAACTATATGTAGCAATGTTAAATATGTGAGTTACATGGTTGAAGTCCTAAGAAACTAACTTGGAATATAATAGGGCTTCTGCTGGTTTTGAGAAACAATACCAGAGACTCCATCTGCAGCACCTTGCGGGATCTTTTCTGCTATATGAAAACATACAAAGTAATAAAGGTAAAATGAGTCGATCTTTAGTAAATGTTGCTTACATTTCGGTACACCGCATTGGTGTAAGTGAAAGCATGCATGCTATATGAATCTGCAGAACAGGTCCTGTTCAAGTGAGACATGATTAACAGGTCTATTTCCTATTCCTTGTATGGATGTAATCTGGGACATAAAGTAATTCCTTAGCCCACAAGTATTTTAGGCTATCATACCCAGTATAAGATTGATTTTCATGACACTATGTAATAATAATAGAGAATTTGGAACCAGCACTAGTAGCTTTTGCTAGCAAAGTTAAATATGTGAGTTACACGGTTGAAGTCCTACGAAACTAACATAATATCATAGGGCTTCGGATGGTTTTGAGAAACAATACCAAGAGACTGCATCTGCAGCATGTGATAACCTTGCGGGATCTTTTCTGCTAACTATATGAAGACATACAAAGTAATAAAGGTACAATGAGTCGTTCTTTAGTAAATGTTGTTTACATTTCGGTACACCGCATTGGTATAAGTGAAAGCATGCATGCTATATGAATGTGCAGAACAGGTGCTGTTCAAGTGAGCAACGTTTAGCAGGTACATTTACTATTCCTTGTATGGATGTAATCTGGGACATAAAGTAATTCCTTAGCCCACAAGTATTTTAGGCTATCATACCCAGTATAAGATTGATTTTCATGACACTATGTAATAATAATAGAGAATTTGGAACCAGCACTAGTAGCTTTTGCTAGCAAAGTTAAATATGTGAGTTACACGGTTGAAGTCCTACGAAACTAACATAATATCATAGGGCTTCGGATGGTTTTGAGAAACAATACCAAGAGACTGCATCTGCAGCATGTGATAACCTTGCGGGATCTTTTCTGCTAACTATATGAAGACATACAAAGTAATAAAGGTACAATGAGTCGTTCTTTAGTAAATGTTGTTTACATTTCGGTACACCGCATTGGTATAAGTGAAAGCATGCATGCTATATGAATGTGCAGAACAGGTGCTGTTCAAGTGAGCAACGTTTAGCAGGTACATTTACTATTCCTTGTATGGATGTAATCTGGGACATAAAGTAATTCCATAGCCAACTATTTATCATACCCAGTAGAAATCATGCATGCTATATGAATGTGCAGAACAGGTGCTGTTCAAGTGAGCAACGCTTAGCAGGTATATTTCCTATTCCTTTTATGGATGTAATCTGGGACATAAAGTAATTCCTTAGCCCACTATTTATCATACCCAATAGAACATAGAATTTCATAATACTATGTACTAATAATAGATAATTTGAAAATAGCACTAGTAGCTTTTGCTATATGTAGCAAAGTTAAATATGTGAGTTACACGGTTGAAGTCCTAAGAAACTAACTTGGAATATAATAGGGCTTCTGCTGGTTTTGAGAAATAATAGCAAGAGAGTCCATCTGCTTCATGTGATAAACTTGCGGGATCTTTTCTGCTAAGTATTCAAAGACATACAAAGTAATAAACGTAAAACGACTTGGTCTTTAGTAAATGTTGCTTACATTTCGGTACACCGCATTGGTGTAAGTGAAAGCATGCATGCTGTATGAATCTGCAGAACAGGTCCTGTTCAAGTGAGCCATGCTTAGCAGGTACATTTCCTATTCCTTGTATGGATGTAATCTGGGACATTCCTTAGCCCACTATTTATCATACCCAGTAGAACAAGGAATTTCATAATACTATGTAATAATGATAACAGAGAATTTGGAAATCGCACTAATAGCTTTTGCTATATGTAGCAAACTTAAATATGTGAGTTACATGATTGAAGTCCTAAGAAACTAACTTGGAATATAATAGCCCGTACTCCCTGGCCACGCCGTGTAGACCCCGTTGCCGGCCACCTAGTTAGTGCGACAGCACGCGGCCACAGCGAGCAGGGAGGCCATGGCAGCGCGCCGTCCGAGGATTCCTGCCCCAGCGCCCGAGGGGCCCCCTGGCCCGGCGGACGAGTACCCGACCCCTAGCTTGTCGGCATCGGCAAGCACCGGCGAGCAGGGGGGACGGAGCCCTAGCTGGAGGGAGCATGAGGTCGTGGCTCTGTTCGAAGTCTGGGGCGCCCCGGACATCCAGGAGGCCCTGCATGCATCCCACAGGAACCGGGAGGTGTTCGAACGTGTCTCCAGGGACCTCCGGGCACAAGGGGTCGTCCGCAGCGCCTTGGAATGTCGGACGAAGACCAAAACGCTGCGGCAGGAGTACTACCGTGTCCGCGAGCATAACGACCGGACGGGAGCCGAGCCAGCCACATGCCCGAACTACCGGAGGCTGGCCGATATCTTGGGGACGCGGGGCAGTGGGCGGTAAAACGAGTCATTCTCTTGTAAATGTTGTTCACATTTTTGGAATACACGAAAGGGTGTCTTTAGCATGTAAGCTATATGAAACTGCAGAACAGGTCCTGTTCAAGTGAGCAACGCTTAGGATGTACATTTCCTATTCCTTGTATGGATGTAATCTGGGACATAAAGTAATTTGTTAGCCCACTATTTATCATACCCAGTATAAATCATGCATGCTATATGAATCTGCAGAACAGGTCCTGTTCAAGTGAGCAACGCTTAGCAGGTATATTTCCTATTCCTTATATGTATGTAATCTGGGACATAAAGTAATTCCTTAGCCCACTATTTATCATACCCAGTAGAACATGGAATTTCATAATACTATGTACAAATACAGAATTTGGAAATAGCACTAGTAGAATAAAAAGGTGTTTATAGCATGCATGTTATATGAATCTTGTTCAAGTGTGTAATGCTTAGCAGGTATATTACTTATTCCTTGTATGGATGTAATCAGGGACATAAAGCCTACAAGTATTTACGGTTATCATACCCAGTACAAGATAGAATTTTATAATACTATGTAATAATAGAGAATTTGGAAATAGCACTAGGTGCTTTAGCTATATGTAGCAAAGTTAAATATGTGATTTACATGGTTGAAGTCCTAAGAAACTAACTTGGAATATAATAGGGCTTCTGCTGGTTTTGAGAAATAATACCAAGAGCCTCCATCTGCAGCATGTGATAAACTTGCGGGATCTTTTCTGCTCAGTATACGAAGACATACAAAGTAATAAAGGTAAAATGAGTCAGTCTTTTGTAAATGTTGTTTACATTTCCGTACACCGCATTGGTATATGCGGTATATGTAGCAATGTTAAATATGTGAATTACATGGTTGAAGTCCTAAGAAACTAACTTGGAAAATAATAGGGCTTCTGCTGGTTTTGAGAAACAATACCAGAGACTCCATCTGCAGCATGGATGGATGTAATCTGGGACATAAAGTAATTCCTTAGCCCACAAGTATTTTAGGCTATCATACCCAGTATAAGATTTATTTTCATGACACTATGTAATAATAATGGAGAATTTGGAACCAGCACTAGTAGCTTTTGCTAGCAAAGTTAAATATGTGAGTTACACGGTTGAAGTCCTACGAAACTAACATAATATCATAGGGCTTCTGCTGGTTTTCAGAAACAATACCAAGAGACTCTATCTGCAGCATGTGATAAACTTACGGGATATATCTGCTAAGTATACGAAGAAATACAAAGTAATAATGGTAAAATGAGTTGGTCTTTTGTAAATGTTGTTTACATTTCCGTATAAACGAAAGGTGTTTATAGCATGCATGTTATATGAATCTGCAGAACAGGTCCTGTTCAAGTGAGCAACGCTTAGACCCATTATGCACGGGGATTTTAACGCACATTCGGGGTGGATTGGCGGCGACTAAAATCACCAATAACGCACGGTGCCGGTAGCAACGGGCTGCAGATTCGATGCACGCCGCCGGAAAAGTCGCGTTATCGGAACGCGGAAGAAACCGCAGCTTCCTTGACAACCAGGGTCCAATCAGACGTGCTGCCGAAGGCGCCGCGTGCGTAATCGGGGAGTTCAGGGTTTAGCGGCAGAGCCAGAATCGAAGCGGCTGCTGGAACGCAGAGGGCACCCACAGAGGGCACCCAAAGGGAACGGGGATAGAAAGGCGCCCGGAGATCCCCAAAGGGGAGGGGAAGCAGGGGAGCCCTGGATGCAATGGGCCGGGGCGCTGAGCTCCAGTGGGGGAGAGGGGCAGCATGTCCGTATGAGGAACGGCACAGAGGCCACCACAGCGACCACCCACCAATCCCCGAACCCTCCCCCAAGAACAAACGACAGCAGAGACGAGGGTGTGGGTGAAACATACAAACTTTATAAAATAGTCAAAGTGTAAAAAAGTGCAATGCATAGAAAACCGTACAAACACGGGGGTCTAGGAAATACAACACGCGAGGGGAAACAGTAAAAGAAAGGGGACGACCTAGGGGGCAGATGGACCTGGGTAGCAAACAAGGGGAGGGGCGAACTGGGAGGCAACTAAGGGGACGGATACGCGGCGACACCCAACCCCCCCCAAAGTCCAGCTTCAGGGCGGCGGGAAGTCCGCGACGGCAGCTCACGTGGGCGGCGAGGAGGGTCCAGCAGCACAGCAGTCCGTTGAGGCACCCCCTGCAAGTGGGGAAGAAAGGCACCCGGTGAGAGCGGCGCCGGTACCGGAGGTCCCTACAGGGCCATGACGGCAAGGCAGCGCAGAACGGCCAGGCATGTGGCCCGGGTCCGCACAGTCGCCCGTTGCCGCAATACAATCCCTCCTGCTGCCGTAACATCCATACAGGAGCGCCAGCCTCCGGCCACATCAGGTCGAGGACGTCTGCGTGTGGCGGAGGCGGCCCTGGAGTGCCGGCAGCTATGGCTCGCAGAGCCGCAAAGAAGGTGGCCCTGAGCCGTTCGAATATCTCCCGGCACTGGCGGGGTGTCCGGGATTACCCGGTGGACTCCAGGTATTCCGAGGCCGCTCGGAAGAGGTCAAAACAGTTGACCAGCTGCGCCGTAGTCATAAGGCGGCGTGACGCGCCCATGGCCAGGCAGTGGAGCAAAAAAAGCGGCCCGGCATTACCAGCGGGCGCCGTCACGCCGCTCCCTCCACGTGCGCAGCATGGTCGAAAGTGACCAGCCGCACCCAGGTACCGCCCCTTCCCAGCACGCCCCCCTGCCGTCCAGCCCACAGTATCGCGAGGGGCGTGGGGACCGCCCCCGACGTTCCTGGGAATCCGGCAACCCCCGGACGCACCGATGCCTGCCAGGAGCACCTGTCACTGGCCACGCTGCCCGTGCTCCCTGGCCACGCCGTGTAGACCCCGTTGCCAGCCACCTAGTTAGTGCGACAGCACGCGGCCACAGCGAGCAGGGAGGCCCTGGCAGCACGCCGTCCGAGGATTCCTGCCTCAGCGCCCGAGGGGCCCCCTGGCCTGGCGGACGAGTACCCGACCCCTAGCTAGTCGGCATCGGCAAGCACCGGCGAGCAGGGGGGACGGGGCCGTAGCTGGAGGGAGCATGAGGTCGTGGCTCTGTTGGAAGTCTGGGGTGCCCCGGACATCCAGGAGGCCCTGCATGCGTCCCACAGGAACCGGGAGGTGTTCGAACGTGTCTCCAGGGACCTCCGGGCACAAGGGGTAGTCCGCAGCGCCTTGGAATGTCGGACGAAGACCAAGGCGCTGTGGCAGGAGTACTACCGTGTCCGCGAGCATAACGACCGGACGGGAGCCGAGCAAGCCACATGCCCGCACTACCGGAGGCTGGCCGATATCTTGGGGACGCGGGGCAGTTGGCGGCCGCGACGGGTGGCACAGAGCCTCAGTGTGCGGCGTGTTCCCCGGCCGCCCGAGGTGGTGGAGGCCGAGTGGGCGGGCCGGGGACGGCCACCGAAGAGACCGTCATCCGCCGGTGGGGCTCCGCCGGCCCCACGTGAGCCCCCTAGGCAGCGGAGGCTAGTGCCAGTTAATGCTCCCAGGTGGGTGGCCACCTGGGCAGTGGGGCGGGGGACTATGCCACAGGCAGGCAACCCACCCCCTGTCTATGACCCCCACCAGGGCCATCAACGGCGCCAGTATCGCCTGGGTGAGACAGCGACCATGCCGGCCAGATGGACGAGGAGACGGGCGGGACCCAGGAGACCACGGGTACCGTGGGTCCCCAAGTGGGTGGAATGGGCTGTGTGGGAGCCGCGCCAAGGGCCGGCCAGCAGCTGGCTCCCCAGGTGCCTTGGCCCAACTGCGGACTGCCACCCCGGGACAAGGCACCGCCCTTCGTGTCGGCCGCAGGTGCAGCATGGGGGGACACCCCGGACAGAATCTCAGTGTCCTTGAACGTGGCCTCCGTGTCCGAGCGACCGAGGCAGGGCTCTGCAGGTGCGTGCCACGACGCGGAGGGACAGGGGCGTGCCCTGGGAAGCTCGGTCCCCAGCAAACCAAACCTATTCACATATGCAGGTGAAGGCGGTGGGGATGGTGACGGCGGCGAGGAAGGGGAGGGGCCAGCCCTGGACCTCGGGGCGCTCTATGCCGAGGAGCGCCTACAACGGGAATGCAGGCGCCGCCGCCGCGTCGCGCTCCTCACCACTGTCGGGGAACGGCTACTGGAGCAGGGGGAGGAGGACCTGGACGAGCGGCGCCCTTTCCAGACAACCCTGCTGGAGCTCGGGAGGGCAGAGGGCGAGCGGGAACGCCAGGAGTGGGCGGAGTTCCAGGTCCTGCTCCGGGAGACGATGGCCGGACCAGCTGCCTCCCTCGCGACAGCAACAGGGGTCCTGGACCGCATCGCGACAGCCTTGGAGCGGATGACTCCCATGGATGGTGACCCTGGCCCCGCCCCTGCCATCCCACCGGCTGAGCCACCCCTCCACGTGCGCAGCATGGTCGAAAGTGACCAGACGCACCCAGGTACCGCCCCTTCCCACCACGCCCCCCTGCCGTCCGGCCCACAGCATTGCGAGGGGTGTGGGGACCGCCCCCGATGTTCCGGTGAAGCCGGCATCCCCCGGACGCACCGACGCCTGCCAGGAGCGCCTATCGCCGGCCACGCTGCCTGTGCTCCCTGGACACGCTGTGTAGACCCCGTTGCCGGCCACATTCTTCGACCGACAGTCCAAGGCGCTGTGGCAGGAGTACTACCGTGTCCGCGAGCATAACGACCAGACGGGAGCCGAGCCAGCCACATGCCCGCACTACCGGAGGCTGGCCGATATCTTGGGGACGCGGGGCAGTGGGAGGCCGCGACGGGTGGCACGGAGCCTCAGTGTGCGGCGTGTTCCCCGGCCGCCCGAGGTGGTGGAGGCTGAGTGGGCTGGCCGGGGATGGCCCCCGAAGAGACCGGCATCCGTCGGTGGGGCTCCGCCAGCCCCACGTGAGCCCCCTAGGCAGCGGGGGCCACGGCCAGGTAAAATACATTTATTACTTTGTATGTCTTCATAACCCCCTTCAAGGATCGCTGCCTTGTTGTGGCAAGGGGGCTTGCGTAGTTCAGTGAAGCTATGAGCTATACCGTGCAGGGCCACCCAAGACGGACAGGTCATAGCTGAGAGCTCTGACAAAAGGTGATCCACTGGAGAAGGAAATGGCAAACCACTCCAGTATCTTTGCCATGAAAACTCTATGGACAGTTCCAATAGGCATAACGATATGACGCTGGAAGATGAGCCCCTCAGGTCGGAAGGTGTCCAATATGCTACTGGGGATGAGCAGACGGCTAGTACGAGTAGCGCCAGAATGAATGAAGCGGCTGGGCCAAAGCCGAAAGGACGCTCAGTTGTGGAAGTAACTGGTGGCGAAAAGACAGTCCGATGCTGTAAAGATTTTTATTCCATAGGAACCCGGAACGTCAGATCCATGAATCAAGGCAAGCTGGACGTGGTCAAACAAGAAATGACAAGACTGAACATCGACATTTTAGGAATCAGTGAACTAAAATGGACAGGAATGGGTGAATTTAATTCAGATGACCATCAGGTATACTACTGTGGACAAGAATCTCGCAGAAGAAATGGAGTAGCCTTCATAATCAATAAGAGAGTAGGAAAAGCAGTCTTGGGATACAATCCCCAAAATGACAGAATGATCTCAGTTCGAATCCAAGGCAAACCATTCAACATCACAGTGATCCAGGTCTATGCCCCAACCACTGCTGCTGAAGAGGATGAAGTTGATCAGTTCTATGAAGCCCTACAACACCTTCTAGAAGCAACGCCAAAAAATGATGTGCTTATCATCATGGGGGATTGGAATGCTAAAGTAGGAAGCCAAAAGATAACCGGGATAACAGGCAAGTTTGGCCTTGGAGTACAAAATGAAGCAGGGCACAGGCTGGTAGAATTTTGTCAAGAGAATACAATGGTCATAGCAAACACTCTTTTCCAACAACCCAAGAGACGACTCTACACATGGACATCACCAGACGGTCAACACAGAAATCAGATTGACTATGTGCTCTGCAGCCGAAGATGGAAAAGTTCTATCCAGTCAATAAAAACAAGACCAGGAGCTGATTGTGGTTCAGATCATGAGCTTCTTGTTGCAAAATTTAGGCTTAAATTGAAGAAAGTAGGGAAAAGCACTAGGCCACTCAGGTATGAACTAAATAATATCCCCGACGAATACACAGTAGAGGTGACAAATAGGTTTAAGGAATTAGATCTGATAGACAGAGTGCCTGAAGAACTATGGACGGAGGTTCGCAACATTGTACAAGAGGTAGCAACTAAAACCATCCCAAAGAAAAAGAAATGCAAGAAATCAAAATGGCTGTCTGAGGAAGCTTTACAAATAGCTAAGGAGAGAAGGGAAGTGAAAGGCAAGGGAGAAAGAGAAAGATACACCCAATTGAATGCAGAATTCCAGAGAAAAGCTAGAAGAGATAAGAATGCCTTCTTAAATGAACAGTGCAAACAAATAGAAGAAAACAATAGAATGGGGAGGACCAGAGATCTTTTCAAGAAAATTGGAGATATAAAGAGAACGTTTCATGCAAAGTTGAGTATGATAAAGGACCAAAATGGTAGGGACCTCACAGAAGCAGAAGAGATTAAGCAACGGTGGCAAAATTATACAGAAGAACTATACAAGAGCGAGCTTAACATCCCTGATGACCACAATGGGGTAGTTACTGACCTGGAGCCAGACATCCTGGAATGTGAAGTCAAATGGGCCTTAGGAAGTCTGAGCAACAATAAAGCTAGTGGTGGTGACAGCATTCCAGTTGAACTATTCAAAATCTTAAAGGACGATGCAGTAAAAGTGCTACACTCAATATGCCAGCAAATTTGGAAAACTCAACAATGGCCACAGGATTGGAAAAGGTCAGTTTACATACCAATCCCAAAGAAGGGCAATGCCAAAGAATGTACAAACTACCGCACCATTGCACTAATTTCTCATGCTAGCAAAGTTATGCTCAAAATCCTGCAAGCTAGGCTCCAGCAATATGTGGACCGAGAACTTCCAGAAGTACAGGCAGGATTTCGAAGAGGCAGAGGAACTAGAGATCAAATTGCCAACATACGCTGGATCATGGAGAAAGCTAGGGAGTACCAGAAGAATATCTACTTCTGCTTCATTGACTATGCTAAAGCCTTTGATTGTGTGGAGCACAACAAATTGTGGCAAGTTCTTAAAGAGATGGGAATACCAGAGCATCTTATTTGTCTCTTGAGAAATTTATATGCAGGTCAAGAAGCAACAGTGAGAACTGAACATGGAATCACTGACTGGTTCAAAATTGAGAAAGGAGTTCGGCAAGGCTGTATACTGTCACCTTGCCTATTTAACTTGTATGCGGAGCACATCATGAGAAATGCGGAATTAGAGGAGTCACAAATTGGGATCAAGATTGCAGGGAGAAATATCAACAACCTCAGATATGCAGATGATACCACTCTAATGGCAGAAAGTGAAGAGGAACTAAAGAGCCTGTTGATGCGGGTGAAGGAGGAGAGTGCAAAAGTTGGCTTGAAACTCAACATCAAGAAAACAAAGATCATGGCATCCGGCCCTCTCAATTCCTGGCAAATAGATGGGGAAGAAATGGAGATAGTGACAGATTTTATTTTCCTGGGCTCCAATATCACTGCAGATGGGGACTGCAGCAAAGAAATTAAAAGACGCTTGCTCCTGGGGAGGAAAGCTATGGCAAATCTAGACACCGTCCTAAAAAGCAGAGACGTCACCCTGCCAACAAAAGTGCGTTTAGTCAAGGCTATGGTCTTCCCAGTTGCAATGTATGGCTGCGAAAGTTGGACCATAAGGAAGGCTGAGCGTCAAAGAATTGAGGCTTTTGAACTCTGGTGCTGGAGAAGACTCTTGCGAGTCCCTTGGACTGCAAGGCGAACAAACCGGTCAGTCCTAGAGGAGATCAGTCCTGACTGCTCTTTAGAAGGCCAGATCCTGAAGATGAAACTCAAATACTTTGGCCACCTCATGAGAAGGAAAGACTCCCTGGAGAAGAGCCTAATGCTGGGAGCGATCGAGGGCAAAAGAAGAAGGGGGCGACAGAGAATGAGGTGGCTGGATGGAGTCACTGAAGCAGTAGGTGCAAACTTAAATGGACTCCGGGGAATGGCAGAGGACAGGAAGGCCTGGAGGATCATTGTCCATGGGGTCGCGATGGGTCGGACACGACTTCGCACCTAACAACAACAACAACAACATGTCTTCATAAACTTAGCAGAAATATCCCGCAAGTTTATCACATGCTGCAGATGGAGTCTCTTGGTATTGTTTCTTAAAACTCGCAGAAGCCCTATGATATTATAAGTTAGTTTCGTAGGACTTCAACCATGTAACTCACATATTTACCTTTGCTAGCAAAAGATACTAGTGCTGGTTCCAAATTTTCCATTATTACTACATAGTGTCATGAAAATCTATCTTATACTGGGTATGATAGCCTAAAATACTTGTGAGCTAAGGAATAACTTTATGTCCCAGATTACATCCATACAAGGAATAGGAAATATACCTGCTAAGCATGGCTCACTTGAACAGGACCTGTTCTGCAGATTCATATAGCATGCATGCTTTCACTTACACCAGTGCGGTGTACCAAAATGTAAACAACATTTACTAAAGATCGACTCATGTTACCTTTATTACTTTGTATGTTTTCATATAGTTAGCAGAAAAGATCCCACGAGGTTATCACATGCTGCAGATGGAGTCTCTGGTATTGTTTCTCATAACCAGCAGTAGCCCTATTATATTCCAAGTTAGTTTACTAGGACTTCAACTATGTAACTCAAATATTTAACATTGCTACATATAGCTACATATACCAATGCGGTGTACGGAAATGTAAACAACATTTATAAAAGACCGACTCATTTTACCTTTATTACTTTGTATGTCTTCGTATACTTAGCAGAAATATCCCGCAAGTTTATCACATGCTGCAGATGGAGTCTCTTGGTATTATTTCTCAAAACCAGCAGAAACCCTATTATATTCCATGTTAGTTTCTTAGGACTTCAACCGTGTAATTCACATATTTAACATTGTTACATATAGTTAAAGCTACTAGTGCTATTTCCAAATTCTCTCTTATTACGTAGTATTATGAAATTCTGTCTTCTACAGGGTATGATGACCAGAAACATTGTGGGCTAAGGAATTACTTTATGTCCCTGATTACATCCATACAAGGAATAGGTAATATACCTGCTAATATATGCTCACTTGAACAGGACCTGTTCTGCAGATTCATATAACATGCATGCTATAAACACCGTTCGTTTATACCAATGCGGTGTACGGAAATGGAAACAACATTTACAAAAGACCGACTCATTTTACCTTTATTACTTTGTATGTCTTCATATAGTTAGCAGAAAAGATCTTGCAACGTTATCACATGGTGCAGATGGAGTCTCTTGGTATTGTTTCTCAAAACCAGCAGAAGCCCTATTATATTCCAAGTTAGTTTCTTAGGACTTCAACCGTGTAACTCACTTATTTAACATTGCTACTTATAGTTAAAGCTACTAGTGCTATTTCCAGATTCTCCATTGTTATATAGTATTATGAAATTCTATCTTGTACTGGGTATGATAACCGTAAATACTTGCAGGCTTTATGTCCCTGATTACATTCATACAAAGAATAGGTAATATACCTGCTAAGGCCCATTATGCACGGCCGCCAAAACGGCGAATTTGGGTCACATGGAAAAAGCGGAGGGGGAAGACGCGAAGCATACCGGTTATTCACGGAACGGGTGTGACGGCGGTAGGTGTCGAGGCGTCGATGCGCAGGCCAAAGGAAGCGAGGCTAGCGCGGCGCTGCGTCGGCAAGCGGGTGCCGCGTCGGACATCGGAGCCACGAAGGGCGGAAGCAGGCGCAGTCCTGCCGGGTCCGCCGGGCACGAAGGGGGAGGGAGCAAGCACCGTAGCCGTGAGCCCCAGAAACACGATGGACCATAGGGTACCGGTGGTGGTGGCCGCACAGGTGGCATCAGCAATCGCTGTCATAGTAGGCGGCGTACACGCTCTAATGCTGGCGACGGCCACAGGTGTCCTGCAACGCGTGCGGCGACAAAGGAAGCGGAGGCGGCGCCGAGCCATGCACGCATGGCGGAGATGGGGAATATGGTGGGGTGCCTCTCTGTCCTGGAGGCGAGGTGCCATCCGCCAGTAATTCCATTAGCCATTACATTTCGGTACACCACATTGGTATTAGTGAAACCATGCATGCTATATGAATCTGCAGAACAGGTCCTGTTCAAGTGAGCAACACTTAGCAGGTATATTTCCTATTCCTTGTATGGATGTTATCTGGGACATAAAGCCCACTAGTATTTACGGTTATCATACCCAGTACAAGATAGAATTTCATAATACTATGTACTAATAATAGAGAATTTGGAAATAGCACTAGTAGCTTTTGCTATATGTAGCAAAGTTAAATATGTGAGTTACATGGTTGAAGTCCTAAGAAACTAACTTGGAATATAATAGGACTTCTGCTGGTTTTGAGAAACAGTACCAGAGACTCCATCTGCAGCATGTGATAACCTTGCGGGATCTTTTCTGCTAACTATATGAAAACATACAAAGTAATAAAGGTAAAATGAGTCGACCTTTAGTAAATGTTAAATATGTGAGCTACATGGTTGAAGCCCTAAGAAACTAACTTGGAATATAATAGGGCTTCTGCTGGTTTCGAGGAACAATACCAAGAGACTCCCATCTGCAGCATGTAAGCTATATGAAACTGCAGAACAGGTCCTGTTCAAGTGAGCAACACTTAGGAGGTATATTTCGTATTCCTTGTATGGATATAATTAGGGACATATAGTAATTCCTTAGCCAACAGGTATTTAAGGTTATCATACCTAGTATAAGATAGATTTTCATGACACTATGTAGTAATAAAAGAGAATTTGGATACAGCACTAGTAGCTATAATATCATAGGGCTTCTGCTGGTTTTAAGAAACAGTACCAAGAGACTCCATCTGCAGCATCTGATAAACATGCGGGATATTTCTGCTAAGTGTACGAAAACATAAAAAGTAATGAAGGTAAAATGAGTTGGTCTTTTGTAAATGTTGTTTACATTTCCGTACACCGCATTGGTATAAATGAAAGGTGCTTATAGCATTCATGTTATATGAATCTTCAGAACAGGTCCTGTTCAAGTGAGCAACGCTTAGCAGGTATATTACCTATTCTTTGTATGGATGTAATCAGGGACATAAAGCCGGCAAGTATTTACGGTTATCATACCCAGTACAAGATATCATTTCAGAATTCTATAAAATAATAGAGAATCTGCAAATAGCACTAGTAGCTTTAACTATATGTAGCAATGTTAAATATGTGAGTTACATGGTTGAAGTCCTAAGAAACTAACTTGGAATATAATAGGGCTTCTGCTGGTTTTGAGAAACAATACCAGAGACTCCATCTGCAGCACCTTGCGGGATCTTTTCTGCTATATGAAAACATACAAAGTAATAAAGGTAAAATGAGTCGACCTTTAGTAAATGTTAAATATGTGAGTTACATGGTTGAAGTCCTAAGAAACTAACTTGGAATATAATAGGGCTTCTGCTGGTTCCGAGGAACAATACCAAGAGACTCCCATCTGCATCACGTCAGCTATATGAATCTGCAGAACAGGTCCTGTTCAAGTGAGCAACGCTTAGCAGGTATATTTCCTATTCCTTATATGTATGTAATCTGGGACATAAAGTAATTCCTTAGCCCACTATTTATCATACCCAATAGAACATGGAATTTCATAATACTAATACAGAATTTGGAAATAGCACTAGTAGTATAAACGAAAGGTGTTTATAGCATGCATGTTATATGAATCTTGTTCAAGTGTGTAAAGCTTAGCAGGTATATTACCTATTCCTTGTATGGATGTAATCAGGGACATAAAGCCTACAAGTATTTACGGTTATCATACCCAGTACAAGATAGAATTTCATAATACTATGTAATAATAGAGTATTTGGAAATAGCACTAGGTGCTTTAGCTATATGTAGCAAAGTTAAATATGTGATTTACATGGTTGAAGTCCTAAGAAACTAACTTGGAATATAATAGGGCTTCTGCTGGTTTTGAGAAATAATACCAAGAGCCTCCATCTACAGCATGTTATAAACTTGCGGGATCTTTTCTGCTCAGTATACGAAGACATACAAAGTAATAAAGGTAAAATGAGTCGGTCTTTTGTAAATGTTGTTTACATTTCCGTACACCGCATTGGTATATGCGGTATATGTAGCAATGTTAAATATGTGAGTTACATGGTTGAAGTCCTAAGAAACTAACTTGGAAAATAATAGGGCTTCTGCTGGTTTTGAGAAACAATACCAGAGACTCCATCTGCAGCATGTGATAACCTTGCGGGATCTATTCTGCTAACTATATGAAAACATACAAAGTAATAAAGGTAAAATGAGTAGATCTTTAGTAAATGGTGCTTACATTTCGGTACACCGCATTGGTGTAAGTGAAAGCATGCATGCTATATGAATCTGCAGAACAGGTCCTGTTCAAGTGAGACATGATTAGCAGGTCTATTTCCTATTCCTTGTATGGATGTAATCTGGGACATAAAGTAATTCCTTAGCCCACAAGTATTTTAGGCTATCATACCCAGTATAAGATTGATTTTCATGACACTATGTAATAATAATAGAGAATCTGCAAATAGCACTAGTAGCTTTAACTATATGTACCAATGTTAAATATGTGAGTTACATGATTGAAGTCCTAAGAAACTAACTTGGAATATAATAGGGCTTCTGCTGGTTTTGAGAAACAATACCAGAGACTCCATCTGCAGCACCTTGCGGGATCTTTTCTGCTATATGAAAACATACAAAGTAATAAAGGTAAAATGAGTCGACCTTTAGTAAATGTTAAATATGTGAGTTACATGGTTGAAGTCCTAAGAAACTAACTTGAAATATAATAGGGCTTCTGCTGGTTTCGAGGAACAATACCAAGAGACTCCCATCTGCATCACGTAAGCTATATGAATCTGCAGAACGCGGGGCAGTGGGTGGTGTGGGAGCCGTGCCCAGGGCCGGCCAGCAGCTGGCTCCCCAGGTGCCTTGGCCCAACGGCGGACTGCCACCCCGGGCCAAGGCACCGCCCTTCGTGTCGCCCACAGGTGCAGCATGGGGGGACGCCCCGGACAGAAGCCCAGTGTCCCCGAACGTGGCCTCCGAGTCCGAGCGACAGGGGGAGGGCTCTGCAGGTGCGTGCCACGGCGCGTAGGGCCAAGGGGGTGCCCTGGGAAGCTCGGTCCCCAGCACACCAAACCTATTCACATATGCAGGTGAAGGCGTTGGGGACGGCGACGGCGGCGAGGAAGGGGAGGGGCCAGCCCTGGACCTCGGGGCGCTCTCTGCCGAGGAGCGCCTACAATGGGAACTCAGGCGCCGCCGCCACGTCGCGCTCCTCACCACTGTCGGGGAACAGCTACTGGAGCAGGTGGAGGATGACCTGGACGAGCGGCGCCGTTTCCAGACCATCCTGCTGGAGCTCGGGAGGGCAGAGGGCGAGCGGAAACGGGGGCGGGGTTCCAGGAGTGGGCGGGGTTCCAAGCCCTGCACCGGGAGACGATGGCCGGACCAGTTGCCTCCTTCGTGACAGCAACAGGGGTCCTGGACCGCATTGCGACAGCCTTGGAGCGGATGACTCCCATGGATGGCGACCCTGGCCCCGCCCCTGCCATCCCACCGGCCGAGCCACCCCTTGCGGTTCCCGTTGCGGGGCTTGTGGAGGCCCCGGTCGCCATGGCACAGGGGGAGGGGGCGGCGAACGGGATGGATGGTGTTGAGGGCCCCCCTCCACGCCAAGGAGCGCGGGGTGAGCCAGGGGCGCCACAACGGGGGCCGATGGCGGCCCCGGGGAGCCCGCGGGCTGCGGCGCTTGTAAACAGCGAAAAATAAATGGCCGTCCCGTCATTAGGGTGGCCCTTACCTTCCCCTGTGACTCGTGTCCGTCATTCACCTGGCGCCCCTTCGTGGCCGGCGGTCGAACATGTAGGCAGCCACTGCGTCCCTGACGCGTTGCCCCTGCTGCCGTGTGCGCAGCCGCTCCCGCCGACTGGGCAGCCCTTCCTCCTCAACCTCGATGGTCTCCCTGGGCGGCATCTCCAGACGGAGTTCCTGGCCGTGTGCCTCGTAGACGTTGTGCAGGATGACGCAGGCTATGACGCAGGGTTACGTTCACTATGGCGGCCTGGAGGCAGGAGAGCATGCATCGCCAGCACCCTTTCAGACGGCCAAACGCCCATTCCACGACGTTGCGTGCGTGGCACAGACGGCCATTGAAGTACGCCTTCATCGCTTTCCGTGGCGGGGCGTAGGGTTTCATGAGCCACCGGCGTTGGGGGTATGCCCCATCAGCAACTATGAGGGCTGGCACGCGGACACCCTGCATCGTGACGGTGGGGTTCCCTGGGACATACGCCCCGGTGTCCATGGCGGAGCGTAGGTTAGACTGCTGGAAAACGAAGGCGTCGTTCCGCCGACCACCCCAGCCTGCCTCCACATCAATGAAACAGCCTGTGTGATCCACCGTCCCCTGGAGGATGACCGAAGCCCTTCCTGTTCCCGTATTTGTCGTAGCGCCTCCCGGGGGCACGGATGGGGATGTGGCAGCCATCGACGGCCCCGATACAGTGGGGGAACCCTAGGCGGCCGAACCCATCCATGATCTGTGGATGAGAGGGGGAGTTAGGCTGCGAGGATGGTGCCCCTTGTTCCGCTGGTCGCCACTGTGCCCTGCCTTGTATACCTACCTCGCCGACCCCGTCTCCCAGGCACACTACCATCCGGTAGAGCTCCGCTTCCATCGCCAGGCATACCTCCCGTATGATCTCCCCTGCCGTGGCGACCCCAACACCAAACTGGTGGGCAACGTCTCGATATGTGTCCCCTGTGGCCAAGTACCATAGAGCAATGGCGACCCGTTTCTCCACAGGGATGGGCATCCTCATGTTGGTGGCTTGTCTCTCCAGCCGGCTCCGTAGTGCTGTCACGACCTCCTGGAATGTGCTCCGCGTCATGCCGAAGTTATCGATCCAGTGGTCATCGCTCCAGCTGGCTGTCACATAGTTCTCCCACCAGTCTCAGCTGTGCCGTTCAGCCCAGCGGGCCCTCGGGAACCGCACTGTGGACAGGGCGTGCCACTGGCGGATGGCACCTCGCCTCCAGGACAGAGAGGCACCCCTCCGTACACCGCATTGGTATATGTAGCTATATGTAGCAAAGTTAAATATTTGAGTTACATAGTTGAAGTCCTAGTAAACTAACTTCGAATATAATAGGGCTTCTGCTGGTTTTGAGAAACAATACCAGAGACTCCATCTGCAGCATGTGATAACCTTGTGGGATCTTTTCTGCTAACTATATGAAAACATACAAAGTAATAAAGGTAAAATGAGTCGATCTTTAGTCAATGTTGCTTACATTTCGGTACACCGCATTGGTATATGTGAAAGCATGCATGCTATATGAATCTGCAGAACATGTCCTGTTCATGTGAGCCATGCTTAGCAGGTATATTTCCTATTCCTTGTATGGATGTAATCTGGGACATAAAGTAATTCCTTAGCCCACAAGTATTTTAGGCTATCATACCTAGTATAAGATAGATTTTCATGACACTATGTAGTAATAATAGAGAATTTGGAACCAGTACTAGTAGCTTTTGCTAGCAAAGTTAAATATGTGGTTGAAGTCCTACGAAACTAACTTATAATATCATAGGGCTTCTGCAAGTTTTAAGAAACAATACCAAGAGACTCCATCTGCAGCATGTGATAAACTGGCGGGATATTTCTGCTAAGTATACGAAGACATACGAAGTAATAAATGTAAAATGACTCAGTCTTTTGTAAATGTTGTTTACATTTCCGTACACCGCATTGGTATAAACGAAAGGTGTTTATAGCATGCATGTTATATGAATCTGCAGAACAGGTCCTGTTCAAGTGAGCAACGCTTAGCAGGTATATTACCTATTCCTTGTATGGATGTAATCAGGGACATAAATCCCACAAGTATTTACGGTTATCATGCCCAGTACAAGTTAGAATTTCATAATACAATGTAATAATAGATAATTTGGAAATAGCAGTAGTAGCTTTAGCTATATGTAGAAATGTTAAATATGTGAGTTACACGGTTGAAGTCCTAAGAAACTAACTTGGAATATAATAGGGCTTCTGCTGGTTTTGAGAAACAACACCAAGAGACTCCATCTGTAGCATATGATAACCTTGCGGGATCTTTTCTGCTAACTATATGAAAACATACAAAGTAATAATGGTAAAATGAGTCGATATTTAGTAAATGTTGCTTACATTTCGGTACACCGCACTGGTGTAAGTGAAAGCATGCATGCTATATGAATCTGCCGCTCCCTCCACGTGCACAGCATGGTCGAAAGTGACCAGCCGTGCCGAGGTACCGCCCCTTCCCACCACGCTCCCCTGCCGTCCGGCCCACAGCATCGCGAGGGGTGTGGGGATCGCCCCCGACGTTCCTGGGAAGCCGTACCGACGCCTGCCGGGAACGCCTATCGCCGGCCACGCTGCCCGTGCTCCCTGGCTACGCCGTGTAGACCCCGTTGCCGGGCACATTCTTCGTCCGACATTCCAAGGTGCTGCGGCAGGAGTAGTACCGTGTCCGCGAGCATAACGACCGGACGGGAGCCGAGCCAGCCACATGCCCGCACTACGGGAGGCTGGCCGATATCTTGGGGACGCGGGGCAGTGGGCGGCCGCGACGGGTGGCACGGAGCCTCAGTGTCCGGCTGCTGGCCGGCCCTTGGCACGGCTCCCACCCATTCCACCCACTTGGGGACCCACGGTACCCGTGGTCTCCTGGGTCCCGCCCGACTCCTCATCCGTCTGGCCGGCATGATCGCTGTCTCACCCAGGCGATACTGGCACCGTTGATGGCCCTGGTGGTGGAAATAGACAGGGGGTGGGTTGCCTGCCTGTGGCATAGTCCCCTCCCCCACTGCCCAGGTCGCCACGCACCTGGGAGCATTACCTGGCCCTGGCCCCCGCTGCCTAGGGGGCTCACGTGGGGCCGGTGGAGCCCCACCGGCGGATGCCGATCTCTTCGGTGGCCGTCCCCGGCCTGCCCACTCAGCCTCCACCACCTCGGGTGGCCGGGGAACACGCCGCACACTGAGGCTCCGTGCCACCCGTCGCGGCCGCCCACTGCCCAGCGTCCCCAAGATATCGGCCAGCCTCCCGTAGTGCGGGCATGTGGCTGGCTCGGCTCCCGTCCGGTCGTTATGCTCACAGACACGGTACTACTCCTGCCGCAGCGCCTTGGAATGTCGGACGAAGAATGTGCCCGGCAACGGGGTCTACACGGCGTAGCCAGGGAGCACGGGCAGCGTGGCCGGCGATAGGCGCTCCCGGCAGGCGTCGGTACGGCTTCCCAGGAACGTCGGGGGCGATCCCCACACCCCTCGCGATGCTGTGGGCCGGACGGCAGGGGAGCGTGGTGGGAAGGGGTGGTACCTCGGCGCGGCTGGTCACTTTCGACCATGCTGTGCATGTGGAGGGAGCGGCAGATTCATATAGCATGCATGCACCAGTATATAGCATGCATGCACCATATAGCATGCATGCACTTACACCAGTGCGGTGTACCGAAATGTAAGCAACATTTACTAAATATCGACTCATTTTACCTTTATTACTTTGTATGTTTTCATATAGTTAGCAGAAAAGATCCCGCAAGGTTATCATATGCTACAGATGGAGTCTGTATGCACCATTCATATAGCATGCATGCACCATATAGCATGCATGCACTTACACCAGTGCGGTGTACCGAAATGTAAGCAACATTTGTAAGCAATGTAAGCAACATTTACTAAATATCGACTCATTTTACCTTTATTACTTTAGTTAGCAGAAAAGGTCCCGCAAGGTTATCATATGCTACAGATGGAGTGTCTTGGTATTGTTTCTCAAAACCAGCAGAAGCCCTATTATATTCCAAGTTATTTCTTAGGACTTCAACCGTGTAACTCACATATTTAACATTTCTACATATAGCTGAAGCTACTACTGCTATTTCCAAATTATCGATTATTACATTGTATTATGAAATTCTAACTTGTACTGGGCATGATAACCGTAAATACTTGTGGGATTTATGTCCCTGATTACATCCATACAAGGAATAGGTAATATACCTGCTAAGCGTTGCTCACTTGAACAGGACCTGTTCTGCAGATTCATATAACATGCATGCTATAAAAAAGTCTCTTGGTATTGTTTCTCAAAACCAGCAGAAGCCCTATGATATTATAAGTTAGTTTCGTAGGACTTCAACCACATATTTAACTTTGCTAGCAAAAGCTACTAGTGCTGGTTCCAAATTCTCTATTATTACTACATAGTGTCATGAAAATCTATCTTATACTGGGTATGATAGCCTAAAATACTTGTGGGCTAAGGAATAACTTTATGTCCCAGATTGCATCCATACAAGGAATAGGAAATATTCCTGCTAAGCATGGCTCACATGAACAGGACCTGTTCTGCAGATTCATATAGCATGCATGCTTTCACTTACACCAATGCGAAATGTAAGCAACATTTACTAAAGATCGACTCATTTTACCTTTATTACTTTGTATGTTTTCATATAAGCAGAAAAGATCCCGCAAGGTTATCACATGCTGCAGATGGAGTCTCTGGTATTGTTTCTCAAAACCAGCAGAAGCCCTATTATATTCCAAGTTAGTTTCTTAGGACTTCAACTATGTAACTCACATATTTAACATTGCTACATATAGCTACATATACCAATGCGGTGTACAGAAATGTAAACAACATTTACAAAAGACCGACTCATTTTACCTTTATTACTTTGTATGTCTTCGTATACTTAGCAGAAAAGATCCGGCAAGTTTATCACATGCTGCAGATGGAGTCTCTTGGTATTATTTCTCAAAACCAGCAGAAATCCTATTATATTCCAAGTTAGTTTCTTAGGACTTCAACCATGTAACTCACATATTTAACATTGCTACATATAGTTAAAACTACTAGTGCTATTTCCAAATTCTCTATTATTACATAGTATTATGAAATTCTGTCTTGTACTGGGTATGATAACCGTAAATACTTGCGGGCTTTATGTCCCTGATTACATCCATACAAAGAATAGGTAATATACCTGCTAAGCGTTGCTCACTTGAACAGGACCTGTTCTGCAGATTCATATAACATGCATGCTATAAACACTTTTCGTTTATACCAATGCGGTGTACGGAAATGTAAACAACATTTACAAAAGACCGACTCATTTTACCTTTATTACTTTGTATGTCTTCGTACACTTAGCAGAAATATCCCGTAAGTTTATCACATGCTGCAGATGGAGTCTCTTGATATTGTTTCTCAAAACCAGCAGAAGCCCTATGATATTATAAGTTAGTTTCGTAGGACTTCAACCATGTAACTCACATATTTAACTTTGCTAGCAAAAGCTACTAGTGCTGGTTCCAAATTCTCTATTATTATTACATAGTGTCATGAAAATCAATCTTATACTGGGTATGATAGCCTAAAATACTTGTGGGTTAAGGAATTACTTTATGTCCCAGATTACATCCATACAAGGAATAGGAAATATTCCTGCTAAGCATGGCTCACTTGAACAGGACCTGTTCTGCAGATTCATATAGCATGCATGCTTTCACTTACACCAATGCGGTGTACCGAAATGTAAGCAACATTTACTAAAGATCGACTCATTTTACCGTTAGAAGAAGAAGAAGAAGAAGAGTTGGTTCTTATATGCCGCTTTTCCCTACCCAAAGGAGGCTCAAAGCGGCTTACAGTCGCCTTCCCATTCCTCTCCCCACAACAGACACCCTGTGAGGTGGGTGAGGCTGAGAGAGCGCTGATATCACTGCCCGGTCAGAACACTTTTATCAGTGCCGTGGCGAGCCCAAGGTCACCCAGCTGGATGCATGTGGGGGAGCGCAGAATCGAACCCGGCATGCCAGATTAGAAGTCCACACTCCTAACCACTACACCAAACTGGCTCTTTATTACTTTGGACCTGTTCTGCACGCCTGGGAGACGGCGTCGGCGAGGTAGGTGTACAAGGCAGGGCACAGTGGCGGCCAGCGGACCAAGGGGCACCATCCTCGCAGCCTAACTCCCCCTCTCATCCACAGATCATGGATGGGTTCGGCCGCCTAGGGTTCCCCCACTGCATTGGGGCCTTCGATGGCTGCCACATCCCCATCCGTGCCCCCGGGAGGCGTTAAGACGAATACGGGAACAGGAAGGTCTTCTGTTCGGTCATCCTCCAGGGGACGGTGGATCACACAGGCCGTTTCATTGATGCAGAGGCAGGCTGGGGTGGTCGGCGGAACGACGCCTTCGTTTTCCAGCAGTCTAACCTACACGCCGCAATGGACGCCGGGGCGTACGTCCCGGGGAACCCCACCGTCACGATGCAGGGTGTCCGCGTGCCAGCCCTCATAGTTGCTGATGGGGCATACCCCCAACGCCGGTGGCTCATGAAACCCTACGCCCCGCCACGGAAAGCGATGAAGGCGTACTTCAATGGCCGTCTGTGCCGCGCACGCAACGTCGTGGAACGGGCGTTCGGCCGTCTGAAAGGGCACTGGCGATGCCTGCTCTCCTGGCTCCAGGCCGCCATAGTGAACGTAACCCCGGTAATCATAGCCTGCGTCATCCTGCACAACATCTGCGAGGCACACGGCCATGAACTCCGTCTGGAGATGCCGCCCAGGGAGAGCATCGAGGTCGAGGAGGAAGGCTGTCATCCGCTCTAAGGCTGTCGCGATGCGGTCCAGGACCCCTGTTGCTGTCGCGAGGGAGGCAGCTGGTCCTGCCATCGTCTCCCGGTTCAGGGCCTGGAACCCCGCCGACTCCTGGAACCCCGCCCACTCCTGGAACCCCACCCCCGTTCCCGCTCGCCCTCCGCCCTCCTGAGCTCCAGAAGGTTGGTCTAGAAACGGCGCCGCTCGTCCAGGTCCTTCTCCCCCTGCTCCAGTAGCCGTTCCCCGACAGTGGTGAGGAGAGCGACGCGGCGGCGGCGCCTGCTTTCCCGTTGTAGGCGCTCCTCGGCAGAGAGCGCCCCGAGTTCCAGGGCTGGCCCCTCCCCTTCCTCGCCGCCGTTGCCGTCCCCACCGCCTTCACCTGCATATGTGAATAGTTTTGGTGTGCTGGGGACCGAGCTTCCCAGGGCCCCCCCTGGCCCTCCGCTCCGTGGCACGCACCTGCAGAGCCCTCCCCCTGTCGCTCGGACTCGGCCACGTTCGGGGACACTGGGCTTCTGTCCGGGGCGTCCCCCCATGCTGCACCTGCGGGCGACACGAAGGGGGGTGCCTTGGCCCGGGGTAGCAGTCGGCCGTTGGGCCAAGGCACCTGGGGAGCCAGCTGCTGGCTGGCCCTTGGCACGGCTCCCACACCACCCATTCCACCCACTTGGGGACCCACGGTTCCCGTGGTCTCCTGGGTCCCGCCCGAATCCTCATCCGTCTGGCCGGCATGGTCGCTGTCTCACCCAGGCGATACTGGCGCCCTTGATGGCCCTGGTGGTGGTCATAGACAGGGGGTGGGTTGCCTGCCTGTGGCATAGTCCCCTGCCCCACTGCCCAGGTTGCCACGCACCTGGGAGCATTACCTGGCCGTGGCCCCCGCTGCCTAGGGGGCACACGTGGGGCCGGCGGAGCCCCACCGGCGGATGCCGGTCTCTTCGGTGGCCGTCCCCGGCCCGCCCACTCAGCCTCCACCACCTCGGGTGGCCGGGGAACACGCCACACACTGAGGCTCCGTGCCACCCGTCGCGGCCGCCCACTGCCCTGCGTCCCCAAGATATCGGCCAGCCTCCCGTAGTGCGGGCATGTGGCTGGCTCGGCTCCCGTCCGGTCGTTATGCTCGCGGACACGGTAGTACTCCTGCCGCAGCGCCTTGGAATGTCGGACGAAGAATGTGGCCGGCAATGGGGTCTACACGGCGTAGCCAGGGAGCACGGGCAGCGTGGCCGGCGATAGGCGCTCCTGGCAGGCGTCGGTACGGCTTCCCAGGAACGTCGGGGGCGGTCCCCAGACCCCTCGCTATGCTGTGGGCCGGACGGCAGGGGGGCGTGGTGGGAAGGGGCGGTACCTGGGCGCGGCTGGTCACTTTTGACCATGCTGAGCACGTGGAGAGAGCGGCAGATTCATATGGCATGCATGCTTTCACTTACACCAATGCGGTATACCGAAATGTAAGCAACATCTACTAAATATCGACTCATTTTACCTTTATTACTTTGTATGTTTTCATATAGTTAGCAGAAAAGATCCTGCAAGGTTATCACATGCTGCAGATGGAGTCTCTTATATTGTTTCTCAAAACCAGCAGAAGCCCTATTATATTCCAAGTTAGTTTCTTAGGACTTCGACCGTGTAACTCACATATTTAACATTGCTACATATAGCTAAATCTACTAATACTATTTCCAAATTCTCTATTATTACATAGTTTTATGAAATGTACTGGGTATGATAACCGTAAATATTTGTGGGCTTCATGTCCCTAATTACATCCGTACAAGGAATAGGTAATATACCTGCTAAGCATTGCTCACGAACAGGACCTGTTCTGCAGATTCATATAAGATGCATGCTATAAAAACCTTTCGTTTATACTACTAGTGCTATTTCCAAATTCTCTATTATTAGTACATACTATTATGAAATTCCATGTTCTACTGGGTATGATAAATAGTGGGCTAGGGAATTACTTTATTTCCCAGATTACATCCATACAAGGAATAGGAAATCTACCTGCTAAGCGTTGCTCACTTGAACAGCACCTGTTCTGCACATTCATACAGCATGCATGCTTTCACTTATACATGCTGCAGATGGAGTCTCTTGGTATTGTTTCTCAAAACCAGCAGAAGCCCTATAATATTATAAGTTAGTTTCGGAGGACTTCAACCATGTAACTCACATATTTAACTTTGCTAGCAAAAGCTACTAGTGCTGGTTCCAAATTCTCTATTATTATTACATAGTGTCATGAAAATCAATCTTATACTGGGTATGATAGCCTAAAATACTTGTGGGCTAAGGAATTACTTTATGTCCCAGATTACATCCATCCAAGGAATAGGAAATATTCCTGCTAAGCATGGCTCACGAACAGGACCTGTTCTGCAGATTCATATAGCATGCATGCTTTCACTTATGGATGTAATCTGGGACATAAAGTAATTCCTTAGCCCACTATTTATCATACCCAGTAGAACATGGAATTTCATAATACTATGTACTAATACAGAATTTGGAAATAGCACTAGTAGTATAAACGAAAGGTGTTTATAGCATGCATGTTATATGAATCTTGTTCAAGTGAGCAACACTTAGGAGGTATATTTCGTATTCCTTTTATGGATATAATTAGGGACATATAGTAATTCCTTAGCCAACAGGTATTTAAGGTTATCATACCTAGTATAAGATTTTCATGACACTATGTAGTAATAATAGAGAATTTGGATACAGCACTAGTAGCTATAATATCATAGGGCTTCTGCTGGTTTTAAGAAACAATACCAAGAGACACCATCTGCAGCATGTGATAAACTTGCGGGATATTTCTGCTAAGTATACTAAAACATGAAAAGTAATAAAGGTAAAATGAGTTGGTCTTTTGTAAATGTTGTTTACATTTCCGTACACCGCATTGGTATAATTGAAAGGTGTTTATAGCATGCATGTTATATGAATCTTCAGAACAGGTCCTGTTCAAGTGAGCAACGCTTAGCAGGTATATTACCTATTCTTTGTATGGATGTAATCAGGGACATAAAGCCCGCAAGTATTTACGGTTATCATACCCAGTACAAGATATCATTTCATAATTCTATATAATAAAGAGAATTTGCAAATAGCACTAGTAGCTTTAACTATATGTAGCAATGTTTAATATGTGAGTTACATGGTTGAAGTCCTAAGAAACTAACTTGGAATATAATAGGGCTTTTGCTGGTTTTGAGAAACAATACCAGAGACTCCATCTGCAGCACCTTGCGGGATCTTTTCTGCTATATGAAAACATACAAAGTAATAAAGGTAAAATGAGTCATTCTCTTGTAAATGTTGTTCACATTTCGGTACACCGTTTTGGAATACACGAAAGGGTGTCTTTAGCATGTAAGCTATATCTGGCAGTCTCTCCGGAAACATCTTTTCAAGTGCATTCCGATGCATCTGGCAGTTTGGGGTTTGGGGTTTTCTTTTGTAACCGATGGTTTGCTGAAAGGTGGCCACAGGATTGGGTGGGGTCCCCTATCCTCCGGGATCTCACCTTTTTAGAGTTATTTCCTATTGTGGCGGCAGTTGTCATTTGGAAAGACCTATTTCAGGACAGCAAAGTTTTATTTTGGTGCGACAATCAAGCGGTCGTGCGCATTATAAATCGGCAATCGAGCAAATCCCCCTGGGTAATGTGTTTAGTGAGGAAGCTAGTCAGGGTTGGCTTGGGGAGCAACATCTCGTTTGCGGCCCGTCATGTCCTGGGCGCCACTAATGAAATAGCTGATGCTCTGTCTCGATTCCAGGAGCAGAGGTTTTGGCAGTTGGCGCCAGAGGCGAACCTGTGTCCAGACCGGTTCCCGGAGGAATTGTGGAGGATTCGCTTGGAATGATCCGCGAGGCCATGGAACATTCCCTGGCTCCAACAACACGTCAGGCATATACAGCAGCGATTCGGGGTTACATGGAGTACACGGAGCAGGAAGGGGGCCTTAGGGCCTTACCTCCAACAGAGGAATTAGTGCTGCGCTACCTTGTTCATTTACATTCCCGTAAAATGTCCCTGAACACCCAAGTGGCGGGGCTTTCCTTCTTATGCAAAACTAGGGGTTGGTGGGATCCATCATCATCCGTTTTGATCCGCAAAGCCATCGCAGGATGGAAAAGGATCAGTCCAGCCACAGCTGATCCCAGACGGCCTATTTCGTTAGACATTTTGAGGAACATAGTGAATCGATTGCCTGCTGTATGCATTGATGGTTATGAGGTTGCCCTTTTTGCGTCAGCGTTTACTCTTGCCTTTTTTGGGGCCTTTCAGAGCTCTGAGCTTGTATCGGGGTCCCGTTCGAGCACGGGCGATCAAGCAGTTGCGAGGGGGGATATGCACCTCACTGATGAAGAGCTGCACATCACCCTTCGTCGTTCAAAAACAGATCAGCTGGGAAGAGGATCTTATATAGTGTTGAGAAAAAGTTGTGCCGACACTCCCTGCCCGGTTAGCACCGTGAGGGCCTTTATAGCCGTTCGGCCAGAAATTGACGGGCCTTTGTTGATTCACAAAAATGGCACTTCCTTGTCACGGTATCAGTTTGGGGCCGTTTTAAGAAGCACACTCCACCAGCTGGGCCTACCGGCAATGCAATTTGTCACCCATTCATTTCGCATCGAGGCGGCAACTGAAACAGCTGCTTCAGGAGTGCCTCCGGATGACCTCAGGGCATTGGGCCGGTGGCGTTCAGTCGCATATAAGAAGTATGTGCGTCCAGATTTGTTGCTGTAACGTTTCCATACCGTATTCCATGTTGCAGGTCCGGTCAAGGTTGCTCCGAAAGTGCTGGTTATCGGGCACAGTATTGTCCATTGGGCTGCGCGTTACGCAGTAAGATCCGGTTGGAACAATAACCTGGGCCTGGTTGGTTGTTATCGTATCTCCTGGGCAGGCCGCCGAGCTCTGCGCTGGGCATCCCTGCTAAAGGATCTGTATTCAGCCATCCGTCGCACCGGGGTTCCTGACATTTTGATAGTGCAACTTGGAGAGAACGACGGCACCAGTATAACAGCAGTGGGCCTAGCGGATGCCATCAGACGAGACTTCAAGCAACTTACCTGTCGTTTTCCTGGATTTCGCATCTGGAGGTCTACCTTGTTAGAACGGCGCACTTGGAGGGGGGCGGTTTCCCCCAAAAAGGTTGACGTGGACCGCAAAAAGGTCAACAAAATGGTTGCCAAGTTCCTAGTTCCGGAAGGCGGTGTGTGCATCCCACACCCTGAGATTTGTCATCGTTTATGGGCCTTGTAAAGAGGTATGGGCCTTGTAAAGAGGTAAAAGAGCCTCTTGTGGCGCAGAGTGGTAAGGCAGCCGTCTGAAAGCTTTGCCCATGAGGGTGGGAGTTCAATCCCAGCAGCCGGCTCAAGGTTGACTCAGCCTTCCATCCTTCCGAGGTCGGTAAAATGAGTACCCAGCTTGCTGGGGGGTAAACGGTCATGACTGGGGAAGGCACTGGCAAACCACCCCGTATTGAGTCTGCCATGAAAACGCTAGAGGGCGTCACCTAAAAAGTCCTAAGAAACTAACTTGGAATATAATAGGGCTTCTGCTGGTTTTCTTTTACTGTTTCCCCTCGCGTGTTGTATTTCCTAGACCCCCGTGTTTGTACGGTTTTCTATGCATTGCACTTTTTTACACTGTTTTGACTATTTTATAAAGTTTGTATGTTTCACCCACACCCTCGTCTCTGCTGTCGTTTGTGCTTGGGGGAGGGTTCGGGGATTGGTGGGTGGTCGCTGTGGTGGCCTCTGTGCCGTTCCTCATAGGGACATGCTGCCCCTCTCCCCCGCTGGAGCTCAGCGCCCCAGCCCATTGCATCCAGGGCTCCCCTGCTTCCCCTCCCCTTTGGGGATCTCTGGGCGCCTTTCTATCCCCGTTCCCTTTGGGTGCCCTCTGTCTCGCGGCGTTCCAGCAGCCGCTTTGATTCTGGCTCTGCCGCTAAACCCGGAACTCCCCGATTACGCACGCGGCGCCTTCGGTACCACGTCTGATTGGACCCTGGTTGTCAAGGAAGCTGCGGTTTCTTCCGCGTTCCGCTAACGCAACTTTTCCGGTGGCGTGCATCAAATCTGCAGCCCGTTGCCGCTGGCACCGTGCGTTATCGGTGATTTTAGTCGCCGCCATTCCACCCCGAATGTGCGTTAAAATCCCCGTGCATAATGGGTCTAAGCGTTGCTCACTTGAACAGGACCTGTTCTGCAGATTCATATAACATGCATGCTATAAACACCTTTCCTTTATACCAATGCTGTGTACAGAAATGTAAACAACATTTACAAAAGACCGACTCATTTTACCTTTATTACTTTGTATGTCTTCGTATACTTAGCAGAAATATCCCGTAAGTTTATCACATGCTGCAGATGGAGTCTCTTGGTATTGTTTCTCAAAACCAGCAGAAGCCCTATGATATTATGTTAGTTTCGTAGGACTTCAACCGTGTAACTCACATATTTAACTTTGCTAGCAAAAGCTACTAGTGCTTGTTCCAAATTCTCTATTATTATTACATAGTGTCATGATAATCAATCTTATACTGGGTATGATAGCCTAAAATACTTGTGGGCTAAGGAATTACTTTATGTCCCAGATTACATCCATACAAGGAATAGGAAATAGACCTGCTAATCATGTCTCACTTGAACAGGACCTGTTCTGCAGATTCATATAGCATGCATGCTTTCACTTACACCAATGCGGTGTACCGAAATGTAAGCAACATTTACTAAAGATCGACTCATTTTACCTTTATTACTTTGTATGTTTTCATATAGTTAGCAGAATAGATCCCGCAAGGTTATCACATGCTGCAGATGGAGTCTCTGGTATTGTTTCTCAAAACCAGCAGAAGCCCTATTATATTCCAAGTTAGTTTCTTAGGACTTCAACCATGTAACTCACATATTTAACATTGCTACATATACCGCATATACCAATGCGGTGTACGGAAATGTAAACAACATTTACAAAAGACCGACTCATTTTACCTTTATTACTTTGTATGTCTTCGTATACTGAGCAGAAAAGATCCCGCAAGTTTATCACATGCTGCAGATGGAGGCTCTTGGTATTATTTCTCAAAACCAGCAGAAGCCCTATTATATTCCAAGTTAGTTACTTAGGACTTCAACCATGTAAATCACATATTTAACTTTGCTACATATAGCAAAAGCTACTAGTGCTATTTCCAAATTCTCTATTATTAGAACATAGTATTATGAAATTCCATGTTCTGCAAATTCATATAGCATGCATGCTTTCACTTATACCAATGCGTACAGAAATGTAAGCAACATTAACTAAAGATCGACTCATTTTCCCTTTATTACTTTGTCTGTTTTCATATAGTTAGCAGAAAAGAACCCCCCAGGTTATCACATGCTACAGATGGAGTTTCTTGGTATTGTTTCTCAAAACCAGCAGAAGCCCTATTATATTCCAAGTTAGTTTCTTAGGACTTCAACCATGTAAATCACATATTTAACTTTGCTACATATAGCTAAAGAACCTAGTGCTATTTCCAAATTCTCTATTATTACATAGTATTATGAAATTCTATCTTGTACTGGGTATGATAACCGTAAATACTTGTAGGCTTTATGTCCCTGATTACATCCATACAAGGAATAGGTAATATACCTGCTAAGCATTACACACTTGAACAAGATTCATATAACATGCATGCTATAAACACCTTTCGTTTATACTACTAGTGCTATTTCCAAATTCTGTATTAGTACATAGTATTATGAAATTCCATGTTCTACTGGGTATGATAAATAGTGGGCTAAGGAATTACTTTATGTCCCAGATTACATCCATATAAGGAGTAGGAAATATACCTGCTAAGCGTTGCTCACTTGAACAGGACCTGTTCTGCAGATTCATATAGCATGCATGATTTCTACTGGGTATGATAAATAGTGGGCTAACAAATTACTTTATGTCCCAGATTACATCCATACAAGGAATAGGAAATGTACATCCTAAGCGTTGCTCACTTGAACAGGACCTGTTCTGCAGTTTCATATAGCTTACATGCTAAAGACACCCTTTCGTGTATTCCAAAGCGGTGTACCGAAATGTGAACATTTACAAGAGAATGTTTTACGTTTATTACTTCGTATGACTTCATATAGTTAGCAGAAAAGATCCAGCAAGTTTATCACATGCTGCAGATGAAGTCTCTTGCTATTGTTTCTCAAAACCAGCAGAAGCCCTATTATATTCCAAGTTAGTTTGTTGGGACTTCAACCATGTAAATCACATATTTAACATTGCTACATATAGCTAAAGTTACTAGTGCTATTTCTAAATTCTCTATCATTATTACATAGTATTATGAAATTCTATCTTCTACAGGGTATGATAACCGGAATTACTTTATGTCCCTGATTACATCCATACAAGGAATAGGTAATATACCTGCTAAGCGATGCTCACTTGAACTGGACCTGTTCTGCAGATTCATATAACATGCATGCTATAAACACCGTTCATTTATACCAATGCAGTGTACGGAAATGTAAACAACATTTACAAAAGACCGACTCATTTTACCTTTATTACTTTGTATGTCATATAGTTAGCAGAAAAGATCCTGCAAGGTTATCACATGGTGCAGATGGAGTCTCTTGGTATTTTCTCAAAACCACCAGAAGCCCTATTATATTCCAAGTTAGTTTCATAGGACTTCAACCATGTAACTCAGGGGTAGTCAAACTGCGGCCCTCCAGATGTCCATGGACTACAATTCCCAGGAGCCCCTGCCAGCGAATGCTGGCAGGGGCTCCTGGGAATTGTAGTCCATGGACATCTGGAGGGCCGCAGTTTGACTACCCCTGATGTAACTCACCTATTTCAGTTTGCTACATATAGCAAAAGCTACTAGTGCGATTTCCCAATTCTCTGTTATCATTATTACATAGTATTATGAAATTCCTTGTTCTACAGGGTATGATAAATAGTGGGCTAAGGAATGTTCCAGATTACATCCATACAAGGAATAAGAAATGTACCTGCTAAGCGTTGCTCACTTGAACAGCACCTGTTCTGCACATTCATATAGAATGCATGCTTTCACTTATACCAATGCGGTGTACCGAAATGTAAACAACATTTACTAAAGATCGACTCATTTTACCTTTATTACTTTGTATGTCTTCATATAGTTAGCAGAAAAGATCCCTCAATGTTATCACATGCTGCAGATGGAGTCTCTTGGTATTGTTTCTCAAAACCATCAGAAGCCCTATGATATTATGTTAGTTTCGTAGGACTTCAACCGTTTAACTCACATATTTAACATTGCTACATATAGCTAAAGCTACTAATACTAGTTCCAAATTCTCTATTACTACATAGTATTATGAAATTCTTGTACTGGGTATGATAACCGTAAATACTTGTGGGCTTTCTGTCCCTGATTACATCCGTACAAGGAATAGGTAATATACCTGCTAAGCGTTTATAGTACTAGTGCTATTTCCAAATTCTCTATTATTAGTACATAGTATTATGAAATTCCATGTTCTACTGGGTATGATAAATAGTAGGCTAAGGAATTACTTTATGTCCCAGATTACATCCATACAAGGAATAGTAAATGTACCTGCTAAGCGTTGCTCACTTGAACAGCACCTGTTCTGCAGATTCATATAGCATGCATGCTTTCCCATATTTAGTAAATGTTGCTTACATTTCGGTATACCGCATTGGTGTAAGTGAAAGCATGCGTGCCATATGAATCTGCCGCTCCCTCCACGTGCGCAGCATGGTCGAAAGTGACCAGCTGCGCCCAGGTACCGCCCCTTCCCACCACGCCCCCCTGCCGTCCGGCCCACAGCATAGCGAGGGGTCTGGGGACCGCCCCCGACGTTCCTGGGAAGCCGTACCGACGCCTGCCAGGAGCGCCTATTGCCGGCCACGCTGCCCGTGCTCCCTGGCTATGCCGTGTAGACCCCATTGCCGGCCACATTCTTCGTCCGACATTCCAAGGCGCTGCCGCAGGAGTACTACAGTGTCCGCGAGCATAACGACCGGACGGGAGCCGAGCCAGCCACATGCCCGCACTACGGGAGGCTGGCCGATATCTTGGGGACGCGGGGCAGTGGGCGGCCGCGACGGGTGGCACGGAGCCTCAGTGTGCGGCGTGTTCCCCGGCCACCCGAGGTGGTGGAGGCTGAGTGGGCGGGCCGGGGACGGCCACCGAAGAGACCGGCATCCGCCGGTGGGGCTCCACCGGCCCCACGTGAGCCCCCTAGGCAGCGGGGGCCACGGCCAGGTAATGCTCCCAGGTGCGTGGCGACCTGGGCAGTGGGGCAGGGGACTATGCCACAGGCAGGCAACCCACCCCCTGTCTATGACCACCACCAGGGCCATCAACGGCGCCAGTATCGCCTGGGTGAGACAGCGATCATGCCGGCCAGACGGATGAGGAGTCGGGCGGGACCCAGGAGACCACGGGTACCGTGGGTCCCCCAAGTGGGTGGAATGGGTGGTGTGGGAGCCGTGCCAAGGGCCGGCCAGCAGCTGGCTCCCCAGGTGCCTTGGCCCAACGGCGGACTACCACCCCGGGCCAAGGCACCGCCTTCGTGTCGCCCGCAGGTGCAGCATGGGGGGACGCCCCGGACAGAAGCCCAGTGTCCCAGAACGTGGCCGAATCCGAGCAACAGGGGGAGGGCTCTGCAGGTGCGTGCCACGGAGCGGAGGGCCAGGGGGGGCCCATGGAAGCTCGGTCCCCAGCACACCAAACCTATTCACATATTCAGGTGAAGGCGGTGGGGACGGCAACGGCGGCGAGGAAGGGGAGGGGCCAGCCCTGGAACTCGGGGCGCTCTCTGCCGAGGAGCGCCTACAACGGGAACGCAGGCGCCGCCTCCGCGTCACGCTCCTCACCACTGTCGGGGAACGGCTACTGGAGCAGGGGGAGAAGGACCTGGACGAGCGGCGCCGTTTCTAGACCAACCTTCTGGAGCTCAGGAGGGCGGAGGGCGAGCGGGAACGGGGGCGGGGTTCCAGGAGTGGGCGGGGTTCAAGGAGTGAGCGGGGTTCCAGGCCCTGCACCGGGAGACGAAGGCCGGACAAGCTGCCTCCCTCGCGACAGCAACAGGGGTCCTGGACCGCATCGCGACAGCCTTGGAGCGGATGACTCCCATGGATGGCGGCCCTGGCCCCGTCCCTGCCATCCCACCGGCCAAGCCACCCCTTGCGGTTTTCGTTGCGGGGTTTGTGGAGGCCCCGGTCGCCATGGCACGGGATGGATGGTGTTGAGGGGCCCCCTGCACAGCGGGTGCGCGAGGGCGAGCCACTGGCGCCGCCACGGGGGGGCGACGGCGGCCCCGGGGAGCCCGCGTGCAGCGGCGCTTGTAAACGGCAAAAAATAAATGGCCATCCTGTCATTGGGGTGGCCCTTACCTTCCCCTGTGACTCGTGTCTGTCATTCACCTGGCGCCCCTTCGTGGCCGGCGGTCGAACATCTAGGCAGCCACTGTATCCCTGACGCATTGCCCCTGCTGCCATGTGTGCTGCACTCCTGCCGACTGGGCCCCGGCCCGCCCACTCAGCCTCCACCACCTCGGGTGGCCGGGGAACACGCCGCACACTGAGGCTCCGTGCCACCCGTCGTGGCCGCCCACTGCCCCGCGTCCCCAAGATATCGGCCAGCCTCCCGTAGTGCGGGCATGTGGCTGGCTCGGCTCCCGTCCGGTCGTTATGCTCGCGGACACGGTAGTACTCCTGCCGCAGCGCCTTGGAATGTCGGACGAAGAATGTGGCCGGCAATGGGGTCTACACGGCGTAGCCAGGGAGCAAGGGCAGCGTGGCCGGCGATAGGCGCTCCTGGTAGGCGTTGGTACGGCTTCCCAGGAACGTCGGGGGCGGTCCCCAGACCCCTCGCTATGCTGTGGGCCGGACGGCAGGGGGGCGTGGTGGGAAGGGGCGGTACCTGGGCGCGGCTGGTCACTTTTGACCATGCTGAGCACGTGGAGGGAGCGGCAGATTCATATGGCATGCATGCTTTCACTTACACCAATGCGGTATACCGAAATGTAAGCAACATTTACTAAATATCGACTCATTTTACCTTTATTACTTTGTATTTTTTCATATAGTTAGCAGAAAAGATCCCGCAAGGTTATCACATGCTGCAGATGGAGTCTCTTATATTGTTTCTCAAAACCAGCAGAAGCCCTATTATATTCCAAGTTAGTTTCTTAGGACTTCGACCGTGTAACTCACATATTTAACATTGCTACATATAGCTAAAGCTACTAATACTATTTCCAAATTCTCTATTATTACATAGTTTTATGAAATGTACTGGGTATGATAACCGTAAATATTTGTGGGCTTCATGTCCCTAATTACATCCGTACAAGGAATAGGTAATATACCTGCTAAGCATTGCTCACGAACAGGACCTGTTCTGCAGATTCATATAACATGCATGCTATAAAAACCTTTCGTTTATACTACTAGTGCTATTTCCAAATTCTCTATTATTAGTACATACTATTATGAAATTCCATGTTCTACTGGGTATGATAAATAGTGGGCTAGGGAATTACTTTATTTCCCAGATTACATCCATACAAGGAATAGGAAATCTACCTGCTAAGCGTTGCTCACTTGAACAGCACCTGTTCTGCACATTCATACAGCATGCATGCTTTCACTTATACATGCTGCAGATGGAGTCTCTTGGTATTGTTTCTCAAAACCAGCAGAAGCCCTATAATATTATAAGTTAGTTTCGGAGGACTTCAACCATGTAACTCACATATTTAACTTTGCTAGCAAAAGCTACTAGTGCTGGTTCCAAATTCTCTATTATTATTACATAGTGTCATGAAAATCAATCTTATACTGGGTATGATAGCCTAAAATACTTGTGGGCTAAGGAATTACTTTATGTCCCAGATTACATCCATCCAAGGAATAGGAAATATTCCTGCTAAGCATGGCTCACGAACAGGACCTGTTCTGCAGATTCATATAGCATGCATGCTTTCACTTATGGATGTAATCTGGGACATAAAGTAATTCCTTAGCCCACTATTTATCATACCCAGTAGAACATGGAATTTCATAATACTATGTACTAATACAGAATTTGGAAATAGCACTAGTAGTATAAACGAAAGGTGTTTATAGCATGCATGTTATATGAATCTTGTTCAAGTGAGCAACACTTAGGAGGTATATTTCGTATTCCTTGTATGGATATAATTAGGGACATATAGTAATTCCTTAGCCAACAGGTATTTAAGGTTATCATACCTAGTATAAGATTTTCATGACACTATGTAGTAATAATAGAGAATTTGGATACAGCACTAGTAGCTATAATATCATAGGGCTTCTGCTGGTTTTAAGAAACAATACCAAGAGACACCATCTGCAGCATGTGATAAACTTGCGGGATATTTCTGCTAAGTATACGAAAACATGAAAAGTAATAAAGGTAAAATGAGTCGGTCTTTTGTAAATGTTTTTGTAAATATTACCTATTCTTTGTATGGATGTAATCAGGGACATAAAGCCCGCAAGTATTTACGGTTATCATACCCAGTACAAGATATCATTTCATAATTCTATATAATAATAGAGAATTTGCAAATAGCACTAGTAGCTTTAACTATATGTAGCAATGTTTAATATGTGAGTTACATGGTTGAAGTCCAAAGAAACTAACTTGGAATATAATAGGGCTTCTGCTGGTTTTGAGAAACAATACCAGAGACTCCATCTGCAGCACCTTGCGGGATCTTTTCTGCTATATGAAAACATACAAAGTAATAAAGGTAAAATGAGTCATTCTCTTGTAAATGTTGTTCACATTTCGGTACACCGCTTTGGAATACACGAAAGGGTGTCTTTAGCATGTAAGCTATATCTGGCAGTCTCTCCGGAAACATCTTTTCAAGTGCATTCCGATGCATCTGGCAGTTTGGGGTTTGGGGTTTTCTTTTGTAACCGATGGTTTGCTGAAAGGTGGCCACAGGATTGGGTGGGGTCCCCTATCCTCCGGGATCTCACCTTTTTAGAGTTATTTCCTATTGTGGCGGCAGTTGTCATTTGGAAAGACCTATTTCAGGACAGCAAAGTTTTATTTTGGTGCGACAATCAAGCGGTCGTGCGCATTATAAATCGGCAATAGAGCAAATCCCCCTGGGTAATGTGTTTAGGGCACAGTGGCCCTGCCATATAATGTGTTTAGGGCACAGTGGCGACCAGCGGAACAAGGGGCACCATCCTCGCAGCCTAACTCCCCCTCTCATCCACACATCATGGATGGGTTCGGCTGCCTAGGGTTCCCCCACTGCATCGGGGCCGTCGATGGCTGCCACATCCCCATCCGTGCCCCCGGGAGGCGCTACGACAAATACGGGAACAGGAAGGGCTTCGGTCATCCTACAGGGGACGGTGGATCACACAGGCTGTTTCATTGATGTGGAGGCAGGCTGGGGTGGTCGGCGGAACGACGCCTTCGTTTTCCAGCAGTCTAACCTACGCTCCGCCATGGACACCGGGGCGTATGTCCCAGGGAACCCCACCGTCACGATGCAGGGTGTCCGCGTGCCAGCCCTCATAGTTGCTGATGGGGCATACCCCCAACGCCGGTGGCTCATGAAACCCTACGCCCCGCCACGGAAAGCGATGAAGGCGTACTTCAATGGCCGTCTGTGCCACGCACGCAACGTCGTGGAATGGGCGTTTGGCCGTCTGAAAGGGTGCTGGCGATGCATGCTCTCCTGCCTCCAGGCCGCCATAGTGAACGTAACCCTGCGTCATAGCCTGCGTCATCCTGCACAACGTCTACGAGGCACACGGCCAGGAACTCCGTCTGGAGATGCCGCCCAGGGAGACCATCGAGGTTGAGGAGGAAGGGCTGCCCAGTCGGCGGGAGCGGCTGCGCACACGGCAGCAGGGGCAACGCGTAAGGGACGCAGTGGCTGCCTACATGTTCGACCGCCGGCCACGAAGGGGCGCCAGGTGAATGACGGACACGAGTCACAGGGGAAGGTAAGGGCCACCCTAATGACGGGACGGCCATTTATTTTTCGCTGTTTACAAGCGCCGCAGCCCGCGGGCTCCCCGGGGCCGCCATCGGCCCCCGTTGTGGCGCCCCTGGCTCACCCCGCGCTCCTTGGCGTGGAGGGGGGCCCTCAACACCATCCATCCCGTTCGCCGCCCCCTCCCCCTGTGCCATGGCGACCGGGGCCTCCACAAGCCCCGCAACGGGAACCGCAAGGGGTGGCTCGGCCGGTGGGTTGGCAGGGGCGGGGCCAGGGTCGCCATCCATGGGAGTCATCCGCTCCAAGGCTGTCGCGATGCGGTCCAGGACCCCTGTTGCTGTCACGAGGGAGGCAACTGGTCCGGCCATCGTCTCCCGGTGCAGGGCTTGGAACCCCGCCCACTCCTGGAACCCCGCCCCCGTTCCCGCTCGCCCTCTGCCCTCCCGAGCTCCAGCAGGATGGTCTGGAAACGGCGCCGCTCGTCCAGGTCATCCTCCACCTGCTCCAGTAGCTGTTCCCCGACAGTGGTGAGGAGCGCGACGTGGCGGCGGCGCCTGCGTTCCCATTGTAGGCGCTCCTCGGCAGAGAGCGCCCCGAGGTCCAGGGCTGGCCCCTCCCCTTCCTCGCCGCCGTCGCCGTCCCCAACGCCTTCACCTGCATATGTGAATAGGTTTGGTGTGCTGGGGACCGAGCTTCCCAGGGCACCCCCCTGGCCCTACGCGCCGTGGCACGCACCTGCAGAGCCCTCCCCCTGTCGCTCGGACTCGGAGGCCACGTTCGGGGACACTGGGCTTCTGTCCGGGGCGTCCCCCCATGCTGCACCTGTGGGCGACACGAAGGGCGGTGCCTTGGCCCGGGGTGGCAGTCCGCCGTTGGGCCAAGGCACCTGGGGAGCCAGCTGCTGGCCGGCCCTGGGCACGTCTCCCACACCACCCACTGCCCCGCGTTCTGCAGATTCATATAGCTTACGTGATGCAGATGGGAGTCTCTTGGTATTGTTCCTCGAAACCAGCAGAAGCCCTATTATATTTCAAGTTAGTTTCTTAGGACTTCAACCATGTAACTCACATATTTAACATTTACTAAAGGTCGACTCATTTTACCTTTATTACTTTGTATGTTTTAATATAGCAGAAAAGATCCCGCAAGGTGCTGCAGATGGAGTCTCTGGTATTGTTTCTCAAAACCAGCAGAAGCCCTATTATATTCCAAGTTAGTTTCTTAGGACTTCAACCATGTAACTCACATATTTAACATTGGTACATATAGTTAAAGCTACTAGTGCTATTTGCAGATTCTCTATTATTATTACATAGTGTCATGAAAATCAATCTTATACTGGGTATGATAGCCTAAAATACTTGTGGGCCAAGGAATTACTTTATGTCCCAGATTACATCCATACAAGGAATAGGAAATAGACCTGCTGATCATGTCTCACTTGAACAGGACCTGTTCTGCAGATTCATATAGCATGCATGCTTTCACTTACACCAATGCGGTGTACCGAAATGTAAGCACCATTTACTAAAGATCTACTCATTTTACCTTTATTACTTTGTATGTTTTCATATAGTTAGCAGAATAGATCCCGCAAGGTTATCACATGCTGCAGATGGAGTCTCTGGTATTGTTTCTCAAAACCAGCAGAAGCCCTATTATATTCCAAGTTAGTTTCTTAGGACTTTAACTATGTAACTCACATATTTAACATTGCTACATATAGCTACATATACCAATGCGGTGTACAGAAATGTAAACAACATTTACAAAAGACCGACTCATTTTACCTTTATTACTTTGTATGTCTTCGTATACTTAGCAGAAAAGATCCGGCAAGTTTATCACATGCTGCAGATGGAGTCTCTTGGTATTATTTCTCAAAACCAGCAGAAGCCCTATTATATTCCAAGTTAGTTTCTTAGGACTTCAACCATGTAAATCACATAATTAACTTTGCTACATATAGCTAAAGCACCTAGTGCTATTTCCAAATTCTCTATTATTACATAGTATTATGAAATTCTATCTTGTACTGGGTATGATAACCGTAAATACTTGTAGGCTTTATGTCCCTGATTACATCCATACAAGGAATAGGTAATATACCTGCTAAGCATTACACACTTGAACAAGATTCATATAACATGCATGCTATAAACACCTTTCGTTTATACTACTAGTGCTATTTCCAAATTCTGTATTAGTATTATGAAATTCCATGTTCTATTGGGTATGATAAATAGTGGGCTAAGGAATTACTTTATGTCCCAGATTACATACATATAAGGAATAGGAAATATACCTGCTAAGCGTTGCTCACTTGAACAGGACCTGTTCTGCAGATTCATATAGCTGACGTGATGCAGATGGGAGTCTCTTGGTATTGTTCCTCGGAACCAGCAGAAGGCCTATTATATTCCAAGTTAGTTTCTTAGGACTTCAACCATGTAACTCACATATTTAACATTTACTAAAGGTCGACTCATTTTACCTTTATTACTTTGTATGTTTTCATATAGCAGAAAAGATCCCGCAAGGTGCTGCAGATGGAGTCTCTGGTATTGTTTCTCAAAACCAGCAGAAGCCCTATTATATTCCAAGTTAGTTTCTTAGGACTTCAACCATGTAACTCACATATTTAACATTGCTACATATAGTTAAAGCTACTAGTGCTATTTGCAGATTCTCTATTATTTTATAGAATTCTGAAATGATATCTTGTACTGGGTATGATAACGGTAAATACTTGCGGGCTTTATGTCCCTTATTACATCCATACAAAGAATAGGTAATATACCTGCTAAGCGTTGCTCACTTGAACAGGACCTGTTCTGAAGATTCATGTAACATGAATGCTATAAGCACCTTTCATTTATACCAATGCGGTGTACGGAAATGTAAACAACATTTACAAAAGACCAACTCATTTTACCTTTATTACTTTTTATGTTTTCATATACTTAGCAGAAATATCCCGCATGTTTATCAGATGCTGCAGATGGAGTCTCTTGGTACTGTTTCTTAAAACCAGCAGAAGCCCTATGATATTATAGCTACTAGTGCTGTATCCAAATTCTCTTTTATTACTACATAGTGTCATGAAAATCTATCTTATACTAGGTATGATAACCTTAAATACCTGTTGGCTAAGGAATTACTATATGTCCCTAATTATATCCATACAAGGAATACGAAATATACCTCCTAAGTGTTGCTCACTTGAACAGGACCTGTTCTGCAGTTTCATATAGCTTACATGCTTCAGATGGGAGTCTCTTGGTATTGTTCCTCGAAACCAGCAGAAGCCCTATTATATTCCAAGTTAGTTTCTTAGGGCTTCAACCATGTAGCTCACATATTTAACATTTACTAAAGGTCGACTCATTTTACCTTTATTACTTTGTATGTTTTCATATAGTTAGCAGAAAAGATCCCGCAAGGTTATCACATGCTGCAGAAGGAGTCTCTGGTACTGTTTCTCAAAACCAGCAGAAGTCCTATTATATTCCAAGTTAGTTTCTTAGGACTTCAACCATGTAACTCACATATTTAACTTTGCTACATATAGCAAAAGCTACTAGTGCTATTTCCAAATTCTCTATTATTAGTACATAGTATTATGAAATTCTATCTTGTACTGGGTATGATAACCGTAAATACTAGTGGGCTTTATGTCCCAGATAACATCCATACAAGGAATAGGAAATATACCTGCTAAGTGTTGCTCACTTGAACAGGACCTGTTCTGCAGATTCATATAGCATGCATGGTTTCACTAATACCAATGCGGTGTACCGAAATGTAATGGCTAATGGAATTACTGGCGGATGGCACCTCGCCTCCAGGACAGAGAGGCACCCCACCATATTCCCCATCTCCGCCATGCGTGCATGGCTCGGCGCCGCCTCCGCTTCCTTTGTCGCCGCTCGCGTTGCAGGACACCTGTGGCCGTCGCCAGCATTAGAGCGTGTACGCCGCCTACTATGACAGCGATTGCTGATGCCACCTGTGCGGCCACCACCACCGGTACCCTATGGTCCATCGTGTTTCTGGGGCTCACGGCTACGGTGCTTGCTCCCTCCCCCTCCGTGCCCGGCGGACCCGGCAGGACTGCGCCTGCTTCCGCCCTTCGTGGCTCCGATGTCCGACGCGGCGCCCGCTTGCCGACGCAGCGCCGCGCTAGCCTCGCTTCCTTTGGCCTGCGCATCGACGCCTCGACACCTACCGCCGTCACACCCGTTCCGTGTATAACCGGTATGCTTCGCGTCTTCCCCCTCCGCTTTTTCCATGTGACCCAAATTCGCCGTTTCGGCGGCCGAGCTTAATGGGCCTTAGCAGGTATATTACCTATTCTTTGTATGGATGTAATCAGGGACATAAAGCCTGCAAGTATTTACGGTTATCATACCCAGTACAAGATAGAATTTCATAATATAGCAACACAGTTGCTATAAAGGTAAAATGAGTTGGTCTTTTGTAAATGTTGTTTACATTTCCGTACACAGCATTGGTATAAATGAAAGGTGTTTATAGCATCCATGTTATATGAATCTGCAGAACAGGTCCTGTTCAAGTGAGCAACGCTTATTAGGTATATTACTTATTCTTTGTATGGATGTAATCAGGGACATAAAGCAGGAAAGTATTTACGGTTATCATACCCAGTACAAGATAGAATTTCATAATACTATATAATAATAGAGAATTTGGAAATACCACTAGTAGCTTTAACTATATGTAGCTATGTGAAATATGTGAGTTACATGGTTGAAGTCCTAAGAAACTAACTTGGAATATAATAGGGCTTCTGCTGGTTTTGGGAACAATACCAGAGACTCCATCTGCAGCACCTTGCGGGAAAACATACAAAGTAATAAAGGTAAAATGAGTCGACCTTTAGTAAATGTTAAATATGTGAGTTACATGGTTGAAGTCCTTAGAAACTAACTTGGAAAATAATAGGGCTTTTGCTGGTTTTGAGGAACAATACCAAGAGACTCCCATCTGCATCATGTAAGCTATATGAAACTGCAGAACAGGTCCTGTTCAAGTGAGCAACGCTTAGGAGGTATATTTCCTATTCGAATGGATATAATTAGGGACATATAGGAATTCCTTAGCCAACAGGCTGAGTGGACGGGCCGGGGACGGCCACCGAAGAGACCGGCATCCGCCGGTGGGTCTCCGCCGGCCCCACGTGAGCCCCCTAGGCAGCGGGGGCCACGGCCAGGTAATGCGCCCAGGTGGGTGGCCACCTGGGCAGTGGGGCGGGGGACTATGCCACAGGCAGGCAACCCAGCCCCTGTCTATGACCACCACCAGGGCCATCAATGGTGCCAGTAACGCCTGGGTGAGACAGCGACCATGCTGGGGCCAGGGGGAGGGCCAGGGGGAGCCCTGGGAAGCTCGGTCCACAGCACACCAAACCTATTCACATATGCAGGTGAAGGCAGTGGGGACGGCAACGGCGGCGAGGAAGGGGAGGGGCCAGCCCTGGAACTTGGGGCGCTCTCTGCCGAGGAGCGCCTACAACGGGAACGCAGGAGCCGCCGCCGCGTCGCGCACCTCACCACTGTCGGGGAACGGCTACTGGAGCAGGGGGAGGAGGACCTGGAAGAGCGGCGCCATTTCTAGACCACCCTGCTGAAGCTCAGGAGGGCAGAGGGCAGAGGGCGAGCGGGAACGCCAGGAGTGGGCGGAGTTCCAGGCCCTGCACCGGGAGACGATGGTCGGACCAGCTGCCTCCCTCGCGACAGCAACAGGGGTCCTGGACCGCATCGCGACAGCCTTGGAGCGGATGACACCCATGGATGGCGACCCTGGCCCCGCCCCTGCCATCCCACCGGCCGAGCCACCCCTTGCGGTTCCCGTTGCTTGTGGAGGCCCCGGTCGCCATGGCACGGGATGGATGGCACGGGATAGATGGTGTTGAGGGCCCCCCTCCACACCGCGGTGCGCGGATCGACAGCAAAAAAGCTCCACGGCCCGGCATTGCCAGCAGGCGCCGTCACGCCGCTCCCTCCACGTGCGCAGCATGGTCGAAAGTGACCAGCTGCGCCCAGGTACCGCCCCTTCCCACCACGCCCCCCTGCCGTCCGGCGCACAGCATAGCGAGGTGTCTGGGGACCGCCCCCGACGTTCCTGGGAAGCCGCACCAACGCCTGCCAGGAGCGCCTATCGCCGGCCACGCTGCCCGTGCTCCCTGGCTACGCCGTGTAGACCCCATTGCCGGCCACATCCTTCGTCCGACATTCCAATGCGCTTCGGCAGGAGTACTACCGTGTCCGCGAGCATAACGACCGGACGGGAGCCGAGCCAGCCATATGCCCGCACTACGGGAGGCTGGCCGATATCTTGGGGATGCGGGGCAGTGGGCGGCCGCAACGGGTGGCACGGAGCCTCAGTGTGCGGCGTGTTCCTCGGCCACCCGATGTGGTGGAGGTTGAGTGGGCGGGCCGGGGACGGCCACCGAAGAGACCGGCATCCGCCGGTGGGGCTCCGCCGGCCCCATGTGAGCCCCCTAGGCAGCAGGGGCCACGGCCAGGTAATGCTCCCAGGTGGGTTGCCACCTGGGCAGTGGGGCGGGGGACTATGCCACAGGCAGACAACCCACCCCCTGTCTATGACCACCACCAGGGCCATCAACGGCGCCAGTATCGCCTGGGTGAGACAGCAACCATGCCGGCCAGACGGACGAGGAGTCGGGCGGGACCCAGGAGACCACGGGTACCGTGGGTCCCCAAGTGGGTGGATTGGGTGGTGTGGGAGGCACGCCAAGAGCCGGCCAGCAGCTGGCTCCCCAGGTGCCTTGGCCCAACGGAGGACTGCCACCCCGGGCCAAGGCACCGCCCTTCGTGTCGCCCGCAGGTGCAGCATGGGGGGACGCCCCGGACAGAAGCCCAGTGTCCCCGAATGTGGCCTCCGAGTCCGAGCGACAGGGGGAGGGCTCTGCAGGTGCATGCCACGGCGCGGAGGGCCAGGGGGGGGCCATGGGAAGCTCGGTCCCCAGCCCACCAAACCTATTCACATATGCAGGTGAAGGCGGTGGGGACGGCAACGGCGGCTAGGAAGGGGAGGGGCCAGCCCTGGAACTCGGGGTGCTCTTTGCCGAGGAGTGCCTACAATGGGAACGCAGGCGCCGCCGCCACATCGCGCTCCTCACCACTGTCGGGGAATGGCTACTGGAGCTGGGGGAGGAGAACCTGGACGAGTGGCACCGTTTCAGGAGTGGGCGGAGTTCCAGGCCCAGCACCGGGAGACAATGGCCGGACCAGCTGCCTCCCTCGCGACAGCAACAGGGGTCCTTGACCGCATCGCGACAGCCTTGGAGCGGATGATTCCCATGGATGGCGACCCTGGCCCCGCCCCTGCCATCCCACCGGCCGAGCCACCCCTTGCGGTTCCCGTTGCGGGGCTTGTGGAGGCCCCAGTCACCATGGTACGGGATGGATGGTGTTGAGGGCCCCCCTCCACTCCGCGGTGCACGGGGCCAGCCACAGGCACTGCCATGGGGGGCCGCCGGCAGCCCCGGGGAGCCCGCGGGCTGCAGCGCTTGTAAACGGCGAAAAATAAATGGCCATCCCGTCATTAGGGTGGCCCTTACCTTCCCCTGTGACTCGTGTCTATCATTCACCTCGCGACCCTTCGTGGATGGCGGTCGAACATTTAGGCAGCCATTGCGTCCCTGACGCGTTGCCCCTGCTGCCATGTGCGCATCCGCTCCTGCCGACTGGGCAGCCCTTCCTCCTTGACCTCGATGCTCTCCCTGGGCGGCATCTCCAGACGGAGTTCATGGCTGTGTGCCTCATAGATGTTGTGCAGGATGACGCAGGCTATGATCACCGGGGTTACGTTCACTATGGCGGCCTGGAGCCAGGAGAGCAGGTATCGCCAGTGCCCTTTCAGACGGCCAAACGCCCGTTCCACGACGTTGCATGCGCGGCACAGACGGACATTGAAGTACGCCTTCACCACGTTCCGTGGCGGGGCGTAGGGTTTCATGAGCCACCGGCGTTGGGGGTATGCCCCATCAGCAACTATGAGGGCTGGCACGCGGACACCCTGCATCGTGACGTTGGGGTTCCCCGGGACATACGCCCCGGCATCCATGGCGGCGCGTAGGTTAGACTGCTGGAAAACGTAGGCGTCGTTCCGCCGACCACCCCAGCCTGCCTACGCATCAACGAAACGGCCTGTGTGATCCACCGTCCCCTGGACGATGACCGAACAGAAGACCTTCCTGGACCCGTATTCATCATAGCGCCTCCCGGGGGCACGGATGGGGATGTGGCAGCCATCGACGGCCCCGATGCAGTGGGGGAACCCTAGGCGGCCGAACCCATCCATGATCTGTGGATGAGAGGGGGAGATAGGCTGCGAGGATGGTGCCCCTTGGTCCATTGGCCACCACTTTGCCCTGCCTTGTACACCTACCTCGCCAACTCCGTCTCCCAGGCGTTCAGAACAGGTCCAAAGTAATAAAGGTAAAATGAGTCGATCTTTAGTAAATGTTGCTTACATTTCGGTACACCGCATTGGTGTAAGTGAAAGCATGCATGCTATATGAATCTGCAGAACAGGTCCTGTTCAAGTGAGCAACGCTTAGCAGGTATATTACCTATTCTTTGTATGGATGTAATCAGGGACATAAAGCCCGCAAGTATTTACGGTTATCATACCCAGTACAAGATAGAATTTCATAATACTATGTAATAATAGAGAATTTGGAAATAGCACTAGTAGCTTTAACTATAAGTAGCAATGTTAAATATGTGAGTTACACGGTTGAAGTCCTAAGAAACTAACTTGGAATATAATAGGGCTTCTGCTGGTTTTGAGAAACAATACCAAGAGACTCCATCTGCACCATGTGATAACGTTGCAGGATCTTTTCTGCTAACTATATGAAGACATACAAAGTAATAAAGGTAAAATGAGTCGGTCTTTTGTAAATGTTGTTTCCATTTCCGTACACCGCATTGGTATAAACGAACGGTGTTTATAGCATGCATGTTATATGAATCTGCAGAACAGGTCCTGTTCAAGTGAGCATATATTAGCAGGTATATTACCTATTCCTTGTATGGATGTAATCAGGGACATAAAGTAATTCCTTAGCCCACAATGTTTCTGGTCATCATACCCTGTAGAAGACAGAATTTCATAATACTACGTAATAAGAGAGAATTTGGAAATAGCACTAGTAGCTTTAACTATATGTAACAATGTTAAATATGTGAATTACACGGTTGAAGTCCTAAGAAACTAACATGGAATATAATAGGGTTTCTGCTGGTTTTGAGAAATAATACCAAGAGACTCCATCTGCAGCATGTGATAAACTTGCGGGATATTTCTGCTAAGTATACGAAGACATACAAAGTAATAAAGGTAAAATGAGTCGGTCTTTTATAAATGTTGTTTACATTTCCGTACACCGCATTGGTATATGTAGCTATATGTAGCAATGTTAAATATTTGAGTTACATAGTTGAAGTCCTAGTAAACTAACTTGGAATATAATTGGGCTACTGCTGGTTATGAGAAACAATACCAGAGACTCCATCTGCAGCATGTGATAACCTCGTGGGATCTTTTCTGCTAACTATATGAAAACATACAAAGTAATAAAGGTAACATGAGTCGATCTTTAGTAAATGTTGTTTACATTTTGGTACACCGCACTGGTGTAAGTGAAAGCATGCATGCTATATGAATCTGCAGAACAGGTCCTGTTCAAGTGAGCCATGCTTAGCAGGTATATTTCCTATTCCTTGTATGGATGTAATCTGGGACATAAAGTTATTCCTTAGCTCACAAGTATTTTAGGCTATCATACCCAGTATAAGATAGATTTTCATGACACTATGTAGTAATAATGGAAAATTTGGAACCAGCACTAGTATCTTTTGCTAGCAAAGGTAAATATGTGAGTTACATGGTTGAAGTCCTACGAAACTAACTTATAATATCATAGGGCTTCTGCTGGTTTTGAGAAACAATACCAAGAGACTCCATCTGTAGCATATGATAACCTTGCGGGATATTTCTGCTAAGTTTACGAAGACATACAAAGTAATAAATGTATTTTACCTGGCCGTGGCCCCCGCTGCCTAGGGGGCTCACGTGGGGCCTGCGGAGCCCCACCGACGGATGCCGGTCTCTTCGGGGGCCATCCCCGGCCCGCCCACTCAGCCTCCACCACCTCGGGCGGCCGGGGAACACGCCGCACACTGAGGCTCCGTGCCACCCGTCGCGGCCTCCCACTGCCCCGCGTCCCCAAGATATCGGCCAGCCTCCGGTAGTGCGGGCATGTGGCTGGCTCGGCTCCCGTCTGGTCGTTATGCTCGCGGACACGGTAGTACTCCTGCCACAGCGCCTTGGACTGTTGGTCGAAGAATGTGGCCGGCAACGGGGTCTACACAGCGTGTCCAGGGAGCACAGGCAGCGTGGCCGGCGATAGGCGCTCCTGGCAGGCGTCGGTGCGTCCGGGGGATGCCGGCTTCACCGGAACATCGGGGGCGGTCCCCACACCCCTCGCGATGCTGTGGGCCGGACGGCAGGGGGGCGTGGTGGGAAGGGGCGGTACCTGGGTGCGTCTGGTCACTTTCGACCATGCTGCGCACGTGGAGGGGTGGCTCGGCCGGTGGGATGGCAGGGGCGGGGCCAGGGTCGCCATCCATGGGAGTCATCCGCTCCAAGGCTGTCGCGATGCGGTCCAGGACCCCTGTTGCTGTCGCGAGGGAGGCAGCTGGTCCGGCCATCGTCTCCCGGAGCAGGACCTGGAACTCCGCCCACTCCTGGCGTTCCCGCTCGCCCTCTGCCCTCCCGAGCTCCAGCAGGGTTGTCTGGAAAGGGCGCCGCTCGTCCAGGTCCTCCTCCCCCTGCTCCAGTAGCCGTTCCCCGACAGTGGTGAGGAGCGCGACGCGGCGGCGGCGCCTGCATTCCCGTTGTAGGCGCTCCTCGGCATAGAGCGCCCCGAGGTCCAGGGCTGGCCCCTCCCCTTCCTCGCCGCCATCACCATCCCCACCGCCTTCACCTGCATATGTGAATAGGTTTGGTTTGCTTGGGACCGAGCTTCCCAGGGCACGCCCCTGTCCCTCCGCGTCGTGGCACGCACCTGCAGAGCCCTGCCCCGGTCGCTCGGACTCGGAGGCCACGTTCAAGGACACTGAGCTTCTGTCCGGGGTGTCCCCCCATGCTGCACCTGCGGGCGACACGAAGGGCGGTGCCTTGGTCCAGGGTGGCAGTCCGCAGTTGGGCCAAGGCACCTGGGGAGCCAGCTGCTGGCCGGCCCTTGGCGCGGCTCCCACACAGCCCATTCCACCCACTTGGGGACCCACGGTACCCGTGGTCTCCTGGGTCCCGCCCGACTCCTCGTCCGTCTGGCCGGCATGGTCGCTGTCTCACCCAGGCGATACTGGCGCCGTTGATGGCCCTGGTGGGGGTCATAGACAGGGGGTGGGTTGCCTGCCTGTGGCATAGTCCCCCGCCCCACTGCCCAGGTGGCCACCCACCTGGGAGCATTAACTGGCACTAGCCTCCGCTGCCTAGGGGGCTCACGTGGGGCCGGCGGAGCCCCACCGGCGGATGACGGTCTCTTCGGTGGCCGTCCCCGGCCCGCCCACTCGGCCTCCACCACCTCGGGCGGCCGGGGAACACGCCGCACACTGAGGCTCTGTGCCACCCGTCGCGGCCGCCAACTGCCCCGCGTACCCAAGATATCGGCCAGCCTCCGGTAGTGCGGGCATGTGGCTTGCTCGGCTCCCGTCCGGTCGTTATGCTCGCGGACACGGTAGTACTCCTGCCACAGCGCCTTGGTCTTCGTCCGACATTCCAAGGCGCTGCGGACTACCCCTTGTGCCCGGAGGTCCCTGGAGACACGTTCGAACACCTCCCGGTTCCTGTGGGACGCATGCAGGGCCTCCTGGATGTCCGGGGCACCCCAGACTTCCAACAGAGCCACGACCTCATGCTCCCTCCAGCTACGGCCCCATCCCCCCTGCTCGCCGGTGCTTGCCGATGCCGACTAGCTAGGGGTCGGGTACTCGTCCGCCAGGCCAGGGGGCCCCTCGGGCGCTGAGGCAGGAATCCTCGGACGGCGTGCTGCCAGGGCCTCCCTGCTCGCTGTGGCCGCGTGCTGTCGCACTAACTAGGTGGCTGGCAACGGGGTCTACACGGCGTGGCCAGGGAGCACAGGCAGCGTGGCCAGTGACAGGTGCTCCTGGCAGGCATCGGTGCGTCCGGGGGTTGCCGGATTCCCAGGAACGTCGGGGGCGGTCCCCACGCCCCTCGCGATACTGTGGGCTGGACGGCAGGGGGGCGTGCTGGGAAGGGGCGGTACCTGGGTGCGGCTGGTCACTTTCGACCATGCTGCGCATGTGGAGTGAGCGGCGTGACGGCGCCCGCTGGCAATGCCGGGCCGCTTTTTTTGCTCCACTGCCTGGCCATGGGCGCGTCACGCCGCCTTATGACTACGGCGCAGGTGGTCAACTGTTTTGACCTCTTCCGAGCGGCCTCGGAATACCTGGAGTCCACCGGGTAATCCCGGACACCCCGCCAGTGCCGGGAGATATTCGAACGGCTCAGGGCCACCTTCTTTGCGGCTCTGCGAGCCATAGCTGCCGGCACTCCAGGGCCGCCTCCGCCACACGCAGACGTCCTCGACCTGATGTGGCCGGAGGCTGGCGCTCCTGTTTGGATGTTACGGCAGAAGGAGGGTGTGTATTGCGGCAACGGGCGACTGTGCGGACCCGGGCCACATGCCTGGCCGTTCTGCGCTGCCTTGCCGTCATGGCCCTGTAGGGACCTCCGGTACCGGCGCCGCTCTCACCGGGTGCCTTTCTTCCCCACTTGCAGGGGGTGCCTCAACGGACTGCTGTGCTGCTGGACCCTCCTCGCCGCCCACGTGAGCTGCCGTCGCGGACCTCCCGCCGCCCTGAAGCTGGACTTTGGGGGGGGTTGGGTGTCGCCGCGTATCCGTCCCCTTAGTTGCCTTCCAGTTCGCCCCTCCCCTTGTTTGCTACCCAGGTCCATCTGCCCCCTTTCTTTTACTGTTTCCCCTCGCGTGTTGTATTTCCTAGACCCCCGTGTTTGTACGGTTTTCTATGCATTGCACTTTTTTACACTTTGACTATTTTATAAAGTTTGTATGTTTCACCCACACCCTCGTCTCTGCTGTCGTTTGTTCTTGGGGGAGGGTTCGGGGATTGGTGGGTGGTCGCTGTGGTGGCCTATGTGCCGTTCCTCATACGGACATGCTGCCCCTCTCCCCCACTGGAGCTCAGCGCCCCGGCCCATTGCATCCAGGGCTCCCCTGCTTCCCCTCCCCTTTGGGGATCTCCGGGCGCCTTTCTATCCCCGTTCCCTTTGGGTGCCCTCTGTGGGTGCCCTCTGCGTTCCAGCAGCCGCTTCGATTCTGGCTCTGCCGCTAAACCCTGAACTCCCCCATTACGCACGCGGCGCCTTCAGCAGCACGTCTGATTGGACCCTGGTTGTCAAGGAAGCTGCGGTTTCTTCCGCGTTCCGATAACGCGACTTTTCCGGCGGCGTGCATCGAATCTGCAGCCCGTTGCTACCGGCACCGTGCGTTATTGGTGATTTTAGTCGCCGCCAATCCACCCCGAATGTGCGTTAAAATCCCCGTGCATAATGGGTCTAAGCGTTGCTCACTTGAACAGGACCTGTTCTGCAGATTCATATAACATGCATGCTATAAACACCTTTCGTTTATACGGAAATGTAAACAACATTTACAAAAGACCAACTCATTTTACCATTATTACTTTGTATTTCTTCGTATACTTAGCAGATATATCCCGTAAGTTTATCACATGCTGCAGATAGAGTCTCTTGGTATTGTTTCTGAAAACCAGCAGAAGCCCTATGATATTATGTTAGTTTCGTAGGACTTCAACCGTGTAACTCACATATTTAACTTTGCTAGCAAAAGCTACTAGTGCTGGTTCCAAATTCTCCATTATTATTACATAGTGTCATGAAAATAAATCTTATACTGGGTATGATAGCCTAAAATACTTGTGGGCTAAGGAATTACTTTATGTCCCAGATTACATCCATCCATGCTGCAGATGGAGTCTCTGGTATTGTTTCTCAAAACCAGCAGAAGCCCTATTATATTCCAAGTTAGTTTCTTAGGACTTCAACCATGTAATTCACATATTTAACATTGCTACATATACCGCATATTCCAATGCGGTGTACGGAAATGTAAACAACATTTACAAAAGACTGACTCATTTTACCTTTATTACTTTGTATGTCTTCGTATACTGAGCAGAAAAGATCCCGCAAGTTTATCACATGCTGCAGATGGAGGCTCTTGGTATTATTTCTCAAAACCAGCAGAAGCCCTATTATATTCCAAGTTAGTTTCTTAGGACTTCAACCATGTAAATCACATATTTAACTTTGCTACATATAGCTAAAGCACCTAGTGCTATTTCCAAATTCTCTATTATTACATAGTATTATAAAATTCTATCTTGTACTGGGTATGATAACCGTAAATACTTGTAGGCTTTATGTCCCTGATTACATCCATACAAGGAATAAGTAATATACCTGCTAAGCATTACACACTTGAACAAGATTCATATAACATGCATGCTATAAACACCTTTTTATTCTACTAGTGCTATTTCCAAATTCTGTATTTGTACATAGTATTATGAAATTCCATGTTCTACTGGGTATGATAAATAGTGGGCTAAGGAATTACTTTATGTCCCAGATTACATACATATAAGGAATAGGAAATATATCTGCTAAGCGTTGCTCAGGACCTGTTCTGCAGATTCATATAGCATGCATGATTTCTACTGGGTATGATAAATAGTGGGCTAACAAATTACTTTATGTCCCAGATTACATCCATACAAGGAATAGGAAATGTACATCCTAAGCGTGGCTCACTTGAACAGGACCTGTTCTGCAGTTTCATATAGCTTACATGCTAAAGACACCCTTTCGTGTATTCCAAAAATGTGAACAACATTTACAAGAGAATGACTCGCCCACTGCCCCGCGTCCCCAAGATATCGGCCAGCCTCCGGTATTGCGGGCATGTGGCTGGCTCGGCTCCCGTCCGGTCGTTATGCTCGCGGACACGGTAGTACTCCTGCCGCAGCGTTTTGGTCTTCGTCCGACATTCCTAGGCGCTGCGGACGACCCCTTGTGCCCGGAGGTACCTGGAGACACGTTCGAACACCTCCCGGTTCCTGTGGGATGCATGCAGGGCCTCCTGGATGTCCGGGGCGCCCCAGACTTCGAACAGAGCCACGACCTCATGCTCCCTCCAGCTAGGGCTCCGTCCCCCCTGCTCGCCGGTGCTTGCCGATGCCGACAAGCTAGGGGTCGGGTACTCGTCCGCCGGGCCAGGGGGCCCCTCGGGCGCTGGGGCAGGAATCCTCGGACGGCGCGCTGCCATGGCCTCCCTGCTCGCTGTGGCCGCGTGCTGTCGCACTAACTAGGTGGCCGGCAACGGGGTCTACACGGCGTGGCCAGGGAGTACGGGCTATTATATTCCAAGTTAGTTTCTTAGGACTTCAATCATGTAACTCACATATTTAAGTTTGCTACATATAGCAAAAGCTATTAGTGCGATTTCCAAATTCTCTGTTATCATTATTACATAGTATTATGAAATTCCTTGTTCTACTGGGTATGATAAATAGTGGGCTAAGGAATGTCCCAGATTACATCCATACAAGGAATAGGAAATGTACCTGCTAAGCATGGCTCACTTGAACAGGACCTGTTCTGCAGATTCATACAGCATGCATGCTTTCACTTACACCAATGCGGTGTACCGAAATGTAAGCAACATTTACTAAAGACCAAGTCGTTTTACGTTTATTACTTTGTATGTCTTTGTATACTTAGCAGAAAAGATCCCGCAAGTTTATCACATGAAGCAGATGGACTCTCTTGCTATTATTTCTCAAAACCAGCAGAAGCCCTATTATATTCCAAGTTAGTTTCTTAGGACTTCAACCGTGTAACTCACATATATAACTTTGCTACATATAGCAAAAGCTATTAGTGCTATTTTCAAATTATCTATTATTAGTACATAGTATTATGAAATTCTATGTTCTATTGGGTATGATAAATAGTGGGCTAAGGAATTACTTTATGTCCCAGATTACATCCATAAAAGGAATAGGAAATATACCTGCTAAGCGTTGCTCACTTGAACAGCACCTTTCTGCACATTCATATAGCATGCATGATTTCTACTGGGTATGATAAATAGTTGGCTATGGAATTACTTTATGTCCCAGATTACATCCATACAAGGAATAGTAAATGTACCTGCTAAACGTTGCTCACTTGAACAGCACCTGTTCTGCACATTCATATAGCATGCATGCTTTCACTTATACCAATGCGGTGTACCGAAATGTAAACAACATTTACTAAAGAACGACTCATTGTACCTTTATTACTTTGTATGTCTTCATATAGTTAGCAGAAAAGATCCCGCAAGGTTATCACATGCTGCAGATGCAGTCTCTTGGTATTGTTTCTCAAAACCATCCGAAGCCCTATGATATTATGTTAGTTTCGTAGGACTTCAACCGTGTAACTCACATATTTAACTTTGCTAGCAAAAGCTACTAGTGCTGGTTCCAAATTCTCTATTATTATTACATAGTGTCATGAAAATCAATCTTATACTGGGTATGATAGCCTAAAATACTTGTGGGCTAAGGAATTACTTTATGTCCCAGATTACATCCATACAAGGAATAGGAAATAGACCTGCTAATCATGTCTCACTTGAACAGGACCTGTTCTGCAGATTCATATAGCATGCATGCTTTCACTTACACCAATGCGGTGTACCGAAATGTAAGCAACATTTACTAAAGATCGACTCATTTTACCTTTATTACTTTGTATGTCATATAGTTATCAGAAAAGATCCTGCAAGGTTATCACATGGTGCAGATGGAGTCTCTTGGTATTTTCTCAAAACCAGCAGAAGCCCTATTATATTCCAAGTTAGTTTCATAGGACTTCAACCATGTAACTCACCTATTTAAGTTTGCTACATATAGCAAAAGCTACTAGTGCGATTTCCAAATTCTCTGTTATCATTATTACATAGTATTATGAAATTCCTTGTTCTACAGGGTATGATAAATAGTGGGCTAAGGAATGTCCCAGATTACATCCATACAAGGAATAGGAAATGTACCTGCTAAGCGTTGCTCACTTGAACAGCACCTGTTCTGCACATTCATATAGCATGCATGCTTTCACTTATACCAATGCGGTGTACCGAAATGTAAACAACATTTACTAAAGATCGACTCATTTTACCTTTATTACTTTGTATGTCTTCATATAGTTAGCAGAAATGAAACCGCAAGTTTATTATATGCTGCAGATGGAGTCTCATGGTATCGTTTCTTAAAACCAGCAGAAGGCCTATGATATTATGTTAGTTTCGTAGGAATTGCACCATGTAACTCACAAATTTAACTTTGCTAGCAAAAGCTACTAGTGCTGTTTCCAAATTCTCTATTATTACTACATAGTGTCATGAAAATGTATCATTCTGGGTATGATAACCTTAAATACCTGGTGGCTAAGGAATTACTATATGTCCCTAATTTTATCCATACAAGGAATAGGAAATATACGTCCTAAGCGTTGCTCACTTGAACAGGACCTGTTCTGCAGTTTCATATAGCTTACGTGATGCAGATGGGAGTCTCTTGGTATTGTTCCTCGAAACCAGCAGAAGCCCTATTATATTCCAAGTTAGTTTCTTAGGACTTCAACCATGTAACTCACATATTTAACATTTACTAAAGGTCGACTCATTTTACCTTTATTACTTTGTATGTTTTCATATAGCAGAAAAGATCGCGCAAGGTGCTGCAGATGGAGTCTCTGGTATTGTTTCTCAAAACCAGCAGAAGCCCTATTATATTCCAAGTTATTTTCTTAGGACTTCAACCATGTAACTCACATATTTAACATTCCTACATATAGTTAAAGCTACTAGTGCTATTTGCAAATTCTCTATTATTATATAGAATTATGAAATGATATCTTGTACTGGGTATGATAACCGTAAATACTTGCGGGCTTTATGTCCCTGATTACATCCATACAAAGAATAGGTAATATACCTGCTAAGCGTTGCTCACTTGAACAGGACCTGTTCTGAAGATTCATATAACATGCATGCTATAAACACCTTTCATTTATACCAATGCGGTGTACGGAAATGTAAACAACATTTACAAAAGACTAACTCATTTTACCTTTATTACTTTTTATGTTTTCGTATACTTAGCAGAAATATCCCGCAAGTTTATCACATGCTGCAGATGGTGTCTCTTGGTATTGTTTCTTAAAACCAGCAGAAGCCCTATGATATTATAGCTACTAGTGCTGTATCCAAATTCTCTATTATTACTACATAGTGTCATGAAAATCTATCTTATACTAGGTATGATAACCTTAAATACCTGTTGGCTAAGGAATTACTATATGTCCCTAATTATATCCATAAAAGGAATACGAAATATACCTCCTAAGTGTTGCTCACTTGAACAAGATTCATATAACATGCATGCTATAAACACCTTTCGTTTATACTACTAGTGCTATTTCCAAATTCTGTATTAGTACATAGTATTATGAAATTCCATGTTCTACTGGGTATGATAAATAGTGGGCTAAGGAATTACTTTATGTCCCAGATTACATCCATATAAGGAATAGGAAATATACCTGCTAAGCGTTGCTCACTTGAACAGGACCTGTTCTGCAGTTTCATATAGCTTACATGCTAAAGACACCCTTTCGTGTATTCCAAAGCGGTGTACCGAAATGTGAACAACATTTACAAGAGAATGTTTTACGTTTATTACTTCGTATGACTTCATATAGTTAGCTGAAAAGATCCAGCAAGTTTATCACATGCTGCAGATGAAGTCTCTTGCTATTGTTTCTCAAAACCAGCAGAAGCCCTATTATATTCCAAGTTAGTTTGTTAGGACTTCAACCATGTTGGACTTCAATATTGCTACATATAGCTAAAGTTACTAGTGCTATTTCCAAATTCTCTATAATTATTACATAGTATTATGAAATTCTATCTTCTACAGGGTATGATAACCGGAATTACTTTATGTCCCTGATTACTTCCATACAAGGAATAGGTAATATACCTGCTATTCATGGGCCTGCAATCCTTCTGGGGAAAAATGTGGCAGGCAGTTGTCGGCAGTGTTTATGATCTGCTTTGGGGTGTCGGTCTCCCTTGTGTGCCTTTTAGTGCTGTGCATCAGGCAGGAAATCCACGCAGGAAGCCTCCTCGCATCACCTGTCATTTCATGGGGGCTTAGCTGAGAGTGCTTTCCTCTGGCAGAGATCCTCAGGGTGTCTGAAGTGGGGTCCATCAACACGCAAGTGAGGCCCAGCTCGTCTGCTTCTTTGAGGATCAGCCGCCAGTTGGAATTCTGGTCTTGGACTGGACCTGTTCTGCAGATTCATATAACATGCATGCTATAAACCGTTCATTTATACCAATGCGGTGTACGGAAATGTAAACAACATTTACAAAAGACCGACTCATTTTACCTTTATTACTTTGTATGTCATATAGTTATCAGAAAAGATCCTGCAAGGTTATCACATGGTGCAGATGGAGTCTCTTGGTATTTTCTCAAAACCAGCAGAAGCCCTATTATATTCCGTTAGTTTCATAGGACTTCAACCATGTAACTCACCTATTTAAGTTTGCTACATATAGCAAAAGCTACTAGTGCGATTTCCAAATTCTCTGTTATCATTATTACATAGTATTATGAAATTCCTTGTTCTACAGGGTATGATAAATAGTGGGCTAAGGAATGTCCCAGATTACATCCATACAAGGAATAGGAAATGTACCTGCTAAGCGTTCCTCACTTGAACAGCACCTGTTCTGCACATTCATATAGCATGCATGCTTTCACTTATAACAATGCGGTGTACCGAAATGTAAACAACATTTACTAAAGATCGACTCATTTTACCTTTATTACTTTGTATGTCTTCATATAGTTAGCAGAAATGAAACCGCAAGTTTATTATATGCTGCAGATGGAGTCTCATGGTATCGTTTCTTAAAACCAGCAGAAGGCCTATGATATTATGTTAGTTTCGTAGGAATTGCACCATGTAACTCACAAATTTAACTTTGCTAGCAAAATCTACTAGTGCTGTTTCCAAATTCTCTATTATTACTACATAGTGTCATGAAAATGTATCATTCTGGGTATGATAACCTTAAATACCTGGTGGCTAAGGAATTACTATATGTCCCTAATTTTATCCATACAAGGAATAGGAAATATACGTCCTAAGTGTTGCTCACTTGAACAGGACCTTCTGCAGTTTCATATAACTTACATGCTAAAGACACCCTTTTGTGTATTCCAAAACGGTGTACCGAAATGTGAACAACATTTACAATGACATTTTACCTTTATTACTTCGTATGACTTCATATAGTTAGCAAAAAAGATCCAGCAAGTTTATCACATGCTGCAGATGGTGTCTCTTGGTACTGTTTCTCAAAACCAGCAGAAGCCCTATTATATTCCAAGTTAGTTTATTAGGACTTCAACCATGTAAATCACATATTTAACATTGCTACATATAGCTAAAGTTACTAGTGCTATTTCCAAATTCTCTATTATTAGTACATAGTATTATGAAATTCTATGTTCTACTGGGTATGATAAATAGTGGGCTAAGGAATTACTTTATGTCCCAGATTACATCCATAAAAGGAATACGAAATATACCTGCTAAGCGTTGCTCACGAACAGGACCTGTTCTGCAGATTCATATAACATGCATGCTATAAACACATTTCATTTATACTACTAGTGCTATTTCCAAATTCTCTATTATTAGTACATAGTATTATGAAATTCCGTGTTCTACTGGGTATGATAAATAGTGGGCTAAGGAATTACTTTATGTCCCAGATTACATCCATACAAGGAATAGTAAATGTACCTGCTAAGCGTTGCTCAATTGATCAGGACCTCTTCTGCAGATTCATATACCATGCATGATTTTTACTGGGTATGATAAATAGTGGGCTAAGGAATTACTTTATGTCCCAGATTACATCCTTAAAAGGAATAGGAAATATACCTGCTAAGCATTGCTCACTTGAACAGGACCTGTTTTGCAGATTCATATAGCATGCATGCTTTCACATATACCTATGCGGTGTACCGAAATGTAAACAACATTTACTAAAGATCATTTTACCTTTATTACTTGGTATGTCTTCATATAGTTAGCAGAAATTATACCGCAAGGTTATGATATGCTGCAGATGGAGTCTCTTGGTATTGTTTCTTAAAACCAGCAGAAGTTATTATTAGTTTCGTAGGACTTAAACCATGTAACTCACAAATTTAACTTTGCTAGCAAAAGCTACTAGTGCTGTATCCAAATTCTCTATTATTACTACATAGAAATCTATATGAAAATCTATCTTATACTGGGTATGATAACCTTAAATACCTGTTGGCAAAGGAATTACTATATGTCCCTAATTATATCCATACGAATAGGAAATATACCTCCTAAGCGTTGCTCACTTGAACAGGACCTGTTCTGCAGTTTCATATAGCTTACGTGATGCAGATGGGAGTCTCTTGTTATTGTTCCTCGAAACCAGCAGAAGCCCTATTATATTCCAAGTTAGTTTCTTAGGACTTCAACCATGTAACTCACATATTTAACATTTATTAAAGGTCGACTCATTTTACCTTTATTACTTTGTATGTTTTCATATAGTTAGCAGAAAAGATCCCGCAAGGTTATCACATGCTGCAAATGGAGTCTCTGGTATTGTTTCTCAAACCAGCAGAAGCCCTATTATATTCGAAGTTAGTTTCTTAGGACTTCAACCATGTAACTTACATATTTAACTTTGCTACATATAGCAAAAGCTACTAGTGCTATTTCCAAATTCTCTATTATTAGTACATAGTATTATGAAATTCCATGTTCTACTGGGTATGATAAACAGTGGGCTATGTCCCAGATAACATGCATACAAGGAATAGGAAATATACCTGCTAAGTGTTGCTCACTTGAACAGGACCTGTTCTGCAGATTCATATAGCATGCATGATTTCTACTGGGTATGATAAATAGAGGGCTAAGGAATTACTTTATGTCCCAGATTACATCCGTACAAGGAATACTAAATGTACCTGCTAAGCGTTGCTCACTTGAACAGGACCTGTTCTGCAGATTCATATAGCATGCATAGTTTCACTAATACCAATGTGGTGTACCGAAATGTAATGGCTAATGGAATTACTGGCGGATGGCACCTTGCCTCCAGGACAGAGAGGCACCCCACCATATTCCCCATCTCGCGTTGCAGGACACCTGTGGCCGTCGCCAGCATTAGAGCATGTACGCCGCCTACCAGGACAGCGATTGCTGATGCCACCTGTGCGGCCACCACCACCGGTACCCTATGGTCCATCGTGTTTCTGGGGCTCACGGCTACGGCGCATGCTCCCTCCCCCTCCATGCCCGGCGGACCCGGCAGGACTGCGCCTGCTTCCGCCCTTCCTGGCTCCGATGTCCGCCGCGGCGCCCGCTTGCCGACACAGCGGCGCGCTAGCCTCGCTTCCTTTGGCCTGCGCATCGACGCCTCGACACCTACCGCTCCGGGTTTTGCCGCCGTCACACCCGTTCCGTGCATAACCGGTATGCTTCACGTCTTCCCCCTCCGCTTTTTACATGTGACCCAAATTCGCCGTTTCGGCGGCCGTGCATAATGGGCCTTAGCAGGTATATTACCTATTCTTTGTATGGATGTAATCACGGACATAAAGCCTGCAAGTATTTACGGTTATCATACCCAGTAAAAGATAGAATTTCATAATACTATGTAACAATAGAGAATTTGGAAATAGCACTAGTAGCTTTAACTATGTAGCAATGTTAAATATGTGAGTTACACGGTTGAAGTCCTAAGAAACTAACTTGGAATATCTTGGAATAACTTGGGCTTCTGCTGGTTTTGAGAAACAATACCAAGAGACTCCATCTGCACCATGTGATAACGTTGCAGGATCTTTTCTGCTAACTATATGAAGACATACCAAGTAATAAAGGTAAAATGAGTCGATCTATGGGAAAGGGTTGTTTACATTTCGGTACACCGCATTGGTATATGTGAAAGCATGCATGCTATATGAATCTGCAGAACAGGTCCTGTTCAATTGAGCAACGCTTAGCAGGTACATTTACTATTCCTTGTATGGATGTAATCCGGGACATAAAGTAATTCCTTAGCCCACTATTTATCATACCCAGTAGAACATGGAATTTTATAATACTATGTACTAATAATAGAGAATTTGGAAATAGCACTAGTAGTATAAACGAAAGGTGTTTATAGCATTATATGAATCGGCAGAACAGGTCCTGTTCAAGTGAGCAACGCTTAGCAGGTATAACCTATTCCTTGTATGGATGTAATCAGGGACAGAAAGCCCACAAGTATTTACGGTTATCATACCCAGTACAAGATAGAATTTCATAATACTATGTAATAATAGAGAATTTGGAACTAGTATTAGTAGCTTTAGCTATATGTAGCAATGTTAAATATGTGAGTTAAACGGTTGAAGTCCTAAGAAACTAACTTGGAATATAATGGGGCTTCTGCTGGTTTTGAGAAACAATACCAAGAGACTCCATCTGCAGCATGTGATAACATTGAGGGATCTTTTCTGCTAACTATATGAAGACATACAAAGTAATAAAGGTAAAATGAGTCGATCTTTAGTAAATGTTGTTTACATTTCGGTACACCGCATTGGTATAAGGGAAAGCATGCATGCTATATGAATGTGCAGAACAGGTGCTGTTCAAGTGAGCAACGCTTAGCAGGTACATTTACTATTCCTTGTATGGATGTAATCTGGGACATTCCTTAGCCCACTATCATACCCTGTAGAACATGGAATTTCATAATACTATGTTCTAATAATAGAGAATTTGGAAATAGCACTAGTAGCTTTTGCTATATGTAGCAATGTTAAATATGTGAGTTACACGGTTGAAGTCCTAAGAAACTAAATTGGAATATAATAGGGCTTCTGCTGGTTTTGAGAAACAATACCAAGAGACTCCATCTGCAGCATATGATAACCTTGCGGGATCTTTTCTGCTAACTATATGAAGACATACAAAGTAATAAAGGTAAAATGAGTCAATCTCATGCGGTCCAGGACCCCGATGCGGTCCAGGACCCCTGTTGCTGTCGCGAGGGAGGCAGCTGGTCCGGCCATCGTCTCCCGGTGCAGGGCCTGGAACACCGCCTACTCCTGGCGTTCCCGCTCGCCCTCTGCCCTCTGCCCTCCTGAGCTTCAGCAGGGTGGTCTAAAAACGGCGCCGCTCGTCCAGGTCCTCCTCCCCCTGCTCCAGTAGCCGTTCCCCGACAGTGGTGAGGAGCGCGACGCGGCGGCGGCTCCTGCGTTCCCATTGTAGGCGCTCCTCGGCAGAGAGCGCCCCACGTTCCAGGGCTGGCCCCTCCCCTTCCTCGCCGCCGTTGCCGTCCCCACTGCCTTCACCTGCATATGTGAATAGGTTTGGTGTGCTGTGGACCGAGCTTCCCAGGGCTCCCCCTGGCCCTCCGCGCCGTGGCACGCACCTGCAGAGCCCTCCCCCTGTGGCTCGGACTCGGCCACGTTCGGGGACACTGGGCTTCTGTCCGGGGCGTCCCCCCATGCTGCACCTGCGGGTGACACGAAGGGCGGTGCCTTGTCCCGGGGTGGCAGTCCGCCGTTGGGCCAAGGCACCTGGGGAGCCAGCTGCTGGCCGGCCCTTGGCACGGCTCCCACACCACCCATTCCACCCACTTGGGGACCCACGGTTCCCGTGGTCTCCTGGATCCCGCCCGACTCTTCGTCCGTCTGGCCGGCATGGTCGCTGTCTCCCCCAGGCGTTACTGGCACCATTGATGGCCCTGGTGGTGGTCATAGACAGGGGGTGGGTTGCCTGCCTGTGGCATAGTCCCCCGCCCAACTGCCCAGGTGGCTACCCACCTGGGAGCATTACCTGGCCGTGGCCCCCGCTGCCTAGGGGGCTCACGTGGGGCCGGCGGAGACCCACCGGCGGATGCCGGTCTCTTCGGTGGCCGTCCCCGGCCCGTCCACTCAGCCTGTTGGCTAAGGAATTCCTATATGTCCCTAATTATATCCATTCGAATAGGAAATATACCTCCTAAGCGTTGCTCACTTGAACAGGACCTGTTCTGCAGTTTCATATAGCTTACATGATGCAGATGGGAGTCTCTTGGTATTGTTCCTCAAAACCAGCAGAAGCCCTATTATTTTCCAAGTTAGTTTCTAAGGACTTCAACCATGTAACTCACATATTTAACATTTACTAAAGGTCGACTCATTTTACCTTTATTACTTTGTATGTTTTCATATAGCAGAAAAGGTCCCGCAAGGTGCTGCAGATGGAGTCTCTGGTATTGTTCCCAAAACCAGCAGAAGCCCTATTATATTCCAAGTTAGTTTCTTAGGACTTCAACCATGTAACTCACATATTTCACATAGCTACATATAGTTAAAGCTACTAGTGCTATTTCCAAATTCTCTATTATTATATAGTATTATGAAATTCTATCTTGTACTGGGTATGATAACCGTAAATACTTTCCTGCTTTATGTCCCTGATTACATCCATTCAAAGAATAAGTAATATACCTAATAAGCGTTGCTCACTTGAACAGGACCTGTTCTGCAGATTCATATAACATGCATGCTATAAACACCTTTCATTTATACCAATGCGGTGTACGGAAATGTAAACAACATTTACAAAAGACCAACTGATTTTTCCTTTATTAGGTGTATCTCTTCGTATACTTAGCAGAATTATCCCGCATGTTTATCACATGCTGCAGATGGAGTCTCTTGGTATTGTTTCTTAAAACCAGCAGAAGACCTATGATATTATAAATTAGTTTTGTAGGATTTCAACCATGTAACTCACATTTTTAACTTTGCTTGCGAAAGCTTCTAGTGCTGGTTCCAAATTCTCTATTATTACTACATAGTGGAATTTCTACTGGGTATGATAAATAGAGGGCTAAGGAATTACTTTATGTCCCAGATTACATCTGTACAAGGAATACTAAATGTACCTGCTAACCGTTGCTCACTTGAACAGGACCTGTTCTGCAGTTTCATATAGCATGCATGGTTTCACTAATACCAATGCGGTGTACCGAAATGTAATGGTTAATGGAATTACTGGCGGATGGCACCTCGCCTACAGGACAGAGAGGCACCCCACCATATTCCCCATCTCCGCCATGCGTGCATGGCTCAGCGCCGCCTCCGCTTCCTTTTTCGCCGCTCGCGTTGCAGGATACCTGTGGCCGTCGCCAGCATTAGAGCGTGTACGCCGCCTACTATGACAGCGATTGCTGATGCCACCTGTGCGGCCACCACCACCGGTACCCTATGGTCCATCGTGTTTCTGGGGCTCACGGCTACGGCGCTTGCTCCCTCCCCCTCCATGCCCAGCGGACCCGGCAGGACTGCGCCTGCGCAGTCTGCTTCCGCCCTTCCTGGCTCCGATGTCCGACGCGGCGCCTGCTTGCCGACGCAGCGGCGCGGTAGCCTCGCTTCCTTTGGCCTGCGCATCGACGCCTCGACACCTACCGCTCCGGGTTTTGCCGCCGTCACAGCCGTTCTGTGCATAACCGGTATGCTTCGCGTCTTCCCCCTCTGCTTTTTCCATGTGACCCAAATTCGCCGTTTCAGCGGCCGTGCATAATGGGCCTTAGCAGGTATATTACCTATTCTTTGAATGGATGTAATCAGGGACTTAAAGCCTGCAAGTATTTACGGTTATCATACCAATACAAGATAGAATTTCATAATACTATGTAACAATAGAGAATTTGGAAATAGCACTAGTAGCTTTAACTATAAGTTGTTATTGTTGTTGTTGTTATGTGCGAAGTCGTGTCCGACCCATCGCGACCCCATGGACAATGATCCTCCAGGCCTTCCTGTCCTCTACCATTCCCCGGAGTCCATTTAAGTTTGCACCTACTGCTTCAGTGACTCCATCCAGTCACCTCATTCTCTGTCGTCCCCTTCTTCTTTTGCCCTCGATCGCTCCCAGCATTAGGCTCTTCTCCAGGGAGTCCTTCCTTCTCATGAGGTGGCCAAAGTATTTGAGTTTCATCTTCAGGATCTGGCCTTCTAAAGAGCAGTCAGGGCTGATCTCCTCTAGGACTGACCGGTTTGTTTGCCTTGCAGTCCAAGGGACTCGCAAGAGTCTTCTCCAGCACCAGAGTTCAAAAGCCTCAATTCTTTGACGCTCGGCCTTCCTTATGGTCCAACTCTCGCAGCCATACATTGCAACTGGGAATACCATAGCCTTGACTAAACGCACTTTTGTTGGCAGGGTGATGTCTCTGCTTTTTAGGATGCTGTCTAGATTTGCCATAGCTTTCCTCCCCAGGAGCAAGCGTCTTTTAATTTCTTTGCTGCAGTCCCCATCTGCAGTGATCTTGGAGCCCAGGAAAATAAAATCTGTCACTATCTCCATTTCTTCCCCATCTATAACTATAACTATAAGTAGCAATGTTAAATATGTGAGTTACACGGTTGAAGTCCTAGGAAACTAACTTGGAATATAATAGGGCTTCTGCTGGTTTTGAGAAACAATACCAAGAGACTCCATCTGCACCATATGATAACGTTGCAGGATCTTTTCTGCTAACTATATGAAGACATACAAAGTAATAAAGGTAAAATGAGTCGGTCTTTTGTAAATGTTGTTTACATTTCCGTACACCGCATTGGTATATGTAGCTATATGTAGCAATGTTAAATATTTGAGTTACATAGTTGAAGTCCTAGTAAACTAACTTGGAATATAATAGGGCTTCTGCTGGTTTTGAGAAACAATACCAGAGACTCCATCTGCAGCATGTGATAACCTTGTGGGATCTTTTCTGCTAACTATATGAAAACATACAAAGTAATAAAGGTAACATGAGTCGATCTTTAGTAAATGTTGTTTACATTTTGGTACACCGCACTGGTGTAAGTGAAAGCATGCATGCTATATGAATCTGCAGAACAGGTCCTGTTCAAGTGAGCCATGCTTAGCAGGTATATTTCCTATTCATTGTATGGATGTAATCTGGGACATAAAGTTATTCCTTAGCCCACAAGTATTTTAGGCTATCAAACCCAGTATAAGATAGATTTTCATGACACTATGTAGTAATAATGGAGAATTTGGAACCAGCACTAGTAGCTTTTGCTAGCAAAGTTAAATATGTGAGTTACATGGTTGAAGTCCTACGAAACTAACTTATAATATCATAGGGCTTCTGCTAGTTTTAAGAAACAATACCAAGAGACTCCATCTGCAGCATGTGATAAACTTGCGGGATATTTCTGCTAAGTATACGAAGACATACAAAGTAATAAATGTATTTTACCTGGCTGTGGCCCCCGCTGCCTAGGGGGCTCACGTGGGGCCGGCGGACCCCACCGACGGATGCCGGTCTCTTCGGTGGCCGTCCCCGGCCCGCCCCCTCAGCCTCCACCACCTCGGGCGGCCGGGGAACACGCCGCACACTGAGGCTCCGTGCCACCCGTCGTGGCCACCCACTGCCCCGCGTCCCCAAGATATCGGCCAGCCTCCGGTAGTGCGGGCATGTGGCTGGCTCGGCTCCCATCCGGTCGTTATGCTCGCGGACACGGTAGTACTCCTGCCGCAGCGCCTTGGAATGTCGGACGAAGAATGTGGCCGGCAACGGGGTCTACACGGCGTGGCCAGGGAGCACGGGCAGCGTGGCCGGCCATAGGTGCTCCTGGCAGCCGTCGGTGCGTCCGGGGGATGCCGGCTTCCCCGGAACGTCGGGGGCGGTCCCAACACCCCTCACGATGCTGTGTGCCGGACAGCAGGGGGGCGTGGTGGGAAGGGGCGGTACCTGGGCGCGTCTAGTCACTTTCGACCATGCTGCGCACGTGGAGGGGTGGCTTGGCCGGTGGGATGGCAGGGGCGGGGCCAGAGTCGCCATCCATGGGAGTCGCGATGCGGTCCAGGACCCCTGTCGCGATGCGGTCCAGGACCCCTGTTGCTGTCATGAGGGAGGCAGCTGGTCCGGGAATCGTCTCCCGGTGCAGGGCATGGAACTCCGCCCACTCCTGGCGTTCCCGCTCGCCCTCTGCCCTCCTGAGCTCCAGCAGGGTTGTCTGGAAACAGCGCAGCTCGTCCAGGTCCTCCTCCCCCTGCTCCAGTAGCCGTTCCCCGACAGTGGTGAGGAGCGCGACGCGGCGGCGGCGCCTGCGTTCCCGTAGTAGGCGCTTCTCGGTAGAGAGCGCCCCAAGGTCCAGGGATGGCCCCTCCCCTGCCTCGCCGCCGTCGCCGTCCTCACCGCCTTCACCGGCATATGTGAATAGGTTTGATTTGCTGGGGACCGAGCTTCCCAGGGCACCCCCCTGGCCCTCCGGGCCGTGGCACGCACCTGCAGAGCCCTGCCCCGGTCGCTCAGACTCGGAGGCCACGTTCGGGGACACTGGGCTTCTGTCCGGGGCGTCCCCACATGCTGCACCTGAGGGCGACACGAAGGGCGGTGCCTTGGCCCGGGGTGGCAGTCCGCCATTGGGCCAAGGCACCTGGGGAGCCAGCTGCCGGCCGGCCCTTGGCGCGGCTCCCACACAACCCATTCCACCCACTTGGGGACCCACGGTACCCGTGGTCTCCTGGGAACCGCCCGACTCCTCGTCAGTCTGGCCGGCATAGTCGCTGTCTCCCCCAGGCGATACTGGCCCCGTTGATGGCCCTGGTGGGGGTCATAGACAGGGGGTGGGTTGCATGCCTGTGGCGTAGTCCCCCGCCCCACTGCCCAGGTGGCCACCCACCTGGGAGCAGTAACTGGCCCTAGCCCCCGCTGCCTAGGGGGCTCATGTGGGGCAAGCGGAGCCCCACCGGCGGATGCCGGTCTCTTCGGTGGCCGTCCACGGCACGCCCACTCAGCCTCCACCACCTTGGGCGGCCGGGGAACACGCCGCACACTGAGGCTCCGTGCCACCCGTCGCGGCCGCCCACTGCCCCGCGTCCCCAAGATATTGGCCAGCCTCCGGTAGTGCGGGCATGTTGCTGGCTCGGCTCCCGTCCGGTCGTTATGCTCGCGGACACGGTAGTACTCCTGCCACAGCGCCTTGGTCTTCGTCCGACATTCCAAGGCGCTGCGGACGACCCCTTGTGCCCAGGGGTCCCTGGAGACACGTTCGAACCCCTCCCGGTTCCTGTGGGATGCATGCAGGGCCTCCTGGATGTCCGGGGCGCCCCAGACTTCGAACAGAGCCACGGCCTCATGCTCCCTCCAGCTAGGGCTCCGTCCCCCCTGCTCGCCGGTGCTTGCCGATGCCGACGAGCTAGGGGTCGGGTACTCTTCCGCCGGGCCAGGGGGCCCCTCGGGCACTGGGGCAGGAATCCTCGGACGGCGCGCTGCCATGGCCTCCCTGCTCGCTGTGGCCGCGTGCTGTCGCACTAACTAGGTGGCCGGCAACGGGGTCTACACGGCGTGGCCAGGGAGCACGGGCAGCGTGGCCGGTGATAGGCGCTCCTGGCAGGCGTCGGTGTGTCCGGGGGATGCCGGCTTCCCAGGAACATCGGGGGCGGTCCCCACGCCCCTCGCGATACTGTGGGCCGGACGGCAGGGGGTCGTGGTGGGAAGGGGCGGTACGTGGGCGCGTCTGGTCACTTTCGACCATGCTTGCGCACGTGGAGGGATCGGCGTGACGGCGCCCGCTGGCAATGCCAGGCCGTGGAGCTTTTTTTGCTCCACAGCCTGGCCATGGGCGCGTCACGCCGCCTTATGACTACGGCGCAGCTGGTCAACTGTTTTGACCTCTTCCGAGCGGCCTCGGAATACCTGGAGGCTGCCGGGTACTCCCGGACACCCGACCAGTGCCGGGAGAAATTCGAACGGCTCAGGGCCACCTTCTTTGCGGCTCTGCGAGCCATAGCTGCCGGCACTCCAGGGCCGCCTCCGCCACACGCAGACGTCCTCGACTTGATGTGGGCGGAGGCTGGCGATCCTGTATGGATGTTACGGCAGCAGGAGGGTGTGTATGGCGGCAATGGGCGACTGTGCGGATCTGGGCCACATGCCTGGCCGTTCTGCGCTGCCTTGCCGTCATGGCCCTGTAGGGACCTCCGGTATCGGCGCCGCTCTCTCCGGGTGCCTTTCTTCCCCACTTGCAGGGGGTGCCTCAACGGACTGCTGTGCTGCCAGACCCTCCTCGCCGCCCACGTGAGTTGCCGTTGCGGACCTCCCGCCGCCCTGAAGCTGGACTTTGGGGGGGCGTTGGGTGTCGCCGCGTAGCCGTCCCCTTAGTTGCCTCCCAGTTCGCCCCTCCCCTTGTTTGCTACCCCGGTCCATCTGCCCCCTAGGTCGTCCGCTTTCTTTTACTTTTTCCCCTCGCGTGTTGTATTTCCTAGACCCCCCTGTTTGTACGGTTTTCTATGCATTGCACTTTTTTACACTGTATTAACTATTTTATAAAGTTTGTATGTTTCACCCACTCCCTCGTCTCTGTTGTCGTTTGTGCTTGGGGGAGGGTTCGGGGATTGGTGGGTGGTCGCTGTGGTGGCCTCTGTGCCGTTCCTTATAGGGACATGCTGCCCCTCTCCCCCGCTGGAGCTCAACGCCCCGGCCCGTTGCATCCAGGGCTCCCCTGCTTCCCCTTCCCTTTGGTGATCTCCGGGCGCCTTTCTATCCTCGTTCCCTTTGGGTGCCCTCTGTGGTGCGGCGTTCCAGCAGCCGCTTCGATTCTGGCTCTGCCGCTGAACCCGGAACTCCCCGATTACGCATGCGGCGCCTTCGGCGCCACGTCTGATTGGTCCCTGGTTGTCAAGGAAGCTGCGGTTTCTCCCGCGTTCCGCTAACGCGACTTTTCCGGCGGCGTGCATCGAATCTGCAGCCCATTGCCGCCGGCACCGTTCGTTATCGGTGATTTTAGTCGCCGCCATTCCATCCCCGTTCCCTTTGGGTGCCCTCTGTGGCGCGGCGTTCCAGCAGCCGCTTCGATTCTGGCTCTGCCGCTAAACCCGGAACTCCCTGATTACGCACGCGGCGCCTTCGGTACCACGTCTGATTGGACCCTGGTTGTCAAGGAAGCTGCGGTTTCTTCCGCGTTCCGCTAACGCGACTTTTCCGGCGGCGTGCATCGAATCTGCAGCCCGTTGCCGACGGCACTGTGCGTTAGTTTCGTAGGACTTCAACCGTGTAACTCACATATTTAACTTTGCTAGCAAAAGCTACTAGTGCTGGTTCCAAATTCTCCATTATTACTACATAGTGTCATGAAAATCAATCTTATACTGGGTATGATAGCCTAAAATACTGTGGGCTAAGGAATTACTTTATGTACCTTGCGGTATCAATTCTGCTAACTATATGAAGACATACAAAGTAATAAAGGTAAAATGAGTCGCTCTTTAGTAAATGTTGTTTACATTTACTCCTGGGAATTGTAGTCCATGGACATCTGGAGGGCCGCAGTTTGACTACCCCTGAGTTACATGGTTGAAGTCCTATGAAACTAACTTGGAATATAATAGGGCTTCTGGTGGTTTTGAGAAAATACCAAGAGACTCCATCTGCACCATGTGATAACCTTGCAGGATCTTTTCTGCTAACTATATTACATACAAAGTAATAAAGGTAAAATGAGTCGGTCTTTTGTAAATGTTGTTTACATTTCCGTACACCGCATTGGTATAAATGAACGGTGTTTATAGCATGCATGTTATATGAATCTGCAGAACAGGTCCAGTTCAAGTGAGCATCGCTTAGCAGGTATATTACCTATTCCTTGTATGGATGTAATCAGGGACATAAAGTAATTCCGGTTATCATACCCTGTAGAAGATAGAATTTCATAATACTATGTAATAATGATAGAGAATTTAGAAATAGCACTAGTAACTTTAGCTATATGTAGCAATGTTAAATATGTGATTTACATGGTTGAAGTCCTAACAAACTAACTTGGAATATAATAGGGCTTCTGCTGGTTTTGAGAAACAATAGCAAGAGACTTCATCTGCAGCATGTGATAAACTTGCTGGATCTTTTCTGCTAACTATATGAAGTCATACGAAGTAATAAACGTAAAACATTCTCTTGTAAATGTTCACATTTCGGTACACCGCTTTGGAATACACGAAAGGGTGTCTTTAGCATGTAAGCTATATGAAACTGCAGAACAGGTCCTGTTCAAGTGAGCAACGCTTAGGATGTACATTTCCTATTCCTTGTATAGATGTAATCTGGGACATAAAGTAATTTGTTAGCCCACTATTTATCATACCCAGTAGAAATCATGCATGCTATATGAATCTGCAGAACAGGTCCTCTTCAAGTGAGCAACGCTTAGCAGGTATATTTCCTATTCCTTATATGGATGTAATCTGGGACATAAAGTAATTCCTTAGCCCACTATTTATCATACCCAGTAGAACATGGAATTTCATAATACTATGTACTAATACAGAATTTGGAAATAGCACTAGTAGTATAAACGAAAGGTGTTTATAGCATGCATGTTATATGAAGTGTGTAATGCTTAGCAGGTATATTACCTATTCCTTGTATGGATGTAATCAGGGACATAAAGCCTACAAGTATTTACGGTTATCATACCCAGTACAAGATAGAATTTCATAATACTATGTAATAATAGAGAATTTGGAAATAGCACTAGGTTCTTTAGCTATATGTAGCAAAGTTAAATATGTGATTTACATGGTTGAAGTCCTCAGAAACTAACTTGGAATATAATAGGGCTTCTGCTGGTTTTGAGAAACAATACCAAGAAACTCCATCTGTAGCATGTGATAACCTGGGGGGTTCTTTTCTGCTAACTATATGAAAACAGACAAAGTAATAAAGGGAAAATGAGTCGATCTTTAGTTAATGTTGCTTACATTTCTGTACGCATTGGTATAAGTGAAAGCATGCATGCTATATGAATTTGCAGAACATGGAATTTCATAATACTATGTTCTAATAATAGAGAATTTGGAAATAGCACTAGTAGCTTTTGCTATATGTAGCAAAGTTAAATATGTGATTTACATGGTTGAAGTCCTAAGTAACTAACTTGGAATATAATAGGGCTTCTACTGGTTTTGAGAAATAATACCAAGAGCCTCCATCTGCAGCATGTGATAAACTTGCGGGATCTTTTCTGCTCAGTATACGAAGACATACAAAGTAATAAAGGTAAAATGAGTCGGTCTTTTGTAAATGTTGTTTACATTTCCGTACACCGCATTGGTATATGCGGTATATGTAGCAATGTTAAATATGTGAGTTACATGGTTGAAGTCCTAAGAAACTAACTTGGAATATAATAGGGCTTCTGCTGGTTTTGAGAAACAATACCAGAGACTCCATCTGCAGCATGTGATAACCTTGCGGGATCTATTCTGCTAACTATATGAAAACATACAAAGTAATAAAGGTAAAATGAGTCGATCTTTAGTAAATGTTGCTTACATTTCGGTACACCGCATTGGTGTAAGTGAAAGCATGCATGCTATATGAATCTGCAGAACAGGTCCTGTTCAAGTGAGACATGATTAGCAGGTCTATTTCCTATTCCTTGTATGGATGTAATCTGGGACATAAAGTAATTCCTTAGCCCACAAATATTTTAGGCTATCATACCCAGTATAAGATTGATTATCATGACACTATGTAATAATAATAGAGAATTTGAAAAAAGCACTAGTAGCTTTTGCTAGCAAAGTTAAATATGTGAGTTACACGGTTGAAGTCCTACGAAACTAACATAATATCATAGGGCTTCTGCTGGTTTTGAGAAACAATACCAAGAGACTCCATCTGCAGCATGTGATAAACTTACGGGTTATTTCTGCTAAGTATACGAAGACATACAAAGTAATAAAGGTAAAATGAGTCGGTCTTTTGTAAATGTTGTTTACATTTCTGTACACAGCACTGGTATAAAGGAAAGGTGTTTATAGCATGCATGTTATATGAATCTGCAGAACAGGTCCTGTTCATGTGAGCAACGCTTAGACCCATTATGCACGGGGATTTTAACGCACATTCGGGGTGGAATGGCGGTGACTAAAATCACCGATAACGCACGGTGCCAGCGGCAACGGGCTGCAGATTCGATGCACGCCACTGGAAAAGTTGCGTTAGCGGAACGCGGAAGAAACCGCAGCTTCCTTGACAACCAGGGTGCAATCAGACGTGGTACCGAAGGCGCCGCGTGCGTAATCGGGGAGTTCCGGGTTTAGCGGCAGAGCCAGAATCAAAGCGGCTGCTGGAACGCCGCACCACAGAGGGCACCCAAAGGGAACGGGGATAGAAAGGCGCCCAGAGATCCCCAAAGGGGAGGGGAAGCAGGGGAGCCCTGGATGCAATGGGCTGGGGCGCTGAGCTCCAGCGGGGGAGAGGGGCAGCATGTCCCTATGAGGAACGGCACAGAGGCCACCACAGCGACCACCCACCAATCCCCGAACCCTCCCGCAAGCACAAACGACAGCAGAGACGAGGGTGTGGGTGAAACATACAAACTTTATAAAATAGTCAAAACAGTGTAAAAAAGTGCAATGCATAGAAAACCGTACAAACACGGAGGTCTAGGAAATACAACACGCGAGGGGAAACAGTAAAAGAAAGGGGACGACCTACGGGGCAGATGGACCGAGGTAGCAAACAAGGGGAGGGGCGAACTGGGAGGCAACTAAGGGGACGGCTACGCGGCGACACCCAACCCCCCAAAGTCCAGCTTCAGGGCAGCGGGAGGTCCGCGACGGCAGCTCACGTGGGTGGCGAGGTGGGTCCGGCAGCACGGCAGTCCGTTGAGGCACCCCCTGCAAGTGGGGAAGAAAGGCACCCGGTGAGAGCGGCGCCGGTACCGGAGGCCCCTACAGGGCCATGACAGCAAGGCAGCGCAGAACGGCCAGGCATGTGGCCCGGGTCCGCACAGTCGCCCATTGCCGCCATACACACCCTCCTGCTGCCGTAACATCCATACAGGAGCCCCAGCTTCGGCCCACATCAGGTCGAGGACGTCTGCGTGTGGCGGAGGCGGCCCTGGAGTGCCGGCAGCTATGGCTCGCAGAGCCGCAAAGAAGGTGGCCCTGAGCCGTTCGAATTTCTCCCGGCATTGGCGGGGTGTCTGGGAGTACCCGGCGGACTCCAGGTATTCCGAGGCCGCTCGGAAGAGGTCAAAACAGTTGACCAGCTGCGCCATAGTCATGAGGCAGCATGACGTGCCCATGGCCAGGCAGTGGAGCAAAAAAATCTCCACGGCCCGGCATTGCCAGCGGGCGCCGTCACGCTGCTCCCTCCACGTGCGCAGCATGGTCAAAAGTGACCAGCCGCGCCCAGGTACCGCCCCTTCCCACCACGACCCCCTGCCGTCCGGCCCACAGTATCGCGAGGGGCGTGGGGACCGCCCCCAACGTTCCTGGGAAGCCGGCATCCCCCGGACGCACCGACGCCTGCCATGAGCGCCTGTCGCCGGCCACGCTGCCCTGCTCTGCCGGCCCCACGTGAGACCCCTAGTCAGCGGGGGCCACGGCCAGGTAAAGCTCCCAGGTGGATGGCCACCTGGGCAGTGGGGCGGGGGACTATGCTACAGGCAGGCAACCCACCCCCTGTCTATGACCACCACCAGGGCCATCAACGGAGCCAGTATCGCCTGGGAGAGACAGCGACCATGCCAGCCAGACGGACGAGGAGTCGGGCGGGACCCAGGAGACCACGGGTACCGTGGGTCCCCAAGTGGGTGGAATGGGTGGTGTGGGAGCCGTGCCCAGGGCTGGCCAGCAGCTGGCTCCCCAGGTGCCTTGGCCCAACGGCGGACTGCCACCCCGGGCCAAGGCACCGCCCTTCGTGTCACCCACAGGTGCAGCATGGGGGGACGCCCCGGACAGAAGCCCAGTGTCCCCGAACGTGGCCGAGTCCGAGCGACAGGGGGAGGGCTCTGCAGGTGCATGCCACGGCGCGGAGGGCCAGGGGGGGCCCTGGGAAGCTTGGTCCCCAGCACACCAAACCTATTCCCATATGCAGGTGAAGTCGGTAGGGACAGCAACGGCGGCGAGGAAGGGGAGGGGCCAGCCCTGGACCTCGGGGCGCTCGCTGCCGAGGAACGCCTACAACAGGAACGCAGGCGCCGCCGCCTCTTCGCGCTCCTCACCACTGTCGGGGAACGGCTACTGGAGCAGGGGGAGGAGGACCTGGACGAGCGGCGCCATTTCTAGACCACCCTGCTGGAGCTCAGGAGGGCGGAGGGCGAGCGGGAACGCCAGGAGTGGGCGGAGTTCCAGGCCCTGCACTAGGAGACGATGCCCGGACCAGCTGCCTCCCTCGCGACAGCAACAGGGGTCCTGGACCGCATCGCGACACCCTTGGAGTGGATGACACACATGGATGGTGACCCTGGCCCCGCCCCTGCCATCCCACCGGGCGAGCCACCCCTTGCTGTTCCCGTTGCGGGGCTTGTGGAGGCCCCGGTCGCCATGGCACGGGATGGATGGTGTTGAGGGTCCCCCTCCACACCGCGGTGCACGGGGGCGAACCACGGGCACCGCCACGGGGGGCCGACGGTGGCCCCGGGGAGCCCGCGGGCTGCGGCGCTTGTAAACGGCAAAAAATAAATGGCCATCCCGTCATTAGTTTGGCCCTTACCTTCCCCTGTGACTCGTGTCCATCATTCAGCTGGCGCCCCTTCGTGGCCGGCGGTCGAACATGTAGGCAGCCACTGTGTACCTCACGCGTTGCCCCTTCTGCCGTTTGCGCAGCCGCTCCCGCCGACTAGGCAGCCCTTCCTCCTCGACCTCGATGATCTCCCTGGGCGGCATCTCCAGACGGAGTTCATGGCCGTGTGCCTCGCAGATGTTGTGCAGGATGACGCAGGCTACGGGGTTACGTTCACTATGGCCTCCTGGAGCCAGGAGAGCAGGCATCGCCAGTGCCCTTTCAGATGGCCGAACGCCCGTTCCACGACGTTGTGTGCACGGCACAGACGGCCATTGAAGTACGCCTTCACCGCGTTCCGTGGCGGGGCGTAGGGTTTCATGAGCCACCGGCGTTGGGGGTATGCCCCATCAGCAACTATGAGGGCTGGCACGCGGACACCCTGCATCGTGACGGTGGGGTTCCCCGGGACATACGCCCCGGCGTCCATGGCGGCGCGTAGGTTAGACTGCTGGAAAACGAAGGCGTCGTTCCGCCGACCACCCCAGCCTGCCTCCGCATCAATGAAACGGCCTGTGTGATCCACCTTCCCCTGGAGGATGACCGAACAGAAGACCTTCCTGTTCCCGTATTCGTCGTAGCGCCTCCCGGGGGCACGAATGGGGATGTGGCAGCCATCGACGGCCCCGATGCAGTGGGGGAACCCTAGGCGGTCGAACCCATCCATGATCTGTGGATGAGAGGGGGAGTTAGGCTGCGGGGATGGTGCCCCTTGTTCCTGTTGGCCGCCACTGTGCCCTGCCTTGTACACCTACTTCGCCGACCCCATCTCCCAGGCGTGCAGAACAGGTCCAAAGTAATAAAGGTAACATGAGTCGATCTTTAGTAAATGTTGTTTACATTTTGGTACACCGCACTGGTGTAAGTGAAAGCATGCATGCTATATGAATCTGCAGAACAGGTCCTGTTCAAGTGAGCAACGCTTAGCAGGTAGATTTCCTATTCCTTGTATGGATGTAATCTGGGAAATAAAGTAATTCCCTAGCCCAATATTTATCATACCCAGTAGAACATGGAATTTCATAATAGTATGTACTAATAATAGAGAATTTGGAAATAGCACTAGTAGTATAAACGAAAGGTTTTTATAGCATGCATGTTATATGAATCTGCAGAACAGGTCCTGTTCGTGAGCAATGCTTAGCAGGTATATTACCTATTCCTTGTACGGATGTAATTAGGGACATGAAGCCCACAAATATTTACGGTTATCATACCCAGTACATTTCATAAAACTATGTAATAATAGAGAATTTGGAAATAGTATTAGTAGCTTTAGCTATATGTAGCAATGTTAAATATGTGAGTTACACGGTCGAAGTCCTAAGAAACTAACTTGGAATATAATAGGGCTTCTGCTGGTTTTGAGAAACAATATAAGAGACTCCATCTGCAGCATGTGATAACCTTGCGGGATCTTTTCTGCTAACTATATGAAAACATACAAAGTAATAAAGGTAAAATGAGTCGATATTTAGTAAATGTTGCTTACATTTCGGTATACCGCATTGGTGTAAGTGAAAGCATGCATGCCATATGAATCTGCCGCTCCCTCCACATGCTCAGCATGGTCAAAAGTGACCAGCCGCGCCCAGGTACCGCCCCTTCCCACCACGCCCCCCTGCCGTCCGGCCCACAACATAGCGAGGGGTCTGGGGACCGCCTCCGACGTTTCTGGGAAGCCGTACCGACGCCTGCCAGGAGCGCCTATCGCCGGCCACGCTGCCCGTGCTCCCTGGCTACGCCGTGTAGACCCCATTGCCGGCCACATTCTTCGTCCGACATTCCAAGGCGCTGCGGCAGGAGTACTACCGTGTCCGCGAGCATAACGACCAGACGGGAGCCGAGCCAGCCACATGCCCGCACTACGGGAGGCTGGCCGATATCTTGGGGACGCGGGGCAGTGGGCGGCCGCGACGGGTGGCACGGAGCCTCAGTGTGTGGCATGTTCCCCGGCCACCCAAGGTGGTGGAGGCTGAGTGGGCGGGCCGGGGACGGCCACCAAAGAGACCGGCATCCGCCGGTGGGGCTCCGCCGGCCCCACGTGTGCCCCCTAGGCAGCGGGGGCCAAGGCCAGGTAATGCTCCCAGGTGCGTGGCAACCTGGGCAGTGGGGCAGGGGACTATGCCACAGGCAGGCAACCCACCCCCTGTCTATGACCACCACCAGGGCCATCAAGGGCGCCAGTATCGCCTGGGTGAGACAGCGACCATGCCGGCCAGACGGATGAGGAGTCGGGCGGGACCCAGGAGACCACAGGTAACGTGGGTCCCCAAGTGGGTGGAATGGGTGGTGTGGGAGCCGTGCCAAGGGCCGGCCAGCAGCTGGCTCCCCAGGTGCCTTGGCCCAACGGCCGACTGCCACCCCGGGCCAAGGCACCCCCCTTCGTGTCGCCCGCAGGTGCAGCATGGGGGGACGCCCCGGACAGAAGCCCAGTGTCCCCGAACGTGGCCGAGTCCGAGCGACAGGGGGAGGGCTCTGCAGGTGAGTGCCACGGAGCGGAGGGCCAGGGGGGGCCCTGGGAAGCTCGGTCCCCAGCACACCAAAACTATTCACATATGCAGGTGAAGGCGGTGGGGACGGCAACGGCGGCGAGGGAGGGGAGGGGCCAGCCCTGGAACTCGGGGCGCTCTCTGCCAAGGAGCGCCTACAACGGGAAAGCAGGCGCCGCCGCCGCGTCCCTCTCCTCACCACTGTCGGGGAACGGCTACTGGAGCAGGGGGAGAAGGACCTGGACGAGCGGCGCCGTTTCTAGACCAACCTTCTGGAGCTCAGGAGGGCGGAGGGTGAGCGGGAACGGGGGTGGGGTTCCAGGAGTGGGCGGGGTTCCAGGAGTGGGCGGGGTTCCAGGCCCTGAACCGGGAGACGATGGCAGGACCAGCTGCCTCCCTCGCGACAGCAACAGGGGTCCTGAGCCGCATCGCGACAGCCTTGGAGCGGATGACAGCCTTCCTCCTCGACCTCGATGCTCTCCCTGGGCGGCATCTCCAGACGGAGTTCATGGCCGTGTGCCTCGCAGATGTTGTGCAGGATGACACAGGCTATGATTACCGGGGTTACGTTCACTATGGCGGCCTGGAGCCAGGAGAGCAGGCATCGCCAGTGCCCTTTCAGACGGCCGAACGCCCGTTCCACGACGTTGCGTGCGCGGCACAGACGGCCATTGATGTACGCCTTCATCGCTTTCCGTGGCGGGGCGTAGGGTTTCATGAGCCACCGGCGTTGGGGGTATGCCCCATCAGCAACTATGAGGGCTGGCACGCGGACACCCTGCATTGTGACGGTGGGGTTCCCCGGGACGTACGCCCCGGCGTCCATTGCGGCGTGTAGGTTAGACTGCTGGAAAACGAAGGCGTCGTTCCGCCGACCACCCCAGCCTGCCTCCGCATCAATGAAACGGCCTGTGTGATCCACCGTCCGCTGGAGGATGACCGAACAGAAGACCTTCCTGTTCCCTTATTCGTCTTAACGCCTCCCGGGAGCACGGATGGGGATGTGGCAGCCATCGAAGGCCCCGATGCAGTGGGGGAACCCTAGGCGGCCGAACCCATCCATGATCTGTGGATGAGAGGGGGAGTTAGGCTGCGAGGATGGTGCCCCTTGGTCCGCTGGCCGCCACTGTGCCCTGCCTTGTACACCTACCTCGCCGACGCCGTCTCCCAGGCGTGCAGAACAGGTCTAAAGTAATAAAGAGCCAGTTTGGTGTAGTGGTTAGGAGTGTGGACTTCTAATCTGGCATGCCGGGTTCGATTCTGCGCTCCCCCACATGCATCCAGCTGGGTGACCTTGGGCTCGCCACGGCACTGATAAAAGTGTTCTGACCGGGCAGTGATATCAGCGCTCTCTCAGCCTCACCCACCTCACAGGGTGTCTGTTGTGGGGAGAGGAATGGGAAGGCGACTGTAAGCCGCTTTGAGCCTCCTTTGGGTAGGGAAAAGCGGCATATAAGAACCAACTCTTCTTCTTCTTCTTCTTCTAAAGGTAAAATGAGTCGATCTTTAGTAAATGTTGCTTACATTTCGGTACACCGCATTGGTGTAAGTGAAAGCATGCATGCTATATGAATCTGCAGAACAGGTCCTGTTCAAGTGAGCCATGCTTAGCAGGAATATTTCCTATTCCTTGTATGGATGCAATCTGGGACATAAAGTAATTCCTTAGCCCACAAATATTTTAGGCTATCATACCCAGTATAAGATTGATTATCATGACACTATGTAATAATAATAGAGAATTTGGAACCAGCACTAGTAGCTTTTGCTAGCAAAGTTAAATATGTGAGTTACATGGTTGAAGTCCTACGAAACTAACTTATAATATCATAGGGCTTCTGCTGGTTTTGAGAAACAATACCAAGAGACTCCATCTGCAGCATGTGATAACCTTGCGGGATCTTTTCTGCTAACTATATGAAGACATACAAAGTAATAAAGGTAAAATGAGTCGAACTTTAGTAAATGTTGTTTACATTTCGGTACACCGCATTGGTATATGTGAAAGCATGTATGCTATATGAATCTGCAGAACATGTCCTGTTCATGTGAGCCATGCTTAGCAGGTATATTTCCTATTCCTTGTATGGATGTAATCTGGGACATAAAGTTATTCCTTAGCCCACAAGTATTTTAGGCTATCATACCCAGTATAAGATAGATTTTCTTGACACTATGTAGTAATAATAGAGAATTTGGAACCAGTACTAGTAGCTTTTGCTAGCAAAGTTAAATATGTGGTTGAAGTCCTACGAAACTAACTTATAATATCATAGGGCTTCTGCTAGTTTTAAGAAACAATACCAAGAGACTTTTTTATAGCATGCATGTTATATGAATCTGCAGAACAGGTCCTGTTCAAGTGAGCAACGCTTAGCAGGTATATTACCTATTCCTTGTATGGATGTAATCAGGGACATAAATCCCACAAGTATTTACGGTTATCATGCCCAGTACAAGTTAGAATTTCATAATACAATGTAATAATAGATAATTTGGAAATAGCAGTAGTAGCTTCAGCTATATGTAGAAATGTTAAATATGTGAGTTACACGGTTGAAGTCCTAAGAAATAACTTGGAATATAATAGGGCTTCTGCTGGTTTTGAGAAACAATACCAAGAGACTCCATCTGTAGCATATGATAACCTTGCGGGATCTTTTCTGCTAACTATATGAAAACATACAAAGTAATAAAGGTAAAATGAGTCGATATTTAGTAAATGTTGCTTACATTGCTTACAAATGTTGCTTACATTTCGGTACACCGCACTGGTGTAAGTGCATGCATGCTATATGGTGCATGCATGCTATATGAATGGTGCATACAGACTCCATCTGTAGCATATGATAACCTTGCGGGATCTTTTCTGCTAACTATATGAAAACATACAAAGTAATAAAGGTAAAATGAGTCGATATTTAGTAAATGTTGCTTACATTTCGGTACACCGCACTGGTGTAAGTGCATGCATGCTATATGGTGCATGCATGCTATATACTGGTGCATGCATGCTATATGAATCTGCCGCTCCCTCCACGTGCACAGCATGGTCGAAAGTGACCAGCCGCGCCTAGGTACCGCCCCTTCCCAACACGCTCCCCTGCCGTCCGGCCCACAGCATCGCGAGGGGTGTGGGGATCGTCCCCGACGTTCCTGGGAAGCCGTACCGACGCCTGCCAGGAGCGCCTATCGCCGGCCACGCTGCCCGTGCTCCCTGGCTACGCCGTGTAGACCCCGTTGCCGGGCACATTCTTCGTCCGACATTCCAAGGCGCTGCGGCAGGAGTAGTACCGTGTCTGCGAGCATAACGACCGGACGGGAGCCGAGCCAGCCACATGCCCGCACTACGGGAGGCTGGCCGATATCTTGGGGACGCTGGGCAGTGGGCGGCCGCGACGGGTGGCACGGAGCCTCAGTGTGCGGCGTGTTCCCCGGCCACCCGAGGTGGTGGAGGCTGAGTGGGCAGGCCGGGGACGGCCACCGAAGAGATCGGCATCCGCCGGTGGGGCTCCACCGGCCCCACGTGAGCCCCCTAGGCAGCGGGGGCCAGGGCCAGGTAATGCTCCCAGGTGCGTGGCGACCTGGGCAGTGGGGGAGGGGACTATGCCACAGGCAGGCAACCCACCCCCTGTCTATTTCCACCACCAGGGCCATCAACGGCGCCAGTATCGCCTGGGTGAGACAGCGATCATGCCGGCCAGACGGATGAGGAGTCTGGCGGGACCCAGGAGACCAAAGGTACCGTGGGTCCCCAAGTGGGTGGAATGGGTGGTGTGGGAGCCGTGCCAAGGGCCGGCCAGCAGCCGGACACTGAGGCTCCGTGCCACCCGTCGCGGCCGCCCACTGCCCCGCGTCCCCAAGATATCGGCCAGCCTCCCGTAGTGCGGGCATGTGGCTGGCTCGGCTCCCGTCCGGTCGTTATGCTCGCGGACACGGTACTACTCCTGCCGCAGCGCCTTGGAATGTCGGACGAAGAATGTGCCCGGCAACGGGGTCTACACGGCGTAGCCAGGGAGCACGGGCAGCGTGGCCGGCGATAGGCGCTCCCGGCAGGCGTCGGTACGGCTTCCCAGGAACGTCGGGGGCGATCCCCACACCCCTCGCGATGCTGTGGGCCGGACGGCAGGGGAGCGTGGTGGGAAGGGGCGGTACCTTGGCGCGGCTGGTCACTTTCGACCATGCTGTGCACGTGGAGGGAGCGGCAGATTCATATAGCATGCATGCTTTCACTTACACCAGTGCGGTGTACCGAAATGTAAGCAACATTTACTAAATATCGACTCATTTTACCATTATTACTTTGTATGTTTTCATATAGTTAGCAAAAAAGATCCCGCAAGGTTATCATATGCTACAGATGGAGTCTCTTGGTGTTGTTTCTCAAAACCAGCAGAAGCCCTATTATATTCCAAGTTAGTTTCTTAGGACTTCAACCGTGTAACTCACATATTTAACATTTCTACATATAGCTAAAGCTACTACTGCTATTTCCAAATTATCTATTATTACATTGTATTATGAAATTCTAACTTGTACTGGACATGATAACCGTAAATACTTGTGGGATTTATGTCCCTGATTACATCCATACAAGGAATAGGTAATATACCTGCTAAGCGTTGCTCACTTGAACAGGACCTGTTCTGCAGATTCATATAACATGCATGCTATAAACACCTTTCGTTGATACCAATGCGGTGTACGGAAATGTAAACAACATTTACAAAAGACTGAGTCATTTTACATTTATTACTTCGTATGTCTTCGTATACTTAGCAGAAATATCCCGCCAGTTTATCACATGCTGCAGATGGAGTCTCTTGGTATTGTTTCTTAAAACTTGCAGAAGCCCTATGATATTATAAGTTAGTTTCGTAGGACTTCAACCACATATTTAACTTTGCTAGCAAAAGCTACTAGTACTGGTTCCAAATTCTCTATTATTACTACATAGTGTCATGAAAATCTATCTTATACTAGGTATGATAGCCTAAAATACTTGTGGGCTAAGGAATAACTTTATGTCCCAGATTACATCCATACAAGGAATAGGAAACATACCTGCTAAGCATGGCTCACATGAACAGGACATGTTCTGCAGATTCATATAGCATGCATGCTTTCACATATACCAATGCGGTGTACCGAAATGTAAGCAACATTGACTAAAGATCGACTCATTTTACCTTTATTACTTTGTATGTTTTCATATAGTTAGCAGAAAAGATCCCACAAGGTTATCACATGCTGCAGATGGAGTCTCTGGTATTGTTTCTCAAAACCAGCAGAAGCCCTATTATATTCCAAGTTAGTTTACTAGGACTTCAACTATGTAACTCAAATATTTAACTTTGCTACATATAGCTACATATACCAATGCGGTGTACGGTGGGGTGCCTCTCTGTCCTGGAGGCGAGGTGCCATCCGCCAGTGGCACGCCCTGTCCACAGTGCGGTTCCCGAGGGCCCGCTGGGCTGAACGGCACAGCTGAGACTGGTGGGAGAACTATGTGACAGCCAGCTGGAGCGATGACCACTGGATCGATAACTTCCGCATGACGCGGAGCACATTCCAGGAGGTCGTGACAGCACTACGGAGCCGGCTGGAGAGACAAGCCACCAACATGAGGATGCCCATCCCTGTGGAGAAACGGGTCGCCATTGCTCTATGGTACTTGGCCACAGGGGACACATATCGAGACGTTGCCCACCAGTTTGGTGTTGGGGTCGCCACGGCAGGGGAGATCATACGGGAGGTATGCCTGGCGATGGAAGCGGAGCTCTACCGGATGGTAGTGTGCCTGGGAGATGGGGTCGGCGAAGTAGGTATACAAGGCAGGGCACAGTGGCGACCAGCGGAACAAGGGGCACCATCCTCGCAGCCTAACTCCCCCTCTCATCCACAGATCATGGATGGGTTCGGCCGCCTAGGGTTCCCCCACTGCATCGGGGCCGTCGATGGCTGCCACATCCCCATCCGTGCCCCCGGGAAGCACTACGACAAATACGGGAACAGGAAGGGCTTCGGTCATCCTCCAGGGGACGGTGGATCACACAGGCTGTTTCATTGATGTGGAGGCAGGCTGGGGTGGTCGGCGGAACGACGCCTTCGTTTTCCAGCAGTCTAACCTACGCTCCGCCATGGATACCGGGGCGTATGTCCCAGGGAACCCCACCGTCACGATGCAGGGTGTCCGCGTGCCAGCTCTCATAGTTGCTGATGGGGCATACCCCCAACGCCGGTGGCTCATGAAACCCTACGCCCCGCCACGGAAAGCGATGAAGGCGTACTTCAATGGCCGTCTGTGCCACGCACGCAACGTCGTGGAATGGGCGTTTGGCCGTCTGAAAGGGTGCTGGCGATGCATGCTCTCCTGCCTCCAGGCCGCCATAGTGAACGTAACCCTGCGTCATAGCCTGCGTCATCCTGCACAACGTCTACGAGGCACACGGCCAGGAACTCCGTCTGGAGATGCCGCCCAGGGAGACCATCGAGGTTGAGGAGGAAGGGCTGCCCAGTCGGCGGGAGCGGCTGCGCACACGGCAGCAGGGGCAACGCGTCAGGGACGCAGTGGCTGCCTATATGTTCGACCGCCGGCCACGAAGGGGCGCCAGGTGAATGACGGACACGAGTCACAGGGGAAGGTAAGGGCCACCCTAATGACGGGACGGCCATTTATTTTTCGCTGTTTACAAGCGCCGCAGCCCGCGGGCTCCCCGGAGCCGCCATCGGCCCCCGTTGTGGCGCCCCTGGCTCACCCCACGCTCCTTGGTGTGGAGGGGGGCCCTCAACACCATCCATCCCGTTCGCCGCCCCCTCCCCCTGTGCCATGGCGACCGGGGCCTCCACAAGCCCCGCAACGGGAACCGCAAGGGGTGGCTCGGCCGGTGGGATGGCAGGGGCGGGGCCAGGGTCGCCATCCATGGGAGTCATCCGCTCCAAGGCTGTCGCGATGCGGTCCAGGACCCCTGTTGCTGTCACGAGGGAGGCAACTTGTCCGGCCATCATCTCCCGGTGCAGGGCTTGGAACCCCGCCCACTCCTGGAACCCCGCCCCCGTTCCCGCTCGCCCTCTGCCCTCCCGAGCTCCAGCAGGATGGTCTGGAAACGGCGCAGCTCGTCCAGGTCATCCTCCACCTGCTCCAGTAGCTGTTCCCCGACAGTGGTGAGGAGCGCGACGTGGCGGCGGCGCCTGCGTTCCCATTGTAGGCGCTCCTCGGCAGAGAGCGCCCCGAGGTCCAGGGCTGGCCCCTCCCCTTCCTCGCCGCCGTCGCCGTCCCCAACGCCTTCACCTGCATATGTGAATAGGTTTGGTGTGCTGGGGACCGAGCTTCCCAGGGCACCCCCTTGGCCCTACGCGCCGTGGCACGCACCTGCAGAGCCCTCCCCCTGTCGCTCGGACTCGGAGGCCACGTTCGGGGACACTGGGCTTCTGTCCGGGGCGTCCCCCCATGCTGCACCTGTGGGCGACACGAAGGGCGGTGCCTTGGCCCGGGGTGGCAGTCCGCCGTTGGGCCAAGGCACCTGGGGAGCCAGCTGCTGGCCGGCCCTGGGCACGGCTCCCACACCACCCACTGCCCCGCGTTCTGCAGATTCATATAGCTTACGTGATGCAGATGGGAGTCTCTTGGTATTGTTCCTCGAAACCAGCAGAAGCCCTATTATATTTAGAGTTAGTTTCTTAGGACTTCAACCATGTAACTCACATATTTAACATTTACTAAAGGTCGACTCATTTTACCTTTATTACTTTGTATGTTTTCATATAGCAGAAAAGATCCCGCAAGGTGCTGCAGATGGAGTCTCTGGTATTGTTTCTCAAAACCAGCAGAAGCCCTATTATATTCCAAGTTAGTTTCTTAGGACTTCAACCATGTAACTCACATATTTAACATTGGTACATATAGTTAAAGCTACTAGTGCTATTTGCAGATTCTCTATTATTATTACATAGTGTCATGAAAATCAATCTTATACTGGGTATGATAGCCTAAAATACTTGTGGGCTAAGGAATTACTTTATGTCCCAGATTACATCCATACAAGGAATGGGAAATAGACCTGCTAATCATGTCTCACTTGAACAGGACCTGTTCTGCAGATTCATATAGCATGCATGCTTTCACTTACACCAATGCGGTGTACCGAAATGTAAGCAACATTTACTAAAGATCGACTCATTTTACCTTTATTACTTTGTATGTTTTCATATAGTTAGCAGAATAGATCCCGCAAGGTTATCACATGCTGCAGATGGAGTCTCTGGTATTGTTTCTCAAAACCAGCAGAAGCCCTATTATATTCCAAGTTAGTTTCTTAGGACTTCAACCATGTAACTCACATATTTAACATTGCTACATATACCGCATATACCAATGCGGTGTACGGAAATGTAAACAACATTTACAAAAGACCGACTCATTTTACCTTTATTACATTGTATCTCTTCGTATACTGAGCAGAAAAGATCCCGCAAGTTTATAACATGCTGTAGATGGAGGCTCTTGGTATTATTTCTCAAAACCAGCAGAAGCCCTATTATATTCCAAGTTAGTTTCTTAGGACTTCAACCATGTAAATCACATATTTAACTTTGCTACATATAGCTAAAGCACCTAGTGCTATTTCCAAATTCTCTATTAGTACATAGTATTATGAAATTCTATCTTGTACTGGGTATGATAACCGTAAATACTTGTAGGCTTTATGTCCCTGATTACATCCATACAAGGAATAGGTAATATACCTGCTAAGCATTACACACTTGAACAAGATTCATATAACATGCATGCTATAAACACCTTTCGTTTATACTACTAGTGCTATTTCCAAATTCTGTATTAGTATTATGAAATTCCATGTTCTATTGGGTATGATAAATAGTGGGCTAAGGAATTACTTTATGTCCCAGATTACATACGTATAAGGAATAGGAAATATACCTGCTAAGCGTTGCTCACTTGAACAGGACCTGTTCTGCAGATTCATATAGCTGACGTGATGCAGATGGGAGTCTCTTGGTATTGTTCCTCGGAACCAGCAGAAGCCCTATTATATTCCAAGTTAGTTTCTTAGGACTTCAACCATGTAACTCACATATTTAACATTTACTAAAGGTCGACTCATTTTACCTTTATTACTTTGTATGTTTTCATATAGCAGAAAAGATCCCGCAAGGTGCTGCAGATGGAGTCTCTGGTATTGTTTCTCAAAACCAGCAGAAGCCCTATTATATTCCAAGTTAGTTTCTTAGGACTTCAACCATGTAACTCACATATTTAACATTGCTACATATAGTTAAAGCTACTAGTGCTATTTGCAGATTCTCTATTATTATATAGAATTCTGAAATGATATCTTGTACTGGGTATGATAACCGTAAATACTTGCCGGCTTTATGTCCCTGATTACATCCATACAAAGAATAGGTAATATACCTGCTAAGCGTTGCTCACTTGAACAGGAACTGTTCTGCAGATTCATATAGCATGCATGCTTTCACTTACACCAATGCGGTGTACCTAAATGTAAGCAACATTTACTAAAGATCGACTCATTTTACCTTTATTACTTTGGACCTGTTCTGCACGCCTGGGAGACGG